>NW_026087411.1:110675312-111065312 GCF_022539395.1 Myiozetetes cayanensis | reverse complement strand
CACTACCATCATCTGCACAGGTAATTGGAATCTCCTTAACAGGAGCTGGAGAGCTGAATAAACTGGAGTTGAGCTGAGCTGAGCTTTGAGCCGCCCTTCAACTGGGAAATGAGAACCGCCGTCAAACACGACAGGCACAGAGCCCAGCTGATGGGGACTGTGTCTGTCTCTCTTTCAGCTAACGATCCCCGCTTCTCGGAGGTCAGCTCTCGGATCAAACCCGAAAGAATTATCTCCCTTCCTAGGGATAATTATCCTCCTTCCTGGGGATAATTAGGACCCGCCGAAATCCTAGAGACAAGGACTCGGGGCGGGCGCAGAGGCACCGGCAGCACGCGTGGGGCAGGAGATTGGCAGCCCCTCTCCACAGCGTCCCGCCAAGGGAGGGGACTGCACATTTGGAGTGTCCCCCCCAGGTCCCCGCATCCCTGTCCCCGAGCGGGGGCCGGGGCGAGGCGGGGCCGTGCGGGGCGGAGCGGGGCGGCCGCTCGGAGCTGTCCCTTCAGCACCACCGCGACAGCGCTGTCACCTCCCCGGTCCTGGCCCCGCCGCCTCCCCGGCCCGCTGCTGCCTCCGCCCGCCCGGCACAACACCCGCACAAAGCCTGGTCGGAGTCGGTGTGGGGACGGAGCACCCCAAATCCTCCCCTCCCCGCGGTGTGAGCCCGCTCCCCATCCCCGCCCACCGGGACTGGTGTTTCGGCAATAAATACTTTTGTTTCAGTGGCACTAAAGTTTGTCTAGGCAAGTGATGGCTGAAAGCCACTCCCTGAAAGCCACAATCGCCCAAAATATCTCATAAATATCGGGTTTTTTCAGGGTGGATGTAAGGAATAAGGGGATAGCAGCACAGGAAATGCGCATTGACAGACGCCAAGTCGCCAAGTATCCTTTCTCCGACTGCATTATTCGATTTGTATCGGGAATAAGAGGAAGCGTTTAAATTTGTAAGGTAAATATGTTCCTACGTTAGGGCCTTAGACTAATGTTGTTTCTCTTCAGGGTAAACGACGGTAATATCAAACTGCCTAGGACACTCAGATTTCGCAAACGCTGCAGAGCCGCGTGTTTAACACGAGTTCCAAACCTCTCCTCTAACTTTGACGTTCGATATTTACATTGACAGATGGTTATCAAATGAAGTGACACTCAAAGGCGATTTCCACGCCGGTCTGTAGCGCTACTGAAACCACATTTCCAAAAAAACCTCCTTCCTTTCCCCACGCGAGATCAAACTGCCGATTTAACAGCCCGGCGCCAGGGAACACGTTTCTCAAACTATCAGGGATCATCTCGGTTAAACGGGGAATGATACGAGAGTCAGGAAAACTCTGAATTCAGCGGGAGTATCCCAGAGCCACGGAAGAACAGATCGTTTGCAAAGTGCAAATGGACTGTGAAATGTGAAGTGCTCTAAGCGAGTTTGGACGTACTTCTGACAAATTATCACTGCTTTGGCAGTAAATCCAAACTACGCTAAACAGTGGGGGAGGAAAAGACAGGGAGAAATGGAGACGGATGTATGCTTGTAAAAACTGATAGACGCAAGGATTTGTAACCTCTTACCTCTTCTTATCACACCTCCTTGCCCGTTGAGTACAAGTCCACACTGGGCCTCCACTGAGCTCTTAAGTAATGAGGGGAAAACAGGGAAAGAAAGGAAAGAAAGAAATCAGACACAGAAACCCACAGAGAGATCACGCAGTTTTTGCTTTGTTACAC
Source organism: Myiozetetes cayanensis (assembly GCF_022539395.1). NCBI lineage: Eukaryota > Metazoa > Chordata > Aves > Passeriformes > Tyrannidae > Myiozetetes > Myiozetetes cayanensis. Next base: position 111,063,591 of record NW_026087411.1, on the reverse strand, counting down.
GAATCGCTCAGGAACAATAGTTAAGGTGAACTGGAAAACCAGTTACTCTCAGAGAGCTCAAGTGCTCTGGTGAAATCCCCCTGCCATCCTGCCGTCAGCCCCTGCCCCTCCAAATGCAAAATAAGTTTCCTTTCATTGCCCTGTAAATACGAATTTATGCTGAACTGGGAACTTAGACCGGCAGTTACGTGGCAGGATAGAGAGAGACAAACAAGTACTCCTGAGAGAAGTGTGTTCCCGCTCTACATGCACAAAGGTAAAAATACACTTATATATAGGGGTTTTTGGTATGTTTAGCTGTATATTTATATAGAGACACGCAACTAAATTCATATGTGTGTTTAGCGACACTTATATACCGATTTACAAAGTGTGCACAGAGGTAGACAAAGAGCACAAACAACAGATGACCTATTGGGCTCTGCCGGCTACACAGAGTCGTAAGGGTGTTGTAACAATGCATGTGTCCGCACATAGGTGGGGATGAATATGCATCTGTGCGCGCACACACACAGGCACCCATGTGTGAGCGTGGGGTGAGGAACCATCAAAAAACCTGCCTAGGGCTTCTGCTGCACATCCGAAGAGATCTCACTTCTTTATTCTCCTCTTACAAGGCTGATTATTTGGGGATCTTCGCCCTCCTTAATAAATATTTTTATTGGAATGATAAAAGACTTGAAAGGGTTGGGTTTTCTTTGGGTTTTTCCTTATGTTGGGGTTAAAAAAACACAACAAACCAAACCTAAATCTTTGCCCAGTGGAAATGTGTTAAAGACGCATTTTCCTCTACAAACAAACGAGGTATTGGACATGAAAGAGGCCTTTAAGGGTGTTAACCTATTCAACAGCCCGTGAAGAGTTAAGTAAATGCGGAGAGAGTCGGTGCATAATAAAAACCCCACTTTACAAAACAATCTTTACAGTCCTGGCTCTCTCCCCCACTTTCACCATATTGGCGCTGGCCCTGTAAGACCTTCCTTTTCAAGGCTCTTTTTTATTTTAAGTGTTCTGCCTTAAAGTGATTATGAAATCAATATGAAAAAAACTTGGCCACTGAGCATAAATTAAAGCGGTGATGGGAAAAGGTGTGACAGTTTTCTTTGTTGCCCATGGAAAATCTTTTTAGGGCACTGAAAGATGCCACTCCAGCTCCAAGACTGTTTGCATCTGTTAGGCTGACTTAAACCGCCCTCGAAACTATTGGACATTCACTTAAAATTCTGTGCAGGGAAAAGTATATTTACATTTGTTGCATTTGAAATGAGGCATATGCTGATGAACGTTTTAAAAAGAAAGGCTAAGGGGAAAGGGGAAGCCTGGTTAGACCACAATTTTAGTTTAAAAGTGTTTGTGTGCAATCCTGTTTCTGCTCGCCACCAAAATGCTTTCCCTTCACTAAGCCCGAAGTGATATTCGCGAGAGTGCAAGTTTGCTCTGAATCATCTTAAACGTAACCACAAGTATCAATGTTTTCAACTTCTCAGCGCTCAGGCTTTTTGATACCTCTGCACACTCCCTCTTGTGTTCGGAAGAGGAGGGAGGAGGCAAAATAAAGAAAAGATTGGGTACAAAAACCCTAAGTCTTTTAGTTTATAATAAAGCATGATCGAAAAGTTAATATTTTCTAAAGAAAAGCTGTTGATTTTCTTCTTCTTTAAATAAACAAAAAGAGAATGCGCTTCCAGCAGCTTAACCAACCTTCCCCCCCCCTTTTTTTTTTTTTTAAAGGGAAACATGTTGTTTGGTCGGATGACATTGCATAAATGACCAGTTGAATGGCACTAAGTCGAAAATTGGATAAACTATGGTGCTTTTTTGCCCGGGACTTAGGCATTGTCTGCTGTCTTGCAAACGTTCCTAATCCCCTCTTTTGAAAAATACAAGGCTTTGTGCCTGCCAAAGAAAAAAAATTTGTACAGATACAAAAAAATCAGCAGCAGACGTGGTTATAAAAAGGAGTAAATAGGTTTTAGTTGGGTTGAGCAGTGAATGGCAGATTTTTTTTTTTTTGAGGGGGGTAACATAAGGAGATCCTTGTGAAAAATGTAAACAAAAAAATGACCAGAGAGGATAAAATTATATAGCGAATTTTAACGGTGAAAACTAGGTTTAAATGGGTTTGCTCCTCAGAGATATAAAAGATAACATTCTTTGTTGTTGGGTTTATTTTCTTCCTTTAAAAAATAATCTTTTCCCTGATAAATGGAGAGGTTTGGTAATTTTTTTTCGTGATTTGATTTTAAAAGAAGAAAATAAACCTTCTTAGTTTTACGAACTTCGGGTAGAATTGTTTTGCTTTGGTTTTAGGTTTGGTTTTAGTTTTTTTTTGGGGTTTTTTTCCCCAAGCCTTTGACCGCTACATGTTTTTGGAAAGACCAACCAGCTTTGTGTGCCTGGGAGCGAGAAATAGGGGAAAAGTAAGCACAGTAAACACGGTCCCGTTTGTCTCGCCCTGCTGATGGGGAAGCCCTTAGTTCCTCAGCTCGTCGGGAGAAGGGAGGTTTGCTTTTGATTTAGGGGACATTTCGAAATGGGTGTTGGATACAGGAGGGCGTTGTTTGCAATTTTGGAAATCAATTTCATTTAAACAACCGGCTCAATTTAGCGGAGATGAATTTTTAGCGCGGGGGAAAGGATTTTCTGGGCGGATAAAGCTGAGGTTTTGATACATAGAAATAGAATTTTTAGAATGGATCCAGATGCCGGTTAGGGTGGAGCAGACGAATGATTAGATAGATAGGTGAATTTAGCTTTGTCTGCTTTATCTCTTATCTCATTAACACCTAGATCGGGTATTGTGAGGGACTTTTATCATCCTGACTCTTTCTGATGAACAATTGCTCCCATTTATTTCTTTCCTCCCTCATACCTCCGAAGGTTTGCCTTTGTATGTGTGTCGGAAAGCAGATTTATTTCCTGCCCGGCTTTTTATCTCTTTTCCTACTCCATCCCTTTCTTAAATAATTTTCCCGCTCTGTCGCTGCAAATTGTTCCGTTCTCCGAAAGAAAGGAAAAGTTTAGGAAAAGCAGGAGGATGGTTTTGGTTTGGTTTTGTTTGGGTTCTGTGTGACTTTGGTAAGGGCTGGTACAGGCACACACGCACCCCTAGATCTCTGGATAAGCCCCACGGTCTCAGCCATCACAGAGACACAACCCACGCGGGGAAGGCAGGAGCGAGGTTGTTTTTGTTTAATTTGTTTGTTCGTTTGGCCAAGAAAGACAACTTGCTTTGTTTTGGGTTATTTTCCCTCCACATTTTTTGCTTGTCGCTACTAATCTGGAGGGGACTGGCTCTGGATCGGATTTGGGATGAATCGTCCCTCCTTTGTATGAGCTATTCCGAGCAGAGGAAAATGGGGGTGGGGGGTGGGGGTGGGGGTTGGGGGGTCCAGGGCAGGGGGAGGGGAGAAGAAGGTACCTCGAAAGGAGATCGCATGCTATTTACCTGCAAATCGTCTGCTCCCGAGGCTGCAAGCCCGAGGCTTGGTCCTGGCAGGAGTCTTTGATCTGGATGCATCCCATATTGGGATCCATGGCTCATAAGAGACAGGTCGTGGCGGCGGTAAGCATCTAAGCACCCCAGCTCTCTCCTCTGCTCGTCCAAGCAAGAGGACTTGAGCGCCCGCGCATTGTGCAGGTTGATAAAATCAGTGGGTTCTCCATGGTGGATCTGCTGGTAATATTGCTGGGAGTGATGGAGAGAGTTCAAGGAGTAAGCGTCGGGGTTGACTGCCGGGTGGCTGTGTTGGAACTCGTAGTGGAAGGACTGGTGGTGCAGTGGGGTGTACTGGTGGTTAGTGGAGAAGTACGGGGAGGCGAACTCGGTGCCCGTGGTAGAGTAAGTGAGAGGAGATGAGGAGGAATAGGCGACGGTCGAGTTGGCCACAGACTCCAGGCATCCAAGCTGCATCAAACGGTAACTATTTGATCCGTCATGACGTATCTGAAAGGAAGAAGTGAAAAGAAGACCCCAAAACTGGAGGTTTGTCATTGAAAGCCCCGGGTACGGTTCTTCCAAGCACGCTGTCCTGCATAGCTTCCCCCCCTGCAGAAGCGTCTAAGCCTGCGAGCGGCAACCCCAGCAACAAAAGACCCTTTCCTACCTTGGGCTGGTGCCATAAAGGTCTGTTCAAAAAATCATAAAGAGCCCAGCCTGCCCTTAATACAGTAAAGTGAAAGGAATCCACGCACTGAAATAAAAACTATCTATCCGTCTATCTGTCCATCCGTCTATCCATCCTCCTCCTGATCACAGCTGTAATATCTGGGGCTGACACAAAAAAAAGTCATCAAACAGAGGAAACTACCGAGAATACACACAAGTCCCGTCCCTATGTTACAGCGTTACACATTGAGAAAGCTTTGCCGCCTGTTTGCCTTCCTTCCTTTCTTCCTTCCCTTCTTTTTTTTTTTTTTTTTGAACCCCTATTTTTCTTTTTTTTTAAAATAACGAATCAGATCCAAAATTCCCCCCTCCTTTCCCTGCGTTTCGAAAGAAAGGAGAGTCCTGCTTTCTAGCGAGAACTCCCCATTCCTGGCGAGCTGGTGGTGATTTCTCTCCACTTCATTATATTATTAGGGGTATTATTCTGATTTTCGTTCTGGCAACGGTTTTAACGTGGTAATGAGTTGCCCTTGCTGGCGACAGATGTCATAACGAATTTTCTCTCTATACTTCTTTAAGTTATCTCTGAAGCCGGATTATAATTAAATGTAACGGTCCAATATGGATTTAAAAAAAAATGGAAACAACCACACAGGCACATACACACACACATATGCACACACACGCACACACACATCCACACACGCACACGCACACACTCACACACACAAAATACCTCTGCATCGTGGACGAGACCTGGAAAGGTAGTTGACATTTTTTGGTTCTCCGAAAAAAAAAAAAAAAAAAAAAAAAGGAAAGAAAGAGGAAAAAACCCCAACTCTGGATAAAACTCTCCTCTCCAAATTTAAAAAAAAAAAAAAAAAAAAAAAAAAAAAGGAAAAATTTGAAAAATCCAAAGTTCATGTATTTCCCCAATTTTTTTTAGAAAAAATCTCTACAGACAGAGAGAATTTGCAATGTATCTGCATAGATCAGATCTCTCGCTTTTCCATGCACCTCCTTAAAAACCTGTAGGAACAAAATTTTCCCTCTGCACAAAAGCTGCTCCCTGGATCAGATTTTGTACTTGCTGGGTATTTCTTTGGCTGATGTCGTAGGTCCCTTGGTAATATAGAAGTTTTGAAAATTAAGCATCAGCACTGAGAACTGGGAGGACAATAGATAGAGGAGCTTCATCCCAGGAGACAAGGAATAAATATTGTATCTTCGCCTAATAAGGAACTGTAGGTTCTTTCAACATTTTTATACATTTTTTTCCTCCACTCTTTAGAATGCTTTTTCTTACCCAGGCTAATATGGGAACTAATGTGATCGAAGGGGGTATTTTGTGTACATTTTATTGGGAAGACATAAAGCTAATATATATATAAATATATATTATTAAACCATCCTTTTCAATAGGTAAGTGCTCCTTCCTGTTGATTATACTGCTTTTAAATACTGACCAGAATCTAAGATTGCACATTTGTATGTGTGTCTGTTTAGCTGTAATTTTTTTTCCTAAATGAAAACTATGTGGTTTGTTTTGGTTTGAGGGTTTTGTGGTTTGTTTTTTTTTTTTTTTTACCCTTTCATTTACATCGAATTTAAGTCCACCCCACACTCCAACCTGCTTTTAAAGCTGCCTAATATGTTATCTTACAGGCTTCTTTAAATAGCATTTTCAAACATAAAACTAGGGTGAGACTACAAAGTATCACTGCAGTGACATATGATATGGAATTATACATAAAATACATATAGATCCAGGGAATTACATCTGTAAAAGGGGGAAGAAAAATAGGGAAGGGGACGCAAGAGCTAAAGACCACTGGCTCGACATTTCCAAGTGCCGATATATTTTGGAGAGGGGAACGCACGGAGGCTGCGTAGCCCCGGGTTGCAAAGCTGAAGGGGGTACGTGATTTATTTATTTAGTGACACCGGTCCGAGGAGCTGCCACTGGGGGAAATAAGTCCTGTTCTCCTGCCCGGCGCCCCCCTGTCCCTCTGCCCCCAGGTAGCGGCTCTCCAGCCCCGCAGCCACCGCGGGCTCCGCCCGGGGAGCGCCCGGGGGGGCCCGCCCGCTGCCGGGCGAGCTCGGGGCGGAGGGGGGGGAATCACACACCCCTCGAGAAGATGCCAGCCCAAATGGCATTTCCCGGCGGGGAGGCTCTGCTGATGGCCAGCTTCCACCCGTGACACGCCTGGAGATAGGAGAGGGTGTAACTCGCTTTTAATTGCCATTTAATTTGGGTCGCGTTTAAGCGTTTAAGCTGCGAAGGTGTCTTAATAATAAGCCGGAGGCAAAGAGGCATGTGGCTCCCTGCCTCGCTCTTGCCTTTTTTTTTTTTTTTTTTTTTTTTTTTTTTTTTTTTTTAAGGTCCAGGTTTTGGGAGGGTTTATTGGTATCTGTTCATGCAGGCTAACAGGAGCTGTCACTCAGCACTCTTTTCTTCCTACAAATGGACAAAGGCACACGACTGGAATGGAAATGCATTGTCTGAGATGGGAAAGTGCGGGTATCCCGGCGGGTGGGAGGCGGGGGGAGGAGGTGGGGGCACACCTCACACCTCTCCAGGGCGTTGCTGAGGAGATGGGCTCCCTCCCGACCCCCCGCCCCGCCAGGCCCACTGGGAAAGGGAGGAAGGAGGGAAGGAAGGAAGGAAGGAAGGGGAGGAAGGAAGGAAGGAGGGAAAGAAGGAAGGAAGGAAGGAGAGGAAGGAGGAGGAAGGAAAGGAGAAGGAAGGAGAAGAGGAAGGAAGAGGAAAGGAGGGAAGGAGAAGAAGAGGAGGGGAAGAAAGGAGGGTAGGAAAGAAGGGAGGAAGGAGGGAAGGAAGAAATGAGGGAAGGAAGGAAGGAGGGAAGGATGGAAGGAAGGAAGCAGGGAAGGAAGGAGGGCAGGAAGGAAGGAAGGACCTGCTTCTTTCACTTCATTTGGATTTCCTGCAGTTCTATGGCTGTTAGTGGAATAAAAAATATTTCTCCCCAATGTATATTTGAAAGAAAATCTAGGAATTCTTCTAAATTCAGATTTTGTTTGATCTTCTCAAGATTTTGATAGTTGAAAGAATTAAAAAAACCCCACCCAAACAAACAGCCAACTCCTCCCCACCCCACCGCATTCCTAGAAATGAACAAACTCTGCTCTTTCCAACACCCCTCACCAACCTTGAGCAGGGAGGCTTAGACCTACCAAAAAAGTTAAGACACCGTGAGCACGCTTTCCTGAAAGAGGGAGAGGTACCCCTTCCCTTCGAGAAGAAGGACAAACCCCCTCCCAAACGCTCAGTGCACTCCCCAGCTCAGCTGATTTTCAGTTATTTGCACTTTAGAACTTCAGTTCTGTGTAGGTATTGTTATTTATTTCTTGGGAGAGGAGGAAGGAAATTTTTTCCTCGACCTGGCCAAGGCAAGACCAGCTCAGTGCGTGGACGGGGCACACACGGCGAGGGGACACGACGATATCGACCAGGGCAGAGGGAGCGCGAAGCGCACGGAACCCTCGCCGTGACCGAGGGCGCTCCAGGGCGGCAGCGCCTCCCACCAAATCACCCCGCAGGACACTTGTCCCTCTACGAAACTGTTTATTTATTTTATTTTCAGGAAACTACGTGCGTGGGAGAGGGATCTGGGGACAGAGTCCCTTCTTTCGGATCCCGTGGGTGCCGTGGTGCTGTTGTCACCCAGCACCGAGCGCTGCGCGGGAGGACACGCACAGTGCAAGGGCTGGTGCCTTCCCAGCTCGCTTCCAGGAGATCACCCCGCTGCCAGAGATCAGTTCTGTAAGAGATCGACCCCCGTCCGACCCCTTCCCCCTCCATCCTCCCTTCCCACGCACACGCAGCCCAGACGAACCCACCGCCACGCCACCAGCCAGCTCGGAGCCCAAACTTCGCTTCAAACAACAACAAAGCCACCAAAATGGTTTTGTTTGGAGGAAAGTTTATAAGAAACCCGGCTTGCCAGATGCACGTTACTGGTCAGTTCCATCTGTTAGCTTCGTTTACAGACCCTAAAAAAAAAAAATCATATAGACCGTTTGCGCTTTTAACTCCCCCCAATCCAATTAATAACGCGAGTCAAACTGCAAAGCACTTATTAATTGCTCCCAAAGAAAAATCTTTCAGGAAAGTTAATTGGGAGCTTTCTGGTTTTCCAACCAGCACTACGAGCAGAGCAGACAGACTTTGCCTTGAGTTTCTTTGTGGCTGAGCACGTTGTTTATCCCTTGCCTGAAGTTTTGCTTCTGCTCCTGAACTACGGAAAGGGGGTTTGTTTTGGGGTTTGTTTTCGTGTTTTTTAAGGAGTCTGGAGAAACAATCGGACAGGGCTACTGGGAGGGGTGAGGATTTTTTGGGGACAAAAAAAGGCAAGAAATAAAAAGTTCTTCTCTGGGATCATCTCACTTCCCCTGATGGTTCACTGAAGTGTGCAGAGCGTCTGGTGCTGCTGCAGGGACAGTCTGGGCTTGACGTCTGGCTGCTGTATGAAAGCAGCTCCCGAGACTGACTGAGCTCTCTCACCTCCTGTTTGACTCACAAGCGTTTCCCAGCATTTAAGAACCTGAAATCACATTTTCCCCTCTCATTTCTCCATCCTGCCTCAGCTCCTGCATTTTGCTGGTTGCCCAATAATAGTTTAATTTGCTCTTTAATTAAGAGCCTTCTTGTCCACTGAAAGCCATCAAAACTTGGTCTTTGCTGGACCTAAACTTCTGATGACTTTTCTTGGGGTTTCTTGTGTCCGAATGAGATCAGAAAGTAGTTGAAGCCATCACGGGCAGCTGGAGTCAGCAGTGCCACTCTTCATGATGCTCTTTTCTGTGGAGGACGGAAAGAGAAGTCCCCCTTGTGCAGACAGTAGGGGCTTTTTGCTTAACACACTTTTCCCTCCCCTTTGTCCTCTGCGGTTCCTAAAATTTGCGGACTGTGAACTTTGGGAATGCTCATCTGACCTAAAACAAAGGCAGCCCTGGGGGTCGCTTTTGTGAGTCAGTAGGTCCTGGCCATTGTTTGCAGATCTATTGTTACTGACACCGAGATTAGCTCAGCTGGTTGGAGCACGGTGCTAATAACACCAGGCTTGTGGGTTTGTGTCCTTGTGTGGGCTGATAACTTCAGAGTTGGACTCCATGACCCTTGTGGGTCCCTTTCAACTCAGAATATTCTGTGATCCTTTGTCTTACCTCTTTTTCCTGCTCTGTTGAACTCCTCCCTCTTCTCTGGCAGAAGGGCTGAACCTAAACATGGGCCCCCCTCTGTGCTGATCATCACCATCCCTGAACTTCACATGCAGGGAAGACCCCGGGAGAGATCCAGACTTCTGCACGTGGGAGAGGGAGGGAGTTGATAACCCTCTTCCCTTCACATACACCCACAGATTACTCACCTGCATTTTCAAGCACACCTCTGTGTGAGCAAGGTACTTTTTTCCTCATTTCCCTTTAACAATCGTTATTTTGAGAGTACAAATTACATTGTATTGCTTTTTCTCTGCCAAGGAGGATGGTTTGACACTGAAGTTCACAGAGTGTAGCTGTGGGCAATGAAAGCGGGGAGTTTTGAAGTGGTTTTCTTCAAGTTACAAGACAAGAGATGTCCTGCCAAAGATTTTTTTTCCCACCTTCTGAGCTCAGCTTTGAAGCCCACCACCACGTTTCCTCCTCCTTGCAAATTTGTATTCTGCCTCACCACAACAGCCGAGAGGCAGCATAATGGGACAGAGGAAAATGCATTTGCAAGCAATTAAAGTGCTGTGAATATATTAGTCAAAAATTAAAGAGGATAACTGGTGTCTCCAGTCATTTCTTTGATGGCAGCGAGGCTTCCTGCTTTGCTGAGGCTTTCATGAAGACTTGAGGGCAGTTGTATTTCAAGCCAGCTGCCTGGTGTCACTTAAAGAGAAAGGTGAGGTGGCTTCAGAGATGTTGATACTGGTCAGTATTACCTTGCTGAAAAAACAGACCGATGCTCACTTGGAGTGAATGCCACTCATACCATTCCATGCAAGGATCAGGAGGGCAGAATTTGTGGCCACTGCACTGCAACAAGACTTTCCAGATACTTGGCAAGGATGTCCTGTTGACTGCCTGTCCACTGCCTGTCCAACAGGCCTTTCCACTCATTTTACTGGTTCACTTCCCCCTGTCCTCATTTTCCTTAGACTCTCTCTCCCCTGCTGCCTGCTGCCTGCTGCTGGCCAAACAGGGCTATGAACTCCACAGTTCCTTTCCCTGGCCTATTTTTTCTTGTGATAAGAGTCCTGTGGACGTGACTTCTCTCTTTCTTCTTCAAGTACCCTCTCCCACAACCACAAGTTTACTTCATTCATGGAGCTGCTCCTCATGTTTATCCTTTCCACTCATCTGGTCTTGCAGCCATCTCATTTCTCCCTCTCTGGCTGCTTCCCCACAACTCCCTGAGCTGTTGAGTCCCCCATCCCATCTGTCTTTGCTCTCCAGCCAGACCCCAAGAAAGCAGCTTCTCTTGGCTTAGGCTTGTTGAGTCGTGGAGATCCTCCTGGGGAAGCTGCCTAGGGCCCCTTCTTACATGGCTCCTAGGGCTGTACCTGCTCCACAGAGGCCTCTCCACCTGGTCCTCCTTTACAACAGCCTCTGGTGTATCCTGGTCTTGCACACACTCCTGCTTTAAGGCATTTATTTCATCACCACTGTTTTGTTATCAAGCTGTCTGCCCGCCTTTTCTCTCTCCTTTAGGCACCTGCAACAAGAAAAACAGGCTGCCTCCTCTATTCCCCCTTTTGGGATTTCCCCCTTTCTATCTTCACACAACACTGCTGTTTTGCCAGTGCCTTTTCCTGCCATGTTCCTAATTTCTTTCAGCATCTCCACCTCATCCCTTAGGGGGGGTAACATGCTGACTGTCTGTGGCAGCTGTCCTCGCTCCAGCTCTGCAAATACTGAGACAATGAAAAGCCTGCCTCCCTCCTTCCAGCTTTCTCTGGAAAGCAAACACTACTTCTTCAGTCAATTGCTTTTGCCACATCTTTGAGGCCATTTTTATTTTCCAGTGACCTCTTCTGTACTTGAAGAATGTCCTATTTATCTTGCTCTCTTGTGCAGTTCTTTCATTGCTCAACTTGGCTCCTCTCACATCTCTTGGATTTACTCCCCTTCATTAGGTGATCCTCTCAGACCTCTTTTCTCTTTACCTGATCCATCTAACCTCTAAGAGTCATCTTTTTTTTTTACCCTTAAATCCTTTTCTGATTCTGATGCTATCTGAAGGTATTTACTGCTGTGAGAAACAGAATCATGATAATTTTGGAGAATCTTTTAATAATCTCCTTCTTTTTCCTGTCTATCTGATGATTTGGTAAATTTCTCATATTCAGCGTGTTTTGCTGTTTTGAAAAGGGATAATTGGTTATAATTACAAACCTAACTAGAAGCTAATTTCTCCTCTGTATGAAAGCCTTAGCTTCCTTCACATCAATAGCTCATCAGCCAATTCCTCTTTGCTTCTAAGCCATGGAGGCTTTTAAACTTTGGGAAAGGAAGCAGTCACAAATGTCTCACCAATATTTTATGCCCTCAAGTTTATATCAAGAAAGAAGACAGAAATTGTCCCTTTAAGAATCTTTCTGTATGATAACAATGCTTTTTTGTGATGACATATTTTCTTGCTCTGACCATACTTTCTAACTGTTGCACCTACAATTTCTCCAGCAATATTGTTGCTGCAAGTTAATTCCACTATTAATACCACACTGGGAAACTGTTAAAAGGAGACACAGACATAACCAGCTCTGGAACTTTGAGTTCCAGAGGAATGAGATGATGTTGTAAGGTCTCTTCCAACACAAACCATTCTATGATTTTTGTGATATGGACTTTTTAAAACCTAGGCCTTCTAGACCTAATAATTTATGTAAAATCTTGTGGGTTTCAACAGGGACATTCCTCAGGACAGGAGTGAAAGAGTGGGAAAATGTAGAGTTAGGAGAATGATTCTCCAACATTTTCACTCATCTCTTGAATCTCTGAATTCCATATTTTCCTTAAAAATCATCTGATTTCTAGAAAATTTATAAGACACTTTCACTGTCTTTTTTTTTTAAACTTGCTACCAAAGAAAAGTTTTGAAGCCTACTTCCATAGAAACTAGTATAGGAGGAAGCTCTATGGGATATTCCTGCTCTTTGATGTAATATAATATCCATACTCAACCAAGGCAACATATGTGATGGGATTTTGCATTCAAGCCATTAAAATTCAGTGGGAACTGTCATCACAACCTTAGATTTTGTTGTTCAGGAGAAAGCACTGGTGATGAAACTGGAGATTCTGAAGTCACCTAGTGCATCTCATTAAAAGATTTATGGTTTTTCCTCTTGCCGCTTTTAGTCCACAGGGCAAGTTTAAACCAAACTTTCCACATCTAACCAGCTAAACTAGGACTTTTGGAAATAATCCTGATCATGAACTGGCTAAGAAGAATTTACCCACATTATTTTCTGGATGCCTTTCGATGTATAAGGCAAAATCTTATCATTAAACTCCTCTCTGGTAGTGGAGAATGAAAACATCTGTAGACTGTGATGTATTAAAGATGTACCTTATATTAGAATCATCCATAATTAATGCAGACATTCCAATAAATAATACAGTGTCAGGTCCTTTGGATTATTGAGTGTTCTCCACTGTGCTCACACACTTATGCAGTGGCAGTAATGTTGAGCAAGTTTCCTTACCTAATTAAACACTGCTCCCTACTATGTATTTAAATAACATAAAGGTTGCATCACAAACTTAAAAGAGTAAATTCAAAGGTAAGGCTGATACCTTTGTCCTCAGCTTATAAGTCATGTATTGATGGCTGCTTCCATTTTTTCCCCCATATATATATCTGCATGGATACATATTTTCATGGATTTTTTTATGCCTTACACTGAATTTGTAGCCTTAACACTTTAAAATTAGGTGTAATACTATTAATATTTTAAAGAGATTCTTTTCTCAAGAGCCTGGAATTACTCTGAATAGCTCAAATAAATCTGTATTTGGGTTAAGTAATATATAATTTTCACTGAACACATATATTTGTTAACATATTTGAAAATGGGACTTGTATTGACCCAAGAATCCTGGGAAGGTGCGAAGAAACCACTATATATTTTTTATTGGTTGAGTATTCAGGCATTTGCCATTAAAATGCATAAGCTGTATCCCCAAAACTGAAGCCAGCTACTTCAGAGACAGAAGATTCCACCGAGGGAATAGGTATTTATACTTTAAAAACATATTTTAATTTCCCAATTGATGATAATAGCTCATACATAAAAGCAAGAGATTTTGAGATTTCTATTACTTTAAAAAATTGGGCATTAAAATTCATTTGGCAGAAGGAGCTTTTTTTTTTTTTTCTTTTTTCTTTTTTTTTTTTTTTTTTTTTAATTCTTTCCAGAAATAAGATCTTCTCTGCAGGATCTGATTCTGGAATGAATGAAATCTCTGTTAGAGGAGGCATCATTCACAACCTGACAATAGTTACTAGAGGACTGATGATGAATGTGCTGCTGGAGCTCCCTGTGAGCTCCATTCTGCATCCTTGACTCAAGCCAGTAATCCCTGTCTAAGCCAGTTACCTCTTTGACCTCTCTGGGCCTGAGCACACTAGAAAATGTGGAGGGGTCAGGTTGTAAAAGACTAGTATTCTCTTAAATGAGAGACCTCATCCTAAGATCACCTTAAATTGACAGAATTCTTTCCCTGGAACTCAAAGAAAAATGCCCTAAACAAATATTTGGTTTCGTGTTGTGCCTAAAATATAAGACGAATAAAAGGGAAAATAAGAATGTAATAATGTTGGCCTAGAAAAAGTCTTTAATTTAAAATGTTAGTTAGGTTGTCTGAAAATTGAAAAAAATACATATTTTTGAGAACTGTGAGAAAAATTCCTTCCTTCCTTCCTTTCCTCCTTTCCATCATCCCTCCTGGGATCATATATCATCATCATATCATCAATACCATCATATATAGCAATACCATCATATATATATATGTGACCATCAAATATATATATATGTGTGTATATATATATATATGTGTGTGTATATATATATATAGACACACATATATGTGCTGTGGACAGCCTAATTATTCAGTTTCTGAACTGTGAGTTAAAGTGTGATTTTCAACAGTAATTCCCCTCAGTTTGTATCATCTGGCTGTTCTGAAATGATTATTTGCAGCCCAGTGAACGAAACATGGACAATCACCAGTTTTTGATTGTACAATAAAATGTCTGCCACTGAAGTACAATGTTTTCAGCAGTTTAAAGACAATGGGCTGTATCTTTCTGACCCCATCAGCAAAGTGCTGAAACAAATGCTTAACTTTCATTTCTAGAGTTACAAAAAAAAAAAAAAAAAAATACAAGAAGTGATATTTTAGCACCAGTAAGCAACATTCATTCAGGATGGAAACAGAAACTGGTATTCAGATTAGCATGATATAACTTTGGTTTGTATGTTTGAGGGGAAAGGGACACCAGCCATGTATTAAATGATGGTCAAATGAATACATTATTTATCATAAAAAGACCAAAAATTGCTATTTCTGACAATACTTTTGTACCTTTTTCATATTTCCTTAATGAAACAAATCTGTGACAACAATAAAGACCTTGACTCTTTCCCCCTGTAAACATATATCACACATATATACATCATACAGATACATAATGCATTTTTATGTATATATGATAGTGAAAGAGAGAGATTTCACAGTAATTTTCAGAGCTATTTTATATCTTAATTTTAGAGGAATTAACACAATAATTGAGTAACCTCCCGTTTGAATCAGCTGAACCTCTGGTCTACTATTGTGAAATATAGAAACACACTCCTTATGCACGTGAATTCCTTGCCACATCCCTGGAAAATGCTGAGGTGTTGTTAGCAATCCCACCTGCCTGCAGAGATACAAGTGTGTAGTCTAGACTTTGCACCCACACTCATATCCCTCCAGAATCCTGTTTTGGTTACTGCTCATCCAAAAGTGCATAGGAAGGGGATATATTTCCCTCAGCTGGAAGTATGAACACTTGGTTTCCATATGACCTTAACCCTGACCCTAAATTTGCAACCCTTAAAGATTAGCTTAAACAGAAGATCAATTTTGTTTATAGTGATGAGCATTGATTTCTTGCCTTGCAGTGCATGACACTGGCCTGGCTATTAACAGAGGAGAAAATATTATTCCCTATGGCTGGGAAGTTCTATACATAAAAAGAAGCTATATATCATAGAATCATGGAATAGTATGGGATGGAAGGGACCCTTAAAGGTCATCCAGCCCAACCTCTCTTCAATGAGCAGGAACATATCCAACCAGACCAGGTTGCTCAGAGCCCCATTCAACTTGACATTGAATATTTCCAGGGATGGGGCATCCACCACCTCTCTGGACAACCTGTGCCAGTGTTTCACCCCCTTCATCATATAAAAATTCATCCTTATCTAGTCTGAATATATATCAAGGTATGTGTGTGTGTGTATATATATATATATATATATATATATTTAGATGCACACATGGAACATTATCATCACCTTAATACCTGCTGCCCTGCAGGATGGGCTTCTAAAATGAAAAGTTACTTTTCTTTATTGTCTTCAAAGAGCCCCCCTGAGCCAGGTTAGTTGTTTGTAGTAACCCAGGGGAGGAAGAAAGCCTGTTTAGTATCCCTCTTCTTTCTTGCAGCCAGAAGCAGGCTGCGATGTGCCCCCCCCTCCCCTCTCCCTCCCCCGGCTGCGGGGTGAGTCCCCCCTGCAGCCCCGCCGGCGGGAGCTGTCCATTCAGCACCCGCCCGCCAAAAACAACAAAAGCAGGGAAATATTAATTAATTAAAAGAGGGGGGGGAGAGCTAAAAAAAAAAAAAAAAAAAAGCCAATCTGCTCAATCCTCTGCCTGCAGGCAGACTCTAACGGAAACCACATATGCTTTGCCTCTCCCTATAAGAAATCTTCATTGGGGCATTAAAATACTTAAAAGGATTAGTCGTTAAATACTTGTACATTTGGTTTAATTCACTAGAAACGCTATGTCACAGGGTTACATCAGAAAGCTAGAGAGTTTTAATCTCACTTGCAGTATTTACCTAGATGTTTTATTCCTTCTGCTGCTTGTTACAGGGATAATATTAATATCCTACTTGTCCAGAGGGAAGATGTTAAAAAAAAAAAAAAAAAAAAAAGAAAAAAAGAAAAAAAAAAGAGCTGTCTGCTGTCTGATGGTATAAAAATATCAAAGAGACTTTTAAGGTAAAACAAAACAAAACAGCATGAATTGGAGCGTGGCATTCCTTCCCACTGCCTGTTGCTTATTCCTGATTGTGATGATGGAGGGCTACAGAGCTGTTGTTTTAGGAAAACAGAATAACTTAGTAGATTGCACAGGTTTTGGGACATGGGAGATGGTGACTTTGTTTCAAGCAATCTCCTTTTTCTAGCCTCAGTTTCCCTGTGCGACAGGTGTGCAGCTCCTTTGTAATCCCTCTTCCAGGGTAGCAGCTAAAATTTTGGCAAGGCTCCAGAAGAAATTGTCTTCAACTAAGTAAAGACATGCTTTACTCTGAACTTTTCAGTGTGGAGGGCAACAGGTCTGTAGGAGGACATCCTCATGTGAGACTTGGCTATTTTGTGACCAGTGGCAGAGAAAGGATTGTTAGACCATAAAGCTTTGCTCAGGTTGTAGAGGTTTCCACACTGACATTCCTTCTACAGGCTTCCTGTAGCTATATCCAATCAAAAAGACTTCAAGTAATGAGATATCACTGAAACTGTTTGCTCTTCAAATCGAGTTTATTCATATTCTAGGATGTTTAGGTGAAACAAATCAACAAACAAATAACTAAGAGTGAGATTCTGGTCCCATTTAGGTGAATGAGTGTATTGCTATACACTTCTGTTAAATTCATAAGAAAAAAACTTAGTGGAGTTGCATAAATTTTGTATTTCCAAGAGAGAATACCTGGATCTTTTATAGAAAAGGAAGAAGGGATTGAGACAAATTCCATCAAGTTCTTTGTTTACTTTGCAGTGTCAGAACAGCAGAATGACCCATAACCAACTATTTTCACTGTATCCATGGAGTTATCACTATCAGGATTAGTGTCACTGGAATATCTGCTGTGATTTCAGCAAGGTACAACCTAATCTCATGGTATTTCCTCTTGGCCACCACCCTGAGTCAGGCAATCTCCAGAAATAGGAACACAGCCAGCCCTGTCAAAAAATGTAATGAAAATAGTGTCAGTGCCTTTGTGTAGAGATACAGAACCAAAATTGCAATGCACCCTCTCTCTCCCCAAAGTACACACGTATCTGCCAATAATCTGGAATATAATTTCATCCCTGAGATTTAATCTGAGATGTTGTCCATCTGAGCTAAACTCTACAGTGTTCTACAACAGTGAGGTGTGGGGTGAGGCCTGGGTAACTCCTCAAATTGGGCACTCAGTTGTTTTGGATTCAGAGAGAACATCCTTTCTATGATTGCCAAATAATTCTCCTTCCAAACTCTGGAACAGGAGCATTCCTGGGAGTTGGCCAGAAGTCCTTCTGTATTCCTGAATGATATAAGAAGCATAAGTAATACCATTCCCTACACAGTGACTCAGAAGACAAATTTTTGCTTCTTTTTATCTAATAGGAATATTTATTTATTTGAGCAAGCCCTCCATCTGGTTTAGGGTGTTTTTTACCTCCTAGACCTCTCAGCCTAATTTAATTTTTGGGGGTGTCTGAATATCACCCTGCCCTTGACATAAAGAGCATTTTTTTGTGTGACTCTTTGTGCCTTGTTGTGCTTTTTTTTTCCCCTCTCAAAAGCAGAGAACAGTTTCTTGTATTCAAAGCATAAACGCAGCTGCCCATGAGACTGCTTGGATGAGGACTAGATAAGAGAGTTACATTAGGGCAGAAATTCGGGTCACATCATATCAAACTGAAAGCACGAGGCCAAAGATAGGCTTGGCTAATAATGCTTATACACAATCATTTAAAATGGGAAAACTTCTGCCATGTAAGAAACCTCCTTCGAGTCTCAAGTCTGTGCAGGTATTTTCAATAAGGTTGTGTCACTGCTTGCTAAAATGCAAGGCATTTGCATCTTCTTTGCATTATTTATTGTTATCCTGCAGGCTGGATTGTCACACTAATCATGATTTATGTCACTGAATTTTATCAGCTTCTGCTAGGTTATATTTTCAAGTGGTGCCCCTGGACTTTAGGAAGAGAAATGTCAGTGCAAGTCTTTTACACCTGTTACACAGCAGAGGTGGATGTTGCCTGTTGTCAGTCATGCAGAAAAAGTGGTCTCTCCTTCAGTAGCAGCTCCTGGTGTTGTGACCTTACCACATCCTTCTCAGACAGGCTCTTTAATGCTTTCAAAGCCTTTAGAACCATGTCACAGGAACACTTTATAAGTTTATGCTTGACAGACTAAGGGGAGAATTTTCCAATCCACTGTGAAGTGTGCTGCAATATGTGACACAGGAGGCACTGCCTGTGATTAGAGGACAGTGGATGGTTGGGGTGGGAGTTGGGAAAGGTTTTGGGGAGATCACTCCTTGCATCTTCTATTGACTTTTTGTGTCACCTTGGACAAATCACCTACCAATTTATTACCGTGTTCCTCATATTTTGCAAGTGTGCTATAACTGTTTCTTCTTTTATTTTTATATCTTACCTATCTGCAATATTAGATCCTCAGGGTGAAGACTGAGTCTTGCAGAGAGACTGTCTATTGCTCGAGAGAACCTTGATTTGAGATTAAGGTCAAACTCAAAATACAAAAAGTGTAAGTTTTGCATCTTTTTTGGGAAAAATGCAACAGAGAGGATGAAACTTTAAATCATGAGGGCTTGCTTAAAGATTTGTTTCAATTTAACTTCTTCTGAGAGGCTTTGATGTGTCACAGCCTGCCTATAGGCCAATGTAAAGACCATGAATATGATGCTCTGATTGGAAAATGAGGACACTCATTTGAAAAGGTGAAATGTGGAAAACAATGGAAGATTTGGACTTTCTTGGCTGGTCTACACTGGTAAATGAAATACTGCACAGTAGGTGTGGTTATTTAAACTAGATGTGGAGGGGGGAAGGAGACAATACCAGCTTTACCCATGACAAGGTGTGGGGTGACAGGCAAAGGTCTGTCCCTATTGAGGGCACTCAGATTGTTGCTCTGAAATGTACTGGCTACATTGCAGCATGTAAGTCTTGCAAATGTGAACCAGGGAATAGGACCCCACAGGGAAATATCTCAAAGGTATTAAGAAGTGTTCCTTTAGAAAGGTGATACAGCTGACAGACCAGCTGAAGGACCTCTACCCCATCTACCTGCACCTCTGTAAGACCTCTGACATGGTTCCCCACAACACCCTTCCCTAGAGTTTGATGAAAGGATTGTTCAGTGGATGAGGAATTGGTTAGACAATCACATCCAGAGGGTAGGATGGCCCAGAGTGCCAAGGGACATCAGTGACAAGTGGTGTCCCTCGGGGTTCATACTGGGACCAGTGTTATTAAGTACTTTTATCAGTGACACAGGCAGAAGAATCGAATACTCCCACAGCAGTTTTGACAATGATACCAGGTTGAGTGGTGCAGCTGACACTCCTAAGGACGGGATGCCATCCAGAGGGACCGGGATGAACTTGAGGAGTGGGCCCATGGGAACCTCACGAAGTTCAACAAGAACTCTCTTTTATTTCTTTTAGCCACCAGAAGAGCAAGTGCTCTGATGAGAAATGGGAGGAACAAGTGTTAAAATGCCACATGGTGTGCAGAGTTGCATTTTTTTCCATAAGTGGATGATCTAGGACACTTCTCTTAAATAACAGCACTCTAACCTGGGGTACCAGATATACCATTGGTGTAAATCAGCACAACTCTCAAAGGACATGTGTTGATTTTACACCCACTGGACATGTGGCTCAGCCAGTCTGTGATTTTTAGCACTTGGTTTTCTTCATGAACAGAAAATAACATTATCATTTGCCAGTGATAAGGATATCTTTAATCAGGAACTAGGACCTACTGTACTGTTAAGTGCCAAAAAGGCAGTCCTTAATTTAGAAACATCTCGGTGTAGCATAGAAGGACTCCATGAATGCAGAAAACCAAAGGAATAAAACAAAGTAATAAATCAAAAATGTTCAAGTGTTCAATTTTATGTGGACATGACTTGCTTAGGGATATGGTAGTGAATTAAGACAATTACTTTGTTTTCTCAAATACATATTCAACCACAAATATTATTGTGGAGTGGAATTCTGATCTTATTTCCGTCAGTAGGAATAAAGAGCAAGTCAATGGAGCTGTGCTATCACAAAGCTAAGATGTGCATCCTGACAATTATTCTTGAACAGATGTAGAATAGCAGAGTTATTGGTTTGATAGCTCAGGTTTAAATTATTTCTAAGAATGTCCTGTGGAAGGAAAATGAATTTGAAAAGATATTGTAAAGGGAAATTCATTTACATCTTTTGTGCAGAAAGAACCTGTTGAATGACATTTAAAAGAGGATTAAAGCTGATTTCTTACAAGCAGTAGAATAATCAGATTTCTAAGCTAAAGTGGAATTAAGGTCCTTCAATTCATCTGCAAAACTGACTGAAGTTGAATCATCGCTTGGTAATTTACATGTCATTTACAGGGGCATTCATTGTGCTTTTAGTACTGTAAATATGATCTGAACAGCTTTTGATCTTTTGCAGCATTTGCAGGAACATATTATTGTTTCTGAGAAAAAAAAAAAAAGAAGACTTTTATAAAAAAAACCCAAACAAAACAAAAAACCTCGACGTTTTTATACAATGTCAAAACAAATGTGTCAACCAAATGGTAATATCTGTGCTGGTTTCATTTATCTGCACACGGCGGTTGTGAGGTTTAATGATTGTTTGTCACAAAAATACATTTTAAGAGAAGCAAGCAGATTGCTGAGTAGCAAACATGTTTTATGGAATATGTAACATTGTAAACACACTTTTGTTTCGATAGGATTTACAGAGGTTTGCAAAATGAATGTGTACATACAGAATGAGAAGTAGACAAAGTTTATATATTCCTGCTCAAGTGTTTTGCTTTCATTTGTTTTTGATAGAAGGATTCATTTTCTACCATTAAAATTCACGCCTTCATAATGTTTTATACCGGTTTAGTCTCACCTTTGAACTAATTCTTCTGACATACGTTTGACCACAGCTCTCATAGCAAGAAAACCGCCCGACATTTCCCACAACTGCCAACCTTGTTTATCTTGTCAATTCTCTCTTGAAGGGTCAGATCTTTAGCTGTGCCAAAGCCCAGGGAAGTCAATGAAAATATTCCCAAAAGCTTTGAATCAGACTCTGGCAGCAAAGCACCACTAACTTCAATGGAATTACACCAATTTACTCCAGCTGAGGATTTGACCTGGCATTTAATACCACACTCATCACCATTCTGTCTGAGATTCATCCTCAACAATTCTTGGAGGCACAAAAAGAGAGATGTTCTGAAACCGGAGTTGTGGCTGGGGGTAGGGTAGAAGAAGATTAGTTTTCACTTAGAAAGATAATAGCTCAGTCAAATAAATTATTGAATGAACTATTGGGAAACTTTGGGCATGCTTACAGGAGAATGATACAGTAGAACAAACCTCTGTTTGAACAGCACTGTTGTCATGGATTATAGAGGAAATAGTTATATATCATATGTTATTGACAACTCACTTGTACTGAGAACAGCCAAATTAATACCGTGACACCTCTATAAAGCTTGTTTTTTGTCTATCAAATTATTTGTCTCTTGTTGTTGATTAAAGTTGATATAGTACCCACACAAAAAAGACAGACTTGGTTGTCAATCAGACAACATTTATGGCTTTAATATTATGATTATGACTTAATTTCATGGCACAAAAGACAATGAAAATAATCTAACCTAATATTAAATATCTTTAAATAGTTACCTACATTCTAGTCAATGGAAATGAACTGAAGGTTTTTGACCCTGTTCACTTGGGCACTAATTTTAAGTTCTGCTGGAACACCTTTTGGAGTTTCTGAATTTTTCCATTGGTGGTAGAGAGCCTAGTGAGCATATTTTATCAATTGCTTTGTTTAGGGTGCTGAAAATGAACAGGTTGAATCCCAACAATACTGATTTCTTTTGATATTAAAAGATAATCATATTTATAGTCTTAGAAACTATGCTGTCTCATACTGGAGATTTCTTTTACCTGAAGAGTAGGGTGGTCACTAGATTTTGAGTTTTAAGCCCCCATTAAGCCTCAGGTTCATGTTCATTAACAAGGATTCATAATATGAAAAAAAGAGCAGTCCTAATTAGGTGAAAAATACTGATTCTGTCCATTATATGAAGAAACACAATCTTCAAGTTTTGGAGTGATCTAAGGCACATGGAGGTCAAAATCCCCTTGACATTTTTAGATTCAAAAGACTGTGAAATCCTGTTAGCTTTGAAACCAACACCTCATATCCACCTCTAAATACCCTTTCTCTAGTTTAAAGAATCACAACACATCTGAAATTCATGTCAAGGTACACTGGTGTTCACACTCATATTTCACATATATCTGCCTAGGAGAGGTCTAGGTAGTTCAATTTCTCTCTCCAGTTCATGTTGCCTACCATTCCCTTCCCTCTTCCTGCAATACTTGGTGGATTTAAAGCTCCTCTATTTCCTGAATGACTTCTTGCATACTTGCTCAGGACTTTACCTTCTTGAAATTTTGTTGTCTGTTTTCTGAAAAAAGCTAACAAAAAAAACCCCAACAAAACTCACTCCTAACAAAACCCACACCTAACAAAACCCACACTTAACAAAACCCATATTTCAGTTCATCATCTTAGAGATGCCTTTTCCTACAGTGTCTGTCTGTCTCTCCCCTGTGTCCTCAGGTTTCATGTCCTCCATCAGCTCACAGATGGAATCCAGCATGAATAGGATGGATGTGATATCATTTTTATAATATTCGTGATATTATGCACTCTCCCATAGTTCACCAGATTCCTATGGTACCTGGCATCATCCTGTGCCATCCAGCCATCCATACTGCAGCCAGGAATTCTACATCATTTGGTTTGATGGTTAGTTCCCTCACATGAACAATTTGCAGCTGTGCAACCTTTTCTTCCTTTCACAAACCTGTCAAAGGCAGCAGGAATTTGTTTCAGAGATGCTGTGGCTGACCTTTCCTTTTACTGTCACTGATTTCATATCCAAAATGTCTTCTCACTATCTTCTTTCCTCTTTTTCTTATTTTGCTTTCAAGATACTCTCAAATCTTGGTTTTGGAAGGCTTGCTCTCTACTAAATGAGCTTTTTTGGGTTATCAGATTCTGGTAATCCTCTCTCACCAACTTGGAACCACGCTGCAGATGCCCACAAGCACTGAGTACATCTCTAGGTCATGCTGTGTTTATAATAAAGAACTTTCCCTTCCCCAGAAGCTGAAGGAATAAGAAAGGACAAGTGCTTGCAGCGAAGAAGAGACAATGAGACAGGAACATCCTTTGTTACCATCAGCTATCCTGTGTATGTGGGGTCTGACAGGACAGTAGAATGTATGATATCTCCAGGCACAGACAACCCATGTACCTGACATCTGGATGTCAGGCAGGAATAAGTGAAGCAGTCAGATGGATTTAATCCTTCACAGTTAACAAATGAAACAAGACACAGGCACTGTTGTGTCTTCTGCCATACAGGTGTTATCTTAGAAAGAAAACTAACCCCACCTTTTCTGCTTTTTTGGCCTGAATACAGACGTCTGATCCAGGACCTTCTTCATCGCAGGCTGAAGCTTCAAATGAAGGTATGGGTTGGGGACATCTTTGGAGATATGGGAAAATATGAGTTTATGGATTTCTGTCAAAGATCCCTGTGAATATGTGTGGGTGTCTGCTTATGTGTGTGTAAAATACTCTAATAAAACCACAAATATCTTAATTTCCATGCTGAGGGAATCCTGTTGTTTAGGAAGATATTCCAGCCCAAACCATTCTGTGTTTCTCTGCTATTGGTGACTCTGAGAGAAAAGGGGCATTACACAATAAGGAAAAATGTTAAATCTATGGTCTGTTTTTCTTGCTTATCCAATTTCTCTACCAACTTGGAGGAGCTGGTATTTTAGTGAACATAAATCATCAGAGGATTTATGTATCTGGTGGTTCATCTCAAGCCCATGGGCAGCTCATCTGCAACTTTTGGCTGCCCCAAGAAAAACTTACACTGCTCATCTGTTTCAATGAATATTGATATGTAGCTCATATCCCTTCAGCATTTCTTCAGATCCTCAGCCCTCAAGCAAATCCCCCAAAGGAAATAATTTGCTTGGTCAGATTCCCACAGGCTTGATCTTTAGTGATGCTTGACAACTTTTGTGCCAAAAAGCAGAATGTTTTTTGGTTTATTATCAGTCAGCTGAGTTTAGCTGTAAGTGACAGACATGAGTTGTCTTGAACACCATCAGGGACAGACTCTTGACTATTCCTATGTTTCCTTCCTGGCTGAATCCTTTCCAGTAATTTTCTAGAAGGTATTTTTGGTGGCTAGAAGAGCCAGAAATCCCTCCACTTGGTCTGCTCCATACAACCTTTGAGTTTTACACCATTTTTTGCACCATGAATGGCTCTTTTCTGCTTCTCATCTACCTTGAGCATCTGTTTAGACGTGGGTGATTTGGCCCCTGAAGATTCCTGCCCCAGCAATAACTTTAGAGACATCCCACGTGCTTGCCTAGATGAAACAAAGCATCTGACTTTCAAACAGCTCCATTTATAGGGGGTGAATCCCATCCTAAATTGGCAATTTTATATTTTGGAAGCAGCAAATACAAAACTTTCCCCCACTTCGTCTGCTCCAAATTGTTCTTTTCACTGCTTGTTGGTACTTCGTGTTTCTCCTTGTTGCAGATGACTGCCAACAGTTTTTCATTTACCAACCAAATGGATTATGGCACCATTTCAATGGACTGATTTAATATTCTTTTTCAAGGGAAATTCTCCTAAAGTTTTTGGCTTTGATTCATTGACGTGGGGGAAATTGTCTTGTTGGTAATGTTTTCTATAAAGCATTTAAAGTCCTTTAGAAAGAGTTGCTTGCACTGATTGTTTCTCTTATTTGTGACATTACTCAATCTATTCAAGGACTCAGGGGTGTTTTATAGCAGTCCTGGCTCACTTCTGCCTTGCTCTGGCTTTGCAGCACTTACACAGCCAAACAGTCATTGCACTTACCTGAAATCAAAACAAGGGATGCTGTGGTTAAATAGAAGCAATTGGATTTAGGAAACCAGGGTCCAACTTTATCTTTGGACTGGACATTTCCAGCCTTGCTGTGATCATATAATTTTCCAACCCTAGGTCCTTTGCTGGTCACCAGATCTCACCTCATGAATGGATTGTTTCAATTCACGAAGTGCAGTTCACTGAGATCACCAGTTAGGATACAGGTCTCTCATTGTTGTTGATGTCCTTGGAGACCTGTTCCAGGAGTGTAATTCCAGGAAAATTTTGCTTGAAATACATTTTGCTCCATCTGTAGTATCTGCTGCAGCCACTTAGTAATTCTGGTCTTTTTCTTCTGTTTCATCCATTACACAGAAAATCCTGACCTCTTGAAATCTGGGGAAAAACACTTGTTTGGAAGAATTTTCATAATTTAGGATGGGGAAAGTGGAAAAAAAGACTTTAAATATTGGATTTATATGTCAGTCATACTATAGTATGATATATATATATATATGGCCTCCAGCTTATATATCTCTTAACAGATGAGACCTCTTTCTTATTTTTTGTCTTTTTTATTGGAGCTATTACTTAAGAATCACACAGATTCTTTCCCTTTTCAACAACAGGGGCTGTAGAAACCAATTTTTTCCTCTTTGGAAGCTGTAGTCCTAGAACTCACATCCACAGAAATGTATTTAGAGGAATATAAACAGGAATATAAATATCTAGGCTGAGTAACATCAAATCCTATTATTGCTACTGTTTGTTTTGTTCTTTTGATTATCTCTTCCAAGATGAATTTGAAGCTTAGTCACTACTTAGGTCCAAATTGAAATAAATTTCGTTCTGTGTTCAATTTACTGCTAAGCATGTTTTTTTGTTGTAAGAGCTTTTCTGTAAGGAAAAGTTTCTGAGGGTAGGAGCAGAATTCACACCATTTCTGAATATCTGAGGGACATCTATTTTCCCTCGTGTGTCTCCTGTCTCCTAATTGTGTTTTGTGACTGTAATTCCCAAGTGGAAAAAACTAATGTACACATATATATGCACCCATACCCTCACACTTCACTCTTTTCCAGATAAGTGGGAAAGACTGATTTTATATAACTTTTAACATGATATTCCAAGTGACACAAGTCACTGTGCCATCTATGAGTGTACCAACAGAACTGTTCTCTCCAGACTAAAAGAAGAGGCAATTCTTCACTGAGTTTGTCTTCATCTCTTCCCATGGTAAGTAACTGTTTCAAAGGCTAACTCAAAGGGAGTTTATATTACAAAAAGCCCAGAACGACCTCCTGGGTCACACGAGAACTGGTGGAAGCTGCAGCAGATCTGTTCCTTTTCCTTTCTGCTCTTATGGCAGGCTGCAGGCACAAGCAGAGCAAGTGGTTTCCTCAGGGAGCAGATGCCAAACCTGTCTCACTTTGTGCTTTGTCTGTTCACTCAACAGGAGTCGAGTGAACCCAGTCACAGTGACAATAGAATGTTTCTAAAGCAGGCCATATTTACATTCCAAAATTCAAAATAAAGCTTCATGCTTATTACCCTGCTAGACTATTGACCATATTTTAGGAGCAATTAATTAAAAATCTTAATCTTCAGACCTATTCGCCAGATAGGATGAAAATTAGAATCCTTCTGGACTTGAAAAATGAGATTATCATAGTTAATATCATGTTTAGGTACTTGACCATGCCAGGACCTAAGGTCTAAGGGGAACAAAATGGTTTGCACAGGTGTAGTTGGAAGAATAATTTGGCTCTGGGTTGCCATTCTGAAAAGGATTTTTGTTTGACAATTTACCTTCCTCAATCAGAATTGGGTGGGCTTGATTAATTCCTGAAAATAGAGAAACCTGAAGATGAAAGCACTTTTTTCCATTACAAAGAGCTCATCAGCCAAAGATTCAGAATAAACTGGTTATGAGCCTTCAAGAGGTGCAACACCAGCCACATCAATGGAAACAGCAGAGACAATGTAAAGTACCAACCAAATTTGTGCAATAATTAATCACAAAACACTTTACCTTCAAACTGAACTGCAGCAATGCAGCACTGGGTGAATTTTTAACCTCAGAGTCCTACTTTGCACAGAGTACTGTGAGGCTTAATTAATGTGCCTTTGTGTTGTGGTTGGAGATCCTCAGATAAAAGCAATGGATACACTAGTGGAAAAAACCAAACAAATGAGCAGAAAGGGAAACAGGAAAATAATAAATCTCTACACGAGCTTGCCAGAGTTAAGATGCCATTATTTCAGCAGTGATTAAAGGATACAAGCTTTAAGGAACTGCAACAGTGAGCTTCCTCTGTGGCAGAACACTGTGGTTTTGTGACATAAAATAGGGCTGTTGAGTTGATTAGCAACAGTGTCCCTTAAAACAGAGAAAAAGAAAAAGAGCAGCAGCTTCCTATTCATATTCAGCTTAAATAATTAAAATGGTATTTACAAATGCTGCTAAGATATTTTGTTATTTCATTTGGCATGTGTTGCTCTTTTTTTTTTTTTTTCCATAGGGCTAATAAGTAAATTGCAAACATACATTATTCTTCACCATTCTCCACTCACTTTCCTCCCACTGGCAACCAATCTACCAGAATTTTCTTCCATTCCCATTAATTGGTCCTTAGAGAATCTCCCTCTCATACCTTTGCAGTGACAGTCAGGGAACATTTCTTAGTAATACTGAGTCAGAAGCCCTGTGATAGCTCACAAGTCACATATTGAACTGGAGCTGTACTACTCCCTTCCATTATGTTTAATGCATGAGGCTTCTGAAATGGCATGGCTCAGGTGATGGATCATACTTTTCCTTCCAGAGTATCGTGAGTTTCTCTGGTTATTTCTTTGAGATATTTATATATAATTTTTATTCCTAATGCAACGATTGCCTGGCAGGCCATATCAAGTGCAATAGCATGGCAAAGCAGAATAGCCTCATGTTTTTTGAAGCTGCAAAATCCCAGTGTCTCAAGTGATCATAGCTCTACAGGGAAAAGGTAATATATAAATAAATAAAATAGCCAGCTCTCCCAGACATTCCTATTTTTAACGCGTTTGAAAATTTTGGGCTGGGAAATTTCAGTACAATATGGAATCTGCAGGGTCTTGCAGAGTTTAAGTAATCCATGACATTTTTTATTTTAAATGCATATTGCTCAGCAGTGCTACGAAGTCCCAGGTGAAATCAGGTGTCTGCTGTGCACAGAAATACAGAATAAAAAAAATCTTCACTACCCCAAAGACTTCACAATGAAAAGTGTCAAGGAAAGCAATTATTCTTATTTTTCAGAGGGGGAATTAACATGCAGAATGATGAAGTGTTATTTGGAGACAACCTTCTATAAATGTCCAGTTTATTTGTTGTGTGGATTTTAGTTAAGTGGGTACTGGAAACAGTGGGGTGGTTCAGATTGGTACAAGCTTCCTGCAGCTGCTACCAAAACACAGAGGGTAGAAACTGAGGGTGACATTTATTATATCCAACTGTAGGGAATAATTTTACCATCCTCTGGGTGCACTGAATGCACAGCAGGTCTTTGCCCACTGGACTTTCAGCTGCCAGTCCAGAAAGGTGAGTGTTCAATTAAGTCCTGTTACATCTGCTGGCCCCAGACAGATGTCTCCCACCCTGCAAGGCATCTCAAATGCCACTTTGTGCTCTTTGTGGAATGGATTTTAAGATCTCAAGTAAGGAAATCAGTTTAGCTTAACTTTAGACCTATGGAGAGAGCCAACAGAGACAGCTAGACACCTCCAAAGCAGATTTGGTCCATCCTAATAGCGGTATCTGAAAAAGATGGGATGACTCACATTCTGGAGGTGCTTAGCACTGTCCACTAAGAGCAGAGGAAGGCTGGAACTTGTCTTACACAGGATACCTATCACTGAGGTACCTGAATTAATCTGAAACCCTCCTCACCTGACTGACAAAGCCCAAGCAGATAAAGCTCCTTTCCACTTCTCCCTCTCCTCCTACACTCAGCATTGGAACCATGAAAGGTGACCTGAAGTTCTTATCTTAACGTATAAAAGCACAATGAGGTGTTATAAAGGAGCCAAGTAGTTCTGTATATATATAAAAAAATTTAAAATCTTATAATACACTTGACTGCAAATCCTCTGATTGAAGGGGCTGTAACTAACTGTATGTGTGTACAGAAGTTCTCACAGTGAGGTTTTACCTTGCTCAGGCCTCCCTGCTCTCTGTGCAAGTGGTAAATAATGACACTGTTGGAAGCAATAACTTGCACTTTTTACAATAGAATGTATTTTCCTAAAAAAATATTATCAAGAGCCATAGCTACTCCACAAACAACCCAAACATGTTTATTGATATATATAGGAAAGCTAAGAATCTGAGAGTGGACAAATATGTCCTTTCCCACATTACTTTCTGTGTTCTTTCTAAAGATGCATTGCAATTACTTTTGGCTTTCCTTTTACCTACAAAGGGTGCCTGGGGATAAGGTGATGAGCTCCCAGCTGTAATTTTGTTGATTGTCCCTGTGCTGAGTTTCCTTATGGATGGTGTTCAGCTGGGGATTAGTAACTCACAGAGCACTGTCTGTGTTTGGCTTCTCAAGGCGGTGAGCAAATTTCAGTGCAGTGATGTGTGACCTTTTCCATCTTAATTCCTACAGGTCTTCGTGCTGGGAGGCTGTCACTGAGAAAATATCCTGAGTGTGAGAGCACTGTGTGTTTAGTTTCTCTATATACAGGAACAAAGAAGAGAAGTTTTTTTTTAATTATTATTATTTTTTCCACATGCCCTTGAAACTATTTTGTTTGGCCTAGCTGGGTTTTATTTGGCATCTGTACCAACATATTAAACAAAGCCAGAGTTTGCTCCTAAACACTGGAACTTGGTCATCTGTGCTATTTAATTATTAATTAATCATTTTGGCCTGATCCAGCTAGCAGTCTCTGAAATAATTCCTAGGCATGGTCAAGAGTCAGCATGGCTAGAGATCATTCTCAGCAGGCAATTTAGGTGTTGTCTCTGTGTTTTAAAAGGATGTGGCCAGACAGCCTCCAGTGATCTCAAAGTCATGAAATAGAATCATAAAATCATGGAATGGTTTGGGTTGGAAAGGACCATAAAGCTCATCTCATTCCACTCCCTGTGCATGGGCAGGGACACCTCCCACTAGTCCAGGTTGCTCCAAGCCCCATCCAACTTGTCCTTGAACACTTCCAAGGATGGGGCAGCCACAGCTTCTCTGGAAAATCTGTGCCAGGGCCTCACAACCCTCACATGGAAGAATTTCTTTCATGTATATAACCTAAATTTCCCTTCTTTCAGTTTGAACCCAAACAAATAGACCCTGGGATTCTTCAGTGTATCATAAAAAAGGGAATAATTTGAAATCTAAAAAAAAATAAAAATAACATATTTCCCTCTTTTATAGGCACATATCTGGAGATTGTAAAGTTATGGTCCATACTCAGAATTTTAAGAGGAAAAGGGTAAATTCCCTAACAAAAGGGTGCCCTCCTAATGACAAACAGCTTGGTTGAAGTCCAGGTTTGGGTAAAATGCTTCCCATACGTGACAATATGATGCTTTATCAAAAGGGCTGATCATCCATGCAGGCCTGTCTGACTTGCACTGCCAGGGCATTCTAGTTTCTGTAGTCAAAGACAACAGTATGGTCAACATCAGGATTAGTTACCTTGGCTCCCCCACTTTCAAAATCCCCAATAACCTGGATGGTTATACGACAGATGGATCAACTTGCCTTTGGTGTGCATCTGGAGGGGTGATCCATTTTTTATCACAGGCTTATGGTGAAGTGCTTCAGTCAGTTACAGCTCCTCATGAATGCCGCAGTTAAGAATGTCAGCTATGTTTTGAAAAAATATTTTCCTGAAGTAGTTTGGTTTCCTTCTTTCCTTCATGTTTTTTTTTGCCTCCTTACCTCCCTCTAATTCAGTTATTTTTGGGTCTAAAAGTGACTTTTACGGTCTGTATAAATTAGTTCTTTCTAAATTCAAACTATTTATGATTTTTTCACCCATATTCTATTCTATTCTATTCTATTCTATTCTATTCTATTCTATTCTATTCTATTCTATTCTATTCTATTCTATTTCTATTCTATTCTTTATACAAAAGAGAAATTTTTTGAAAATGTCTCCATTTTCATTCATTATGATGGGAAAAGTATTTGAATTCTCCACTTTATGTATTCAAAGTTTACAAGTTCCATCTAGTGAAGTCTCCATAGCCATTCAGGTGCTCATGTGAGTTTGGATCAGACTGTGAAGATGTTTTGTTACCAACAGTGAGTAAATATATGGCAAGAGTGTCTGCAAGAGAAACTGAACATAAAAACCAGCAGAGGGGCTAGGATGAGAAAGGCTGGTGATTCTAGATGGTAGGTGTCATGGTACTCACAATTTGTCTTCAATGATTAATAACTGCCATTAAAGTCATCTCTAGCAAATCTGCATTGGATTGAACTGCAGTGCTGTAAGGTATGATATGTGTAATAAGGTGAAATTTGATGTCTTAAACTTAGTTGGGAAAAGTTTCCAGATCGTTGAGTTATTGAGGTTTGAAAACACCTCCAGGATCACTGAGTCCAACCTTTGACCAATCTCCACCTTGTCAACCAGACCAAAGCACTGAGTGCCATGTCCAGTCATTTCTTGAACACCTTCAGGGATGACTCCACCACCTCCATGGGAAGATTATTCCAAGGCCTGACAGCACTCTGTGAAGAAATTTTTCCTGAAATGCATAAACCAGTAATTACCAAACCAGAACCTTTCTGAACCAGATAAACCAGTAGAAATTAGCACTCCTTGAAATTAATTCATGCATGCAGCCGTTTTCTTTTCAAGACCATATTTTTGAGATGGAAGCTCTTGATGCCTAAATTAGGAACTCAAGGTAAGTCATTAATGGAAAGGCATCAACAAACTGTGAGTCTCACCTAATATAACACTGTCAAGCCAAACTCACCAGGTTTCATCTAAACATGCCATGCTGACTCCTTCTAGAGCTCATGGAGAGTCCACAGGAGACTGATTCCTACTTTTCTGAGTTGCTTTCATGTGTTATAGTACTGAGCTGCAACCTAGAAGAACTCCTCTCTCCAACTGCAGAAGGGAATCCAGGCCCTTCTTATTAAGTATCTGATGATAATGGGGTGTTAAAAATTTATATGACTTCAATGAAAGGCAGAGAAAATTCACAGAGGAGAAATCCGTAGGGGTTTCCTAATGTGTGGATAACATGAGTCAAGAATTTTATTGGCCATGAATTGCCAAAGAAAGAGATGGTACTCAAGGGGAGTACTATCTAAGCTTGTTCTATCTTCTATCCTTCTCAAGGCACCTGCTTTGGGACCATTGTTTAGATACAGGTATGGAGACATATGAAGGTGGAGATGCTTCATCAGTCTCTATAAAACTACTCTTTTTCTCTGATCTGAGCCCACTGATTCATTCTGGTCCTGATATATCTCATTCATTCTCTAAAGCTGAGTGATATGGGACAACACAAAGCAGTACAGTCTGTCATATTACACTTTTTTGACAGTGTCTGAAATTATGACTCTTGTAACTCTTGGAGTTAGACCAATGTAGAACATGTTAGTCTATTGTTGTTGCTACTTGCTATTGGCCATTGTGGAAAAAGTTATTCCACTGTAAAATTGATGTGCATTTATTGCTGCTGTCTATAAGACTGTGAAATGCAAGTCTTGTCTCATTTTGTAGCATGTCTCATCTGTGGGTTGAATCATGGCTTTTTGGGGCAGGGGGGACTAATCAGTGACTCATTGGTTTTGCAGTTATTTTTCTTTCTGTCAAAATATGACTCAAATGCCTCAAAATCATTAGAAAGGCACTCCAGACAGAATTAATCTAGCATAATGCTGATGCCTGAAATCTGAAAGCCTATCTTTAAGCTGCTCGCCCTGGGCTCCTTTTGTGGTCAATGGAGAGGAACAGGTATCTTGAGGCTGTAACTGATGTCACCAAAAGTAGAGTGTTCAAGTGTGTCAAATGAATCAAGCCTGAAGGTGCCTGTTTCCTTCTAGGGTAGATGTAGACATCTCCATTAGAGAAGTCTGAGTGCTATTCCATCCTTCCACAGTTCAGAGGTACAAGCAATGCTTGTCTCATTCACAGGCTGATTACTTTGAGTTCCGCAGAGATCATAAGAGCATCAGAGAGCTCTGACTGAACCTCTCCATCCCTCTCATCACGCTGTCTCTGAGAGCTGTCGAAAAGCAGACATCCAGGGAAGACCCATAAAACCAGGGCAAAAATATCATATTTCCCCCAACTTCTTTCCCAGCCTCTAACCATCTGTAGCTTCAGAACTTCTCTAAGCCAGACATCTTTCTGATGTGTTCAGTAATCTATGAATATGTCCCATCTCCCTGAAAGCCACTGTTAAAGACTAAACCACACACAGTGCCCTTCAGGAAGGAGGCTCCAATTTCAGTACACTGGGAAGTCATCTATGCTCTTTGAGAAAATGTCCATCCATTTTATTCCTTAAATTCTGGCACTTATTTGCAGTTGTTAACCCAAGCAACTGCATCATGATTATGGAATCAGAGAATCACAGAATGGTTTGGGCTGGAAGAGACCATAAAGATCATCCAGTTCCACCCCACCTGCCAAGGGCAGGGACACCTGCCACTAGATCAGGTTGCTCCAAGCCCCATCCAACCTGGCCTTGAAGACTTCCAAGGGATGCAGCATCCACAGTTTATCCGAGCAAATTTTGCCAGTGTCAGCTGGACTTTAAAGCTCAGTAGAGGATGGAAGGTTAAAGAATGATGAACAACTAGGCCTGGCATGTGGGAAATTTTGTGAGGATTTTCTGAAGTAGAAGGAGAAGTTAAAAACTAAGTAGGTAAAAGCTGAGTCACTGTGACTTGGTGAAGGGTTGAGAACAAGACCTACTTAACCCCATTGCAGAGCATGGTAATAGAGTTAGACATGATAAATTGATCATGAAGGTTGTCTAGAGAATAATATATAAGAGAAATATAAAAGTAACTTATGTAGAAGACAGGCAAGAGACAGCAAGGGAGAGAGGTAGATATTTTTGGAAATCAAGTTGAAAAAGACTGATGCTCACAAAGCACAACCCCCTTTTTTTTTTGTACTTATTAAGTACATTGTGTGTGTTCACTTGCAATGAAAAGAACTACAGTGCAGCCAAATCATGGTAAAGAGGAAAGAAAGCGCATAAAAAAAGTGGCAGTAAAATTTTTTTTAAGGTCTTGTAAAGGTAAAATTAAAAAAACCTGAACAAATGAAGATGGTTATTATTTACCAGCTGGTAATTCTGGGGTTTTCCCTTCTTGCCTCTTTTTGCCCCTTTATTTCTCCTGCTAAGAACGCATTTCCCACCTGTTCTATAAGTCTTCTATGACTTCACTCCTCCTTTCTGCCCTCTTTTCAACCCAGCTGAATTCTCATCTTCATCTCTGCTGATTTTCAAGTCTCTTACTGCACCTTACAACCACCAGACCTGTCAGTCAGAGTCTGAGTACCACATTTAAGGGCCATGAGCAAAACCTAAACCAAAAAGTGAATTGAAGCCTCCACTTCATACCAGTATCTCATGGATAGACTTCTTTAGAAAGCTTTGTTCCACCCACTGTTTCTCCATGTTTTTCTCTGTTTATATTTTCACTGTCTGTTGTTAACATACAAAAGTACTGAAATCCCCCTTGAAAGCTTAATTTAACTCTGGCTTTTACTAAGCATTGAGAACGATTTTGTAAATTTTCAGAAACAAAGTAGAATTTAATACAAAAAAAAAAATATCAGAGTTACAAACAACAAGATTTTTTAATCCTTTGAGCCAAGAGAATAGTTTTGTCTATTAAGAAATATAATTTCTTTACAATCTTACAAATTTTTCTAGCTTAATTTTAGTCTTGCTCAAATTGTTAAAATGCTTTCACATAACATTAGAATAAGTGGCAGCAGATTTCCATTATTAATGACATACTGCAACAGTGAATAGCTAAAAGCAATTATTGGAAGATTGACAATGGGCAATGAAAATAAATTAGCTAATTCAAGCTACACAGCAAATACTTTCACATAACCAGAAGCATCTTCAAAACCAGGGTAGATGATCTGCAAACAGTTCAAAATTCTCCACAAATACTGTTTACAGCAGACAATGTGTTGACAATCAGACAAGACTGAGATTAAATAGGGTCTGGCCTTATTTGTTATTTTTGTTTGCCAAACATTCCTTTTATAAAATACACTATATTTGGGTTTATTTCGTTGTTCACACATCTCACATGAGTATCACTTTTTAATTAGCAACACTAATGAGAGCATATGACTCAAAAATCATATTAAACTCTTTGCTGTTTAAACGGCCCAGATTTACAAATATCTCAGCAAAACGACCATGTCATTTAACATCAAAACACTCTCATCACCTTCTCCAAACCATCTTGTCCTGAAGGAGAATATATTTCAGCATCATATATATGAAATAACAAATAAAGAAATGTCTTAAATAGAAAAAACCCAAAAAACTTGTTATGTATGTCCAATGAAAATAATTTTTACTCTCATTTCTTTTAGGTGAACTAAAGAAATAGCAGTTGAGCCACAACCACAATGGCTTACACTAATCCCACCACAGAGGACTTCCAAGTGGTCCATGCTGGAAGGGATTACTAGTGTGCTCAGTTCCCAGGAAGGAAATAGTACTTCCCACATGCTGAAATATTGTTTGACTGATACAGTTTCCCCTTTGATATATAAATATAGATGTAGAAAAAGCCAAAGAGGAGTCTGTGGAGAGAAGTTTTGATTTTCTTTTATCGTAGGCCCACAGAAATGGATATGAAACTTCCTCACCATTCCTGCTGAAGAACTATATTGCATGAAAGTTGAACCACTGACACAAATTTTAGAGCTCTGTCTGCATATTTTGGGTTTCTGAAGTTCCGTGCACTGCCAGGAAAACAAAATGACTCCTACAGCAGGCAAAGGATGATGGTGATCTCGCTGCTCTAGGTCATCTGATACCAGACATGTATTACATATATTAAATTGCTGCAGAGCTTACATGATCATTTACTAATAAAAGTAATGCCACTGTCATCCCTTTGGAGAACAGAATATTGACAATATATATGTGTATATATATAAAATTCAATTTCTTCACTGAAAGAGCTGTTAGGCATTGCAACAGGCTCCCCAGGGAAGTGCTGGAGCCACCATCCTTGGAAGTGTTAGAAAAATGAGCAGACACTTTTTCATATGGTTGAGTGGGTATGGTGGTATTCAGTTCTTGATGGACTCAATGAACTTGGGAGTCTTTTCCAACCTTAATGATTCTGTGATTCTATATTGGTTGGACATTGTAGTTGCTTTCTCTTCATCTCTAAACATTCCACTTCCTTGTGATAGAATAAGGGACTCACTCTGATATGCCTTTTTTTCTGGAGATAACAATAGGAGCCATTGGCAAAAAAATGGGTCAGGGCTCCGAGTTCCCTGGCCCTGACAACACCAGCTGCAGAGAAAGCAGGACAAAAAACCATCAGGAATAAAAAGACCAGTGAAATGATCCAACCTGTGCTGTGGTGGTAGGCTGAAGAAAGCATTTCAGTGTTCCTCTAGGCTTTGGCTACACACACTGATCACATTCAAGCTGAAGAAGACACTTCATAGCATATGGTGGTTCTAGGGGTGTAGTGAGGAAGAAAGTGAAGAGGATAGTGTTGGTGCTCCAATCTGTTTAGTAGTTTGCTTTAACACAGATACTCTAAGGATACTTTCAGGAAGCTCTTCCTCTTTCCCTTCTTCCCTCTTGTCTTTGGCTCCAACTCTATGGTCTTTCATTCCAGCATGAACCCAGACAGTATTTGAACTTTTCGTTGTTCATGGCTCTTGAAAGCATATCAGAATACCATATTTCAATCCTTTGCTTCTTTCAGTTTCTTGGAAAGACCTTGCTCTGGCATTGCTTCATCTCCTGCCTTTTGTATCTCCTGCTCATTTAACTTGCAGACCCCTGGAAGCAAGGGTGATTTCTGGCTGGGTGTGCATGAAGTGTGTGGACTACAGGAGGCTCTGAATGAGACACTACAAGAGACAATAAAAACAACCAGTTAATTGACTGTTCACTTACAGTAACAGGACTGCCTAGCAAATGGGGATTTTTATACAAAAGCAGTTAAAATGGAATTTATTTCAACATTTTTATCAGCAGATTTTTCAGTTGCTTATATTTAGGTTTTCATGAAAAGTGAAAGAGTATTACAAAATAATAAAACAAAATTTAACAAAAAAAATAGAAAAAGTGATTCTTAATTTATTAAGTTATTTCAGAAATCCATAAGATATTAGTTTTTAAACATACAATATGATGAAGTAGAACAACATTTTAAAGGAACTACTTTGATTTTCTTGATAAATGATCATTGAATCCTAGCATGGTCTGGGTTGGAAGAGAACTCAAAGCTCACATAGTTCCAACCCCGCTGCCATGGGCAAGGACACCTTCCATTAGACCAGGCTGCTCAAGGCCTGTCCAACCTTGCCTTGAACACTTCCAAGGATTAAACATGACTGCAAGACAGCACAGCCCAGTTTACACCATTTCCATGCATGTTTGACACTTACTTCCCATTATTTTAAGCATATAACTGAACCCATACACACTCCACTGCTGCTCTGCCATTTTGCTGACAGCTGTAATTTATCTGCCTGACTTCCTTCATTTCAAAGTCTTCAGAAACAACTTTTTTAAACCCTGTTAGCAGACCTTGTTTTTCTCCGTTTACCTCAGTCAGACTCAAGGATTTCTGCATTGAATGTGTGGTTCAGGATGCGTCGCCCCTCTCGGAGAAAATCTGC
The DNA here is from genome assembly GCF_022539395.1 of Myiozetetes cayanensis. NCBI lineage: Eukaryota > Metazoa > Chordata > Aves > Passeriformes > Tyrannidae > Myiozetetes > Myiozetetes cayanensis. Next base: position 111,025,339 of record NW_026087411.1, on the reverse strand, counting down.
TCTCAAATGGGCAATTATCCACCTTAGAAGTTCCTCACCAGGATTTTATTGAGGTATGTGGTGTGTGATGGTTTGACCTCATGGCTGGAAGCTATGGATACTGTTGGAGTGGGTGTTTCATAACAGCTTGAGTCACCCTCACCACCAGCACAACACAGCCCATGCTGGTATTTAGTATTCTCTTTGTAGCCATGAGCAAATTACACAACATCTTCAGTAATCCAGGTTCCAGTCCTCCCAGCTCAACAGGAATTTTGTGGCTGAAATAAAAAGTGAGTTTGGAGGGCAGTTTCCAGTGTGTAAAACAAGAATCATGGCCACACTTCAGCAAAGCTCTTCTGCTTAGCTTAAAACACATGAATAATTCTTTCTACAAGATCACTGCTCTGCTTTACTCCAAAATGAGCTTGAACCTTTTGCAAAATCAAGGCCAAGAAATCTCCACTGTGCAGACATTAAATTGTTTTTCTGCATCACAGAGATGATAGAAGTGCTTTATATAAGATTAATATATTAACAACAAATATTAATAATGCTGTGAAAGTCTCTTTCCTATTGTTCCTTTAATGTGGAAGGCATTAAAATCCTTTACAGATGGACTTACATAAATCCTTGCAGAGAATTCCTTTGGAAATGAAAATCCAACAACATTATCTTGCATGCCAAATATATAATAATTTATATTGCACATCTTAGGTGACCATGTTGAAAGCAGATTTTCAGGGCCCTGTCTCAATCTTCATTTTTCTCTTCAACAAGGAAACAGATACTGGATGGAAAAAGCAATAATATAAACCCAAGCAACAATGTGAGTCAACACAAACTGATTATTTGCACACATTTTCCTGAATACTAATTGCTTTCAGTGTTCTCAAAACACCATTAGATGGAGAAATAACAACTTTCATCATACAGTAAAAGGCAATTACACCAACTTGGAAAAGATACCTTGGGAATCTTCATATCAAGCTTGATTTACCCTGATGTTCTGCAAACGTGTACCAATCACAACAGTTTTGACTCAACTCCAACACAAAATAGAGTTCCCTGAAGTTCACTGGAGGTAAAGCTAAATTTTCACAGTGGTCCCTTCTGGCCTTTAATCTATTAATCATGGTCTTTTTAGATTAAAGCACTGGAATTGCCTACATACCCCATCTTCCTGATTTCCTCCCACTCATTTTTCTATAGTCTTACCTTGTTCTATATTTAAACTTCATGTCCCTTTTCCAGCCTTAATGTATGCACTGCAATCTACCTTCCTTATCTGAACCAGCTGGTGAAACTGGGTAGCCTGGATTGTATGGAGAGTATTTCTGAAGAAAATAATTTTCTGCCTAATTGTCACCTTTAGCACAAGAAATCGTGTGCTTTATTGCTGAATGAAGCAAAGCCTGAAAAGCCAGTCCAAGTTTATTCAGTAGAGCAATTCAAGTGGAGCTTAGTGGGAAAAAAAAATGCATCTGAGGATCAGAACTCCCAAGGAACTGGAAAAAACACTCCCCACTTGGGAACTAGAAAGAGCACTTGTGACAGGCATGGCAGTGGTCACTATTGCTTCTAGGAGAAAAAAAATCTTATTTAAGAGACTCATTAACCTACAAATGCTGATATCTCCTTTTTCAGGAGTAACTATATAAGGAATTAAAAGATTATCTTTTCTTTACTGTGCTGGTCAGAGACAGACACAGGGTAACAAAACCTGTGCCAACAACAAACTTCATTTCTCTTCCAGAGAGACAAAGAAGGTGAAGAAACTACAGGAATTATTGGTCCTGCTATACCACTCTAAATTATCTGTTGTTAAACTCCTTTTCTGCTTTGCCTGTATCAAAAAAACATCTCTATTAATACATAAAAAACCCTGTATGGACATTGTCCCACTGAAATCAAGGGAACTTGCTGTAGACTGTGGCTACAGCTTGTTTGCATTCACACTGAATGCACCAGGTAAAAATATAGATCACACAGGAATACAAATCCAGAAGCATTTTGTGGATATCAAGATGCATCTTACTTGGCACAAGTCCTGCAAACTGGCCAGAAAATTTGTCTTTTCTTTCCAAGCCTAGCTGGATTTTTTTGCATCACATTATATGTAATTAATTTGCATACTGTGACTTTGGAACAGTGTCAGAAACCATGTTCTGATTGAATGTCTGACACTGGGAACTGTAGAAAATTGGCTGGAATTCTTCTTCTCCCAAATGAAATTTCCAAATGGAAAAAGAAAACATATCAGGGAAAAGTACAGTCCAAAACATGACTTTGAAGGACATGGGGAACACAGGACAGCCCTAATTTTTTATTATTAAGTCATTTTGAAAAAATATAGACTTTTTCTATTCTGTCTTTCTGCCTTCCTTCCTTCTTTCCTTTCCTTCTCTCTTCCCTGTTAGCTTCCTCTCTTGCCCTTCTTTTCTCCTTCCCTCCATTTTTTTCTCAGAACCATCATGTTCTACACAGATTTGCTTTCACTATATGGATTTTAAAGCAGCTGTTACAGTATAAGAGCAGGTCTAATGTAGATAGTTCCTAAAACCTCATAAAATACACTCTTTCTTCTGTTGTCAGGTGTCAAGTGTAAGATAGGATTTTTTCAAGCTAAAATGTTTGTCAAAATTGTATAATATTGTTATTCATTATTTGCTTTGTGTAGCCTGCAGGTTATCAAGTCTACATCTTGTAGTGGACACTGTTAAGCAAAACCCTTTAAAATGTAACCCAAAGATTTGTATATCTACTGTCAGCAAATACATGATAGACACACCTTCAGGATCCCTCAGTTCCTCCAGCAAATTATGAAGTAAGGAGTGGACCCTTCATTACCACCCAAAAACACCCACCAAAACCCACCAGAATAAAAACTACCACTAATAATAATGTAGTATCACCTATTCTGCAGAGTTCCCTAGACATGCAAAATAAAGAAGAGTTTAACCAAGCACCAAAATAGAGAAGGAAAGTTTCTGGTTGGATTCTCTGTGGTTCAATAGAAAAATAACTTCATTAGGGTTTTCTTGTGGAATAGAGGCACTCACAGTTACAGACCTTACTGGGTTTAACAACTTTGAGATCTGTAGATGGATAAGTTGTTCTGCCCTTCTGCTCTGCTCTGGTCAGACCCCACCTGCAGTTTTGCCTCCAGCTGTGGGGGCCCGAGCACAGGAAGGACGTGGAACAGCTGGAGCAAGTCCAAAGGAAGATTCCCAAGCTGGTTAGAGGAATGCAGCACCTCTTCTACTAGGAAAGGCTGAGAGAATTGGAATAATTTAGCCTGGAAAAGATGAGGCTTCGTGGTGATCTAACTGTGACCTTTCAGCACCTGGAGGGTGCCCACAAGAAAGGTGGAGGGACTACTTGCAAGGGCCTGGAGTGACTGGACAAGGGAGAATGGCTTCAAACTGACAGAGAGTAGGTTTAGAATGGATATTAGAAATAAATTCTTCTCTATGAGGGTGGTGAGGCCCTGGTACAGGTTGCCCAGAGAAGCTGTGGCTGCCCCATCCCTGAAAGTGTTCAAGGCCAAGTTGGATGGGGCTTGGAACAACTTGGTCTAGTGAAAGATGTCCCTCCCCATGGCAGGGTGTTGGAATGAGAAGATCTGTAATGTCCCTTCCAACCCAAACTATTCTATAATTCTATCAGAGATGTCAAGATTCTCACTGAAATTTTCTGATGGGTTCAAAGTTATTGGAAGAGGGTGAAGAGACAACAACATGTTCATATATATTGTCCTCATATAAGTCTTTTCAAAGAAGCAGACAAAAATAAAATCCTTCTCCACAGACAAAATTATGCAATGAAAGAACAATTTTAAACTTATAAATAAACATAGGGACAAGACAGCAGTGAAAGAACCAAAAAGAGTGGTCCTGCAAATTTGGTTGGTTGGTTTATTTATTTATTTACTTACTTTCTATCTTTATATAGTACAGTTAACTTTCATAAAGCTTTCAAATATGAAAAATCTTCAGTCATCAGTCTTGTCACTTAACTCTGGGTATCTAAAAGGTCTGAGTTGGACTTATACATTTTGTAGGCATTGAGCAATTCACAGCCTCCAGAAATCACTCTTACTATGGAGGGAATAGTTCTTGGAATTCACTATTCTTACATAAATAGGCCCATTGGTGACTCATACACCCCTGGCAGTGTTTAATTTGAAACTAATTTCATTATGCTTTGATCAGCCCTTCATATTGCAGTTTAAAATTGTGCTTTAAAATTTTGTACTCAGAACACACAAGGAGGCTGTTGTAGGACACAGCAGCTGTGGGAAGTGGGGAAGAAAACTCCAACCTTTACAGACTCACAACTTATTCAGAGCAGGTTGGGGTTTCTCCCTAAATCTATTGACTGCATCCTTCAACCCAAAGTGTCACCAGTCAGTAACTTAGTGACATTTTACAGCTATTGCACAGACTGCTGAGTAACTCAAAACAGATTTATGCAGGCAGCTCTGATCCTCAAGCATATTTTATGTATTTATTTTATTTATATTACATTTTTGTATTTATTCTTTCTCTATTAAGGAGAAATTACCTGCAGGCTCAAAAACCCATGCTTCTATGCATGTGACAAGCAGTTTACATGCAAGGGATTACCACAAGGGTTGCAAAATTACCATAACTTTTTTCTTCTTCTTTTTTTTTTTTTTTTTTTTTTAATACTTCTAATTTGGCAACACAATTTTTAAGAAATACTGAGCACATGTGTAGCATCACTAATAAAACTTTTTCCTTGTCTCTATGGGCAGCAATGAAGTTATTTAAACAATTGCAAGATGACTCGTGTTTAGTCCCCTCAAATGTCATGTTGTTGTAGATGCAAACAAGAGTGATCACTACGAGGGATAATGAGGGCAGCCCCATCCCTGCAGATTGAGGGAAGGGTGCTGAAAAATGGGTTTCAGACAAGCCACTTCCACAATCGTCCTTGGTGGGAGCTGATGGCACCCTGGTAACCTGCTGTGCTTTGGAGAGCTCTCAAAGAGAGAATGAAGCTGGTAGTGAAGGTGAACAGGAGTTTTAATTTGCTATTGTGAAAGGAAGGAGGAAAAAAATAGATACCTTACTAGTTTCAAAAAGAGTTTTTTCGCCTGTCAGATACTTGAGCTGTAGCTGGCTGGTTTATTAGTGCAGTAAGGAGATGCCTCTGAGAGGGAGGAAAAGCAAGGTGGGAGAACTGAAGCCTCCTTTTCACAAATCGCAGTCCTGATCAGGAATTTATTAGGTTACAACGGCATCTTTTTAATTCCTCTTCTTATTTTTCTGCCCAAAATGCCTCATTATTGTTGGATGCTTTTGATTCCAGTTAGTCCTGTGGACCCTGGAACTTCAGAGGCTGTGGGTTGGCACCTGTGTCCTGAACCTCTCTCTTGACTAGGGCTGACCCAGCTTCTGCTGGAGTTGGTGGCAAGCTGCCCACTGACTTCAGTCAGCCACTGCAGCTTCAAAACCGTGTCACTTCTGATGATGCAGGAGATGGAAAGAGCATGGGCTGACTTTCGGGTCCTAACACTAAGCATGTGGGTGTTGATTGCTGGAAAAATTATCTGCCTTTGCCTCTAAGTATGTTATCTAGCTCCCTGCCCATCTCTGGAGCAGAGTTAGGGTTAGGGTTAGGGTTCCTCACTATACATCCTGAACAGCTAATGGAATATTTTGTTTGCATGTTATTGCAGGAATATTTTGGGAAGTGGTCAAGGCCACTTTGAGCAACCTGTTCTAGTGGAAAGTAATCTTACTCATGGCAGGGTTGTTGGAACAAGATGATGTTCAAGATCCTTTCCAACCCAAACCATTCTGTGTTTCTGTGATATATTAAGCATTTTATCTTTGTCAAAAAGATTAGTCTCATATTTATTTTAAGCCTTCAGAAAATCTTTCTTATTTTGTGTCTTTTCTCACAGAGAGGAATACAAACCTATTTTGTAGTATTTGAGGTGTGTTTTCCCAGTTTAATAAATTAATCAACATGTAGAAACAGTTCCTGCATTTGACTGAGATCTCCTGCAGGAGATCATATTAAGTCATCAGGTTGTTTCTCACTAGTTATTAGCTAATGAAACAATAAAATAAGATGAAGTTTTTCTGTAAGATACACTATCATATTAGCAATGGAACATGAGATAAAGTGAAGATATGAGATAATGTTTTCCGGTGAATGATTAAGAAAAATATATAAAAATTAAGGGTAAGTGTAACAGGGCAAAAGGCAGCTCCTTATCATGCAAATGGCCAGAGAAGAGAAACCAAGGAGAAAATACCACCAGAAACTACTGTTTGATCACTGCAAGTGGCTTCTTCTTGTCAAAAAAGTAGTTTAGGATGAATCTGAACAATTTCAAAACTATTCTTGTCAGAGAAATTTGAAAGTCTACACTTATTTCATTGAAGAAACACATTTGTGATTTAGCCATTGACTTCAGAAAGAAGGGGAGAAGGGATAAATCATTCTTCTTGAGGCCTAGGGAAATTTAATCGGAAATATTTTTCAGTCTGTTTAAGAACAGGTATTTTATTTCCTTATGTTTTAGGGATGGACGTGCAGGGATTTACGAGGCAGAATGCCCACACAAATACCCCAATAAAAATGGCATTTTACTGGAAATTTGAAGTACAGTAAGTTCCAACTTGAAGTTTATGTGTTTTATTGTAGTTATATACTGGCTCACTCATGTGTAAGCTAAGCATAAGTGGAGCATTCAGACAGCCCTGCTGCTCACAGTTCACAGCCACCTTCACATTCACTCAGCTACATGGGATGCATTTTTGCTTAAATTGTCCCAAATCTCACTTATTTTTCATCCCTTCCTTTAAAATTGCCTGTGCCTTTTCCAAGACCACCTAAGTGACTTACCCAAAGTGATCCTGATTAAGCAGTCATCAGTGTGACCTGGCAACACCTGGAAGTGTTCAACCTGGAAGGCCAGGTTGGAGGAGGATCTGAGCAACCTGGTTTAGTGGAAGGTGTCCCTGCTCATAGCAGAGAGTTGGAATAAGATGATCTTTAAGGTCCTTCCAACACAAACTCTTCTATGATTCTGTGGAAATTTTTGGGGAGGACAACAGTGGTATTAAAGCAGAGGAAAACAAAATATCCTGATGTTCTCAGGGCTTTAGGGAGCAAAAGCATTTCTGTTTATGCCTGTGCATGCATACAAGCAGATCTTCAGGGGACAACTCACAAAGGCTAATTTTGGCCTGAAGAGATGGTTATCTCTGAGCTGCCCTCTAATCAGGAAAAAGGGGGAGAGAGACACAGGCTCCTTCAGGGAACAATTAAGGAGAGCCCCTTCCAGAACTCTTTCTTTCCTGGCACAACAGGACGGAATGCTGTAGGGGAGCATTAGCCTTTGGTGCCACACCCTGGGAGTGTTTGCTGTCAGCCTGGGAGCTGGGATAACTGGACCTTTCACAGGATGGACTTTTACTTGGAAAGTGTAAGTCATAACTCATTAAGCCTTTGATCATGTGAAAATTTACATGCACCATTAAAGGCAATGAAATTACTCACAATGCATCACATCAGGGTCCTGCCATAATTTTCAGTCCCAGTTTGGAAAAACTGAAGTGTATGCTTAGCTGCAGGCACAAAGGATAGCAGAACTAGTTTGAACAGTTTTATATAAAATGATGACTTTTTTCAATAACAAAAATCCATTCTATGAAAATAACTTTGTGAACACATCTTGCTTTGGGAAAGGTTTTTTATTTTGTGTCCAAGAGAGGATTCCTGTCCAGCTATAGACATGCTGGAGAGCAGCCAATAGCCCAGGGCTAAGGTGTTCACCTGGGACAGGGGAGACCCAGGTTGTCTCTGTGCTGCCTCGTTCAGCCCAGGTGTTTGAATTTTCCTTCCTGTGTTTCAACTAAGTGATCTGATGCCTTGGTTAACCTGAGGTGGGATGTTTCCCTCTGGAAACTGAAAAAAAGGTCTTCAATTACTTCAAAAGGAAAAGGAAGCAGATTTAATTATAAAGCAGCTTAATTAGGAATGCATTCAGATTTACATTTTTCACCGAAGCATCAAGACTTTTATTGATACAAGCTTGAGAAGAGTGTTTTTGGAAAGACAACCTGCATAAGAGGATGTTTCAGGTCTTAATTGGAAAAAACCCCTGTGTTCCACATTTTGTATTCTCTCTGGCACTTTTTATTTGGTAATTTTCCATTAATTTTGAACCACTGTTCGACCACATAGTTCTTATTATTAAATTAACAATCACATTTTTAACTTATTAATATACCAATTTGAGTTGGTGTTAACTGGTTTTACAGTCAAGGACCACATATTCACTGGGAGTTACTACACTAAATTAATTTTTCCTCCCGCATTTTGACATGAAGGTATACATCAGAAGTACCAGTCTTAATAGGAAAGAAGTAGCTTAAAAAATTTCCATCTTTTTCATAAGATGAGAAAACACCTTCCCAGTATGTTTTTGTCATTGGTGCTGTTGCCTCAAAAGGGCAACTTGCTGACAGGAACACTGAGGAATCTGTGGTGTGTTTAATGGAGAAAGTAGTTAATCTGTCTTTTAAAAGTAAATCACAAATGGATGAAATGCTTAATAAGCAGAAATGTCATCTGCAAAGTTTTTTACTTTTCCAATGTCAAGGAAAAAGAGAAAATAATTCTGACAGCTTATTTGTATGATTTTCCCCTCCTTTTAAATTGCAGCAATATATTTTTTAAAATTTTAATTGCAGTAATGCTTTTTGTTCTTTTAAGTACTAATTTCTGATAAGGATGAGCAGAAGGGAACAGGGATTTTGTTTGAATAACTGCTAGCTTGTTTTTGATTAGCTTGGCAATTAAATGCAATATTTCACATCCAACATTCAGCTTCCTGCAAGAGCAATGGAAGTGTTGTTAACAATATCTCTAATTCCAGTATGTGAAGGAATATCAGAAGAACATTATCATCATAATGAAGAAAATTACTTAGCACTTTCCATAGCATGTAACTTTTGCTCAAAAAACTAGAGGAAGAGTATTCTTAGTGAAGTACCTTATTTTTATTTATTTATTTATTTATTTATTTATTTATATTTAAAAGGCAACACCTTTTAGTTATCCAACAAAAAGAAGATACACTCCAAAATGAATTGATATGCATGGGAAATTCCACCTGAACACAAGGAAGAACTTCTTTACTGTGCAGTGACCGAGCAATGGAACAGATTGCCCAGAGAGGGTGTGGAGTCTCCTTCACTGGAGATATTCCAGAACCATCTGGACACAATCCTGTGCCATGTGCTCTGGTATGACACTGCTTGAGCAGGGAGGATGGACCAGATAAAGGACCCACTGTGGTCCTTCTAACATTGCCCATTTGGCCATTTTGTGATTCTGTGACATGCTAAGTTTACAAAATTATTAGTCATACAATCCTCAAGAAAACAACTTGCCCTTAAAAAAAGCCCCAACAAACTGCAAACTCTGTTTGATCTCCACTTAAGATGCTTTGATAAGTATAATAAAAAAAAAAGAACTGACTGACAAGTATCCATGGAACCCATGTCTTTCTCTTGGAGTATTCAGACTTAGAGCTGTCCCTGACCTTGTTCTCAGCCTTTCCATGCCCATTGAAGTGATTCCCATGCAGGAGTTTTCCTGTAGCATGAACCACAGGGGAGTATTTTCTGCCCCATACCTCTCCTCCAACTCAATCATTCTTCTTTATTAACATCTTAGAGTGTTCTCCAGAGACAGATGAAGTTTATTTTGGAGTTCTCTCAGTAAATTGAGTCTCCAGTTGTTAAATTTGTAGGTAAGTGAGGGAATTTTTACATTTTCCTACATAATTTCTGAGAGACTCAGAATGAAGACCTCATGAGGCTGAAATAAAAATGAAGCTGGGAATGCTCCAGGGAACAGCCATGAAGAAGAGTTTTAGTCAACATTGGATGTTGGTTGAGGCAACCCAAAGGATGGAATGTGTGTGTTTCAAAGGGCTTGAAATCTATTGAGGTGCTTGAGTAAGTCCAGAGAAGGTCAATGGAACTGGGGAAGGGTCTGGAGCACTGGTCTGATGAGGAGCAGCTGGAGGGAGCTGGGCATGTTTAGTCTGGGGAAAGGGAGGCTCAAGAGGGGACCTTTGCACTGTTTCTAACTCCCTGAAAGGAGGTTGTAGCCAGGTTGGGAACAGCCTCTTCTCCTGAGTAACAAGCGATAGGACAAGAGGAAATGCCCTCAAGTTGCACCAGGGGAGGTTTAGATTGGATATTAAGAAAAATGTCTTGACTGAAAGGGTGATCAGGCACTGGAACAGGCTGCCCAGGGCAGTGGTGGAGTCACCATTCCAAAAATGTATAGATGTGGTGCTTGGGGACATGGTTTAGTGGTGGACTTTGCAGTGCTGGGGGAACGGTTGGACTTGATCTTAGAGGCCTTTTCCAGTCTCAGTGATCCTATGATTCTGTGTCCACCTTGGCTCTATTTGACTCTAGCACCTGCTAGAGCATGAAGAAACAAAGAGGAAGAAAGGGTATTTTAGTGAGATTTTAATTAAGTTCAAGCATGTAATTTTAAGCACAGAGTATCTCTGTTACGTCTCTGCAGTCAAATACTTTCTCATCAGCAAACCCTGTATTGGTGAGCCCTGAAATACAAAACCCCTGAAACATTCAGACATATGAATCCTGAGCAGTCCTACAGCCCTCAGTTAGGATGCTCCATATTTACCCTGATTAACTGTGCTTATTCCCTGCCTCTACAAAAATAAGCAGACAGAAATCTGTTAGAGCATAAGGCTACAAATGCTGTGTTCATGTGCAGCTCTGAGTGGATCATTAAGGTCGAGAGGCTGAAGCTGAATATATATGCACAGGTTTGAGGCTCTGGGCATCAACTGTTATTTATGCTTGTGTTTAGCACATAGACTGATGCTGCAGTCATGTCTCTGAACGTTAAAGCAATGCACTGGAATATTGAACTGATAAATCAGCCTGCAAATACAGCCTGAGAAATGTTTGCATGGCAAGGGACAACTCTGCTGGATTCTGTCCTGCAAATGGAAGTGTTTTGTAAGACAAACGGTTCAAATTTGTTGGTCTGTGTAAATCAGCAGAGCTCTGTGATGTTAACAGAGCTACACCAATTTCCATCAGCCCAGAATGTGACTTGCTTCATAGAAAGGAATGACTCTTTATTCACAGTTCCAGCTAGAAAAATTCATTGCTTGGAAATCCTTAAGCTACATTTATTGAACAGAAATTATTGCCACAGGGGTGCTGCTTTAATAACCATGTACCCAGCTCAGGAAAAAGCCTCTGCAGTTATTTTACCTTCCTGCATTTTTGATTGTTCTGTTCAGTGTTTATTTGACCATATATTAGTTTAGTTGTAATTCAGATCAGCTTTAGAAACTTAGAGATTGGGAAGAGGGTTGCTGTGAGGCTGTGGTTTACTACCTGATTTTGAAAACTGAGTAACACAAATAATTATACATATTTCAGCTATGTTTTATTGCATTTTAAATGGAAGTGATGTTAAATACTAGAATTATCATTGCCTGTAATGGCAATATCTCCTTTAGGAAATAACAGAACCTACCTGCTTTCATTGCTTAGAAATGTCCTTCTTAAATATTTTCTTACTGATTCCCATATTTGAAAAAAAATTTGCAAAATATGATAATGATCTTAATTCTACCATAAAACCTGAGAAGAGCAGACAACACTCTGTGAAATAAAGCACTTTTAGAATAATTTGCTGCATGCTACTGGTGTTAGATATTGCAAAGACTGTGCTCCAAAAACCTTGCAAAACTCAGTTTTAGGAGGAAAATGAAATCATTATTACAATATAACTGAAAATCTACAGTGAATCAGTGACTAGAGTTCACTCAGATCAATAACTCTTATTTTTAAATTTATTAGCAGAAGGAAAGGTATAATCTGTAAAACTGTGTTAAATGGGTTAACTGACTTGAGAACTTTTTTTCTTGCTTTTGTTTTGTTTTCTGTAGTCTCACTGTTGCTAGGATGTTTCTTATTTTGTGCATGAGAACAATGAAGGTTGAAATACTTTAATTTTGCTTTTGGTAATAACACTGTGAAAAAAATTTTTACATCTGTCTCCTTTTCCTTCTATTTGTCTGTTTTTATGTATTTATGTGCTTGATAGAAATGCATCATAGAATCAGATTTTTTCAGTTCTACTGGAACGCTGTTATCTTAGAAAAAAAGCGTAATAATAAAACAACCCCTTCAATCTGTTCTGCTTCAAGTGAGTAAATAGAAACAAATAAGCTGATTTTATGTACATTCCTACATGCAACTTATTTTTTATGAAATCCTATCACTCTGTAGCCTATAGAAGACTGTCTCTGTGAAAATGTTACACACACAATTCTACACTGCTGGACGTATTTTGCAGTTTGCAAGCTGTCACACCAAAGAGAAATGGCACAAAATCCTACACTCCATCTTTGAAGTTTTAGTTTTATTTAGATTACACAGTGAGAATAATTCTGGTAGGGAAATATCCAATGCTGAATGCACAATCCTCAATCATTTCTATTTAATATGCCACCTTCTATATTTAAATGACTGGGTAAATATACTAAATTATTGTTGTGATAACTCTTGGAATTACTTTTAATAATAATTAAAAATCACCTTTTAAAAAACTTGCTGCCTACAGTCTTCTCAGTGTGATCCTGAACACAGCAGCATCAGACCAGACTGGAGATTTCATGTTACTTTCTGTGTTTCAAGCCTTAATATTAAACGCTTTTCCTTGCCTGGTATTAGTTTCATATGTTAATATCATTTTTTATTAACATAATACAAATATCACTTGCAGTACTACATCCTTCATTGCTAGCGGCTTTCATATCAAATGTCACAGCAAATTTTATTTTCCCTAATAGATTACGACTTGTACATTGTATTAGTGAAAGTGAACATTATTGCAGGATGACACTAAAATTAAAGAACACACTGTACAACAGCACTAACACTCTGCTAAATTTCCCACTCCTTCCGACCCACTCTCCATCCCATCCCACCCCACGAAATGCTATCAGAAGTTCTGTTGGATATTTTAGTGCTTCTTTGGAGAAAACTTCACCTTTCAAGAACCTCACTATATCCATTGTCAAAATATCACATTATACAATTCACTGGAAGTGAACTTATTGCTAAATACCCATTAGGTTCCCAGGAGATGCCTTACATTAATTGTTTAGTGAAAGCACCCTTAGGCTATCGCTGGGGAAGAACATTAAATGCATAAAAAGAGAAGTTGACAGAGATCCCTGTAGAACAAGATACATCTCCTGGCTTAAAACTTCTCCAGGAAGAATCCTGCGAGTCGCTGCACAAAATGGTCATTTTGGGGTTATTTTTCCTCCTGCAAATATAATTAATCTGAAAGGAAAATAAATGCTGCATCAGCAGAGAGTCTTTAAAAAAGTGATTCTGAAAAGCGAGGCTGGGGCTGGTAAATAAGAAAAAAAAAAAAAGGGACATTGTTGGGTATTGTTTTGGATCTGTCTGGCTTGGGGAGATAATAACAAGGAAAAAAAAAAGTTGGAGAGCAGAGAAATCGCAGAACTAATGCTACAGATGAAACAGAAACTAAGAAAAGAGAGAGGTCAGGAGGGATGAGGGGGAAAATGAAGGGAGAAAGGAGAAGGGATGCTCGAATGAGCAGTGTACTCAGAAAGCCTGGAACTAAAATGCCAGTGAGCTGTTCACCAGAGAGAAGTCCACTTCAGAAGGGAAGGGTAGTGGTTTTAACATCCAGGAACACCATATTTTCCTGTCTGCTCCGTCCTTCCTGCCACGTCTCCTTAACATTGTTCTTTTTCTAATATTGACGACTGCTGGATCTCCTCTTGATTGCATATTTAATACCATTTAATCTATTTTATTATACCCTGTATTTAAATCACCTCTGGAACGAACTTATATTATATCCTGTATTTTTCTTAACTCAGAACCCCGTATTTTGGGGTTTGGTATTGCTGCCAAAACACCACAAGAGGGGGCACTAGTTAAACAAGACACAAGAAAGAATTTTTACTTTTCCCATTTTTTTTTTCTTTTGTCACTCATAGATACAGAAAAAAAAAATATTCTTTTTCCCTGCTGCACTAGAATATGATGTTATTATGTAAAGGATATGTTTTCCTGTTGAGATAATTAATGGAAGAGTAGCTACCACAAAGATATACTGTAAAAAGGGACACAGAAGCCTAAGTGTTTTTTTTAAATTAGCAAAATAAAATTAAGTTTTTGTTCACATCCTCCTTAAGAAAAAACTAAGAGGGAAATACAATCCTCTTTATTTTGGGCTGAGTCTTCAGATCTGTTTACAATCAACGTTTGAAAACACGAGGCTCCTGGATATTGAGATGTGTCTCTATTTTGAACTGCCAGTGACTCGCAGCTTGTGCAGTCATTTGTCTCGTCAAAAGTGTAAACAAATTATATGTTTCCAAGTTTTATTTCTATCTGGCACTCGTTCAGTGCAGGTGCAAATGCCTGCAAGGCTGTAAAAATCATGTGTGCTCTGATGCTTTATACTATCTGCCTATCTTAGGGACTTGTATGTCTTTACTAAACCTGTGAGCACCTCAGTCTGTCCAGGATTTTTCTCCAAACAGCCCAAGAGGGTAAAAAGCACCTTAATGTCTAGTTTTATATTTGAGAAGCTAAAGCAACCAAGGCCTGGAAACACAAAGAGCTTCAATTCCCAGTTAAATCAACGGAATTCAGGCAATCCCATATATATAAGAGGGTAAGAAGTGAGAAGACAAGGTATTTTGCCACAAATTACTGGAGAGGTTGAGAAACTGAAATAAGAGAACCACAATCCTAAACTGAAAAATTAAATTCTTTTGCTGCAAGTAAAATATCTGGCTCTAACCTGCCTCTATTCTCATTTATGTCAGCTTTATCAAAGTGCAGCTCTCCAGGTTCATGACCGAGCTACAGGACTCTCACATTCCCAAACAACTGATATATTTAGGGATGCTCTTACTAATATGTGATGTGAGGAAACTCATTTTTCCAGCTCTTCCAAGATTTTATGAATTTTTCTTCACTGAAGTTGCCAAATCTGGCTAAATACAGCACTTCAGACTTAGTTACATCATTGAGAACTCCCTGGGGCAAGTTCCCACGAGTTCACCCATGGTAAAGATGTGAGGTAAATGAGGACAACAACTCAGGAAATAGGGTGTTCTGTTTTCAGGTATTGCTGAAATTGGCCTTTGTCCACAGCCTGCCCAGCACAAGAAATATGCAACACCAATGAATTTCTAGCTTGGTTTACTGGGGAAGACCAATAGGCTGTGAAATGGGAAGCCATCCCTCGTGGTGCATCCGATCTCCAGTCACGCTGAGCAACACCAATGAACCCATTTCAGTGCCTGTGCTGGGCAGTCTCAGGTATTTCTCATGGTTGGATTGAAATAAGTTTGCAAAAATGGCAAATATCTCTAAGAAAGAGGCACTAAGCTGGCAAAAAAGAAAGGCCAGTGGTTTCATTTTGATCTTAGATCTCAACTTCATCTTAACATGTCCAGAATAGTTTAAGGGATTGTTTCACAGGCAGCTTGAGTCAAATTCAGTGTTCATTGCAAGTGAAAGGATTAGTTTAGTCTCTCACTCACCTCTGAGCCAGGCTTTATGTACTTCACACAGGAAGGACACTGGCCTGTTGGAGCAAGTCCAGAGTAGGTCACCAAGTTGATCAGAGGAATGGAGCAACTCTGCTATGAGGAAAGGCTGAAAGAACTGGGATTGTTCAGCCTGGAGAAGAGGCTTTGGGGTGACCTAATTGTGGCCTTCCAGCACCTGAGAGGAGTCCACAAGAAAGACAGAGAGGGACTATTTACAAAGGTTTGGAGTAACAGGGCAAGGGGGAATGGCTTCAAACTGACGGAGAGTAGGTTCAGATTGGATATTAGGAAAAAAGTTTTTACTGGGAAGGTGTAGTGAGGGACAGTCTCTCACAAGTCTCCTTCGGAAAAGGATGTGATGTTTCTATCTGGAATCATCAGAGTCATCACTTGGGATATGGAGTACAGCCCCTCTTTCTGTGAGTGCACAGGGTATCACCATTTCTACCTTTCCAGTCAATCCCCTGAGCCCCAGCTTGTATATTGGCATTTCCACAATGGGGTATTTGACAAATCAGTTACCAAGGTGCTGTCAGATGAAATTTCTAAAAGGACTTGATTCTTGTATCAGGATAAGCTACAGGACAGATATCAGGACAGGGTGAACTGTCCAGTCAACAACATTTCTTAACAGTTCCAGTAGCTGAGCAAACCAGGAAGCACCATGCCTGAAATCCTGACAGATTCATGACCTATGTAAGATCTGTAAGAAGACCTTTGGCAGAGTTGCATGTGCATCAGGTTTGGTGTGATAACAATCCTCTTGAGCAGTAGTGGTGATGACCATGCAAAGAAAACTTCGCCATGAGTTAGAGAAAAAGTGTGTTATTGTGATATTTAAGGAAATTATTGATGTAGAATGCAGTCTTAGTGCAGAGGTTTGTCTTGTGGATGATATCCCAGATTATTACCTAGAGTATAAGAGCACAGGAATCTGCAGCAGGCCAAAAGTCCACTTAACCATGTCCTGCCTCTGATTGCTCTCACAGAAACACATACAGAAATGAACCATTTTCCTGGTATGTCTTTCAAGATTGTGGGACTTTTCTTTTCTGGGGATATTGAGAGACAAGTTATAATTATGCTTCCAGTGATCTTCTTTTTTTTAATTGAATCATCTGATAGCTTTTTGAATCCACTCAGCATTTGGACTCCACAGCACACTCTGATAAGGATTCCAAAGCATAACTGTGTATGGCAAATGCAATAGGTTTTTCTGGTTTAAAACAAGTTCCCAGGGAATTTTGTTTCATGCCATCTAGACTTGTATATTATAAGAAACAATGAATAAACGTTTCCTGTTAACTTTCTCCCATGTCAATCATAGTTTTATCTCCCTTTAGCAAGTGAGAGGGGAAAGTTCAGAATGAGTTTATTTTCTTACCTCATCTCTTTTGTGGTATAATATTTTATATATACATGTATATAAATATAAAATATAATATATTAATAATCTCTGAATTCCAACATTCAATAGCCTGGACTAGAACAATCCCACCTGGATTAGGCTGCTGTCTGGAATGCCTGAGTGATCATATGGAATGATTCCTGCATAACTGTGGCTGGAGAATGAGTCACACTTCAATCTCTGGGAAAACTCATGAGTTTGGAAATGGGGAAGGAGAAGCAAAACTGCAGTAGAAGGAACCATTCTCACCTCCTGAAGTGGGGACAAGAAAATGCTTTAGGGTAGGGAGTGTGGGGGAAAGTGATGGTGTTAAAGATGGTCACTGGAGCATTTCCATGTTAGTCACAAGTTAGTATGTCTGGGATAAATCCAAGCTAATCTGTAAATCTGATGTGCAAATGAGTGACAATGAGTCAACTGAGAGTGTCTTTACAGTCCAGAGAAAGAAAGGTGCTCTTCCAGGATGGATCAGAGGAACCACACCTTAAAAGAGTGTCTACTTCATCTATGGAAAATCTGAGTTTAATTCCCTGCTTCTGCTGGAGGGAATTTGTCTAACATCTCCCTGTTTGACCCTGTTTGATCAAAACCATGGGAGCACCAGGTAGGTGATGTGACCATATTTTGAGCTTAATCCAGCCTGAGACATGTGCTGTAAGAACATCTACTAAAGCAAGATCAAGGAGACAGGTGGAAGGCAGTTTAATTTATGGATCCCAAGAGCCATATATTGACTATTTGTTGATTTCCTTCAAGATTGAGACACTTTGTGGCTCAAACAGAATTGGACAGTAACCACAGCAGTGGTTGGATCAAGGGTTACACTTGATGATCTCGGAGGTCTTTTCCAACCTGGTTGATTCTGTGATTCTGTTGAAACCTTTACTGCAGAATACTGGGAAGGTGGTCCAATAAATCCAAATTTTTCCCATTTAGAGATTTAGGCACCTGAATTTCATACACATCACAAGCAGAAACTCCTTCCTGCCACCTACTTTTCCTCTCTCTTCAGGCAGAACACCAACTCCAGCAAAAATCACCACATTTAGTCTTCTGGGAGATTTCCATCAGGCACTCTATGATTCTCCAGTTTTATACAGAAAAAGACTACTTAAATTCAATTTTTTTTTTAGTAAAGTAAGAAATGTAATTTCCTTGCTGTGATGTCTCTTTTTTTTTCCTTTCAATAAGTAATTGAATGATTGTTACCTCTGTCCAGAAAGCAGAGGATTCTACATCCTCCATTTCACAGTAATGCCCTAATCAGAAGACACTCTCAAAGTGAAAGAATCCCCATTTCTGAAGGTTATCACTGAACACCTGAGTATGAAAATGTCCTCAAGCCATAAAGAAAGGGGACAGAAACAAGGTGATGGACCCTTCTCCCAAGATTGTGTCCCTTGACTGTGACCACAACGAAAGTTTTGAATTAAAGGATAATTGTTACGAGGATTAGAACTGTTGCTATTAGTGTGTATATATATATATATATACATATTTAAAGAGAACAATCCTTACTCTATTAGACACTTATTCTAACTCAGGTATGGGTAGCTGAACTCCTAACAGGAACACAGGTATTTTGGTGCATGAAGTTCCCTCTTTTTTTCCCTAATGCACCATGAAAATTTTAATGACCACGTAGTTTCTGGGCCAGTGCAGTAGTTTAATACTGACTTATTAGTAAATATAGAGTTTGGATGAGTGAGTGATTCTTCCTCATCAGTTGCTGTTCCAGTTGTTCTGTTTCAGTATGGTCTCCTACACACCATACAGAGCATCTGTCACTTCCTCCTGCCAGGCTGTATTTCTACTTCAGGGTTAAAACACGTAAAGGTAGAAGATTAAAAATGGACATTGTTCAGGCTTTTGGAGGGGAGGGAGTTTATGATGTCAAGTCACATTATCTCAGTTTCCAGCCATGTTGTGATAAATGGTTTTGACTCATTTCTCTCTGATGGAATTTCCTCCTTTGGAAAGTGGTGGGATCACAATGTTTTCACAATACTGACTTAAACTATTCCCATTGACTCATCTCTGATTTTCCTCAAAGGTTTCTGTTTTTCTGTTTTATTCCTTTTTTTTTTCCCAGAGAAACACTGAGAAATGGAGAAGAACTTTATTCTGAATTTCTTTTAAGACTGTGGTTGAATGACAAGCACAAATCAAACCAGTCTAAGTCCATGTAACTAATTCAGGGAGCACTTCAGAAACAATTCTGGAGCAACTCTGTTCCTTTTCCTTACTCTGAATTGTCAGTTATGTGGCTGAGTGATCAGGTGGATCAGAAAGATACTGGATGGGGCCTTTAGATCTCTTTTGCATTCAGAAGAACTATTTTCCTGATATTACAGAGCTCTGTAATGCCACAGTAAAGATTGTTGAGATTTGGTGATAAGGATGAAATTATCGCTTTGAAAGCATCCTTAGATTGCCCTAAATAGACCATGAAAATAAACTCTATGTTTAGGAGAGTGAAGCTTGTTCTAGCCCTGAAGGAGGCTGGAGGAGACACTTCACAGGGACTTAACTCAGGTGTGCAGGTCTGTGATAAAGATCAAGGTTGCCAGGATTTAAACACTGAATGTTGATCTGGCAAAGACTAAAGCAAAATTCAGAGCCACATTTGCAAGGGAATTTCTAAAATACCCACCTATTTGCCTTGAAAAAATCCATTGTTCATACTTCAGAGGACTCATTTTCCTAAGGTGACGTTATGATTTGGGCATGAACTAATTTTCACTGTTGAACACCCACTTAAAGTGCTAGTTGAGAGACCCAGACTGGTGGAGTACCACAGTGCGGAGATCAGTGCACCCCAAATATTGGACACAACTGTGGGACAAACCCATAACAGCAGATATTAGAAATATCTACCAACAGGAGATGCTTCTGGTTTTGATGGGCTACAGCCCCTGGTCTTGTTCTCCAGGAACACCAGTATCTTGGGCAAGAGGGTGAGGATTCATCTGACCAAATTCAAACATTTACAGCACAGAAATAAAAATCTGTGAGGCTCATTATAAGGTCTCTGAGTAATCAGTGGAAAGAAATAAGCTCTCTGGGTTGTTAAAGGTTTCATCTTAACTCAGGTGTCTAAAATAGGCCATGTGAATCAAAAGAAATAACCAGACTGCACACTGCTACCAAGTGTATTCTCTGCCTTTTATCTGTACTAAAAAACCCTCACTCCACAGTGCTCAGATTGGTAGAAGCTTTTAGGATTCATCTGCTGCATAAAGAAAAAGAGAGAGGAAGAAAACAGTTGGGTTTATGTGGTATTGCATACATTTGGCTCCATTTTCATATTGATTGTTTATATAAAAAAGGGGAAAAGTAAATAAACATGAGGAGGATAATGTCCCAAATTGAGTTTTATCACAAGTGCCTCCTGCTGGGATTTGAGAGCAAAACCTTCCCTTGAGGGGACAGAATAATATCATTTTAGTTATGACCATATTCTTCATTTGGAACCTCCTCATCAGCATGTCAATGCATGTTATTCACTGCTTGGAGAGACAATAAAATCAGAGGGCCCATCTTTAGCAAGAAACAGGCATGTTCCCAACATTTACACTGCAGAGATCTTGGCCCTTAATAAAACCTACATCCAGTAGCGAAGTTATCAAGTGGAGTTGTGCTCATTTTCTTTTATAAGCAGTGAAGGGGCACAATTTATCTTTACCAGCAGCTGGGAAATTAATGCTACAACTAAAATGACATTCCACGTCTCGATGAATGATTTCCTGTGGGGTTCGGATAGTGGCTGTGACGGGAAGAGGTGTGATAATGGATCTAAGTCCATAATGCATTTATCCCCAGGTGCACTTGCTCAATCTGTTCATTGTGCAGCTTTTTTTTTTTTTTTTTTTTTTGGGCTTAGTAGGACTTTTAGAGTTTTATTTTGCTGCATGGAGTGTTGAGGATTCACTTTAAAAATGTACGAAGGGAAGGTTCCTGTGCTTTTGGGGAAGGAGGCTGGGTTTCCCTGCTGTTTTCAGGAAGGAAATAAATCATATTTTTCAACAGTAGTGCAAAACAGAGCTGTGCTACCACTTCTTTTAAAATTGGGAAATTGAGGCACACCACAGCAAACCTTCTTAGGCAGAGGCAGGTTGCTAAACCCCAGCTGCTTTCCTGTGCCATTCCTCTCGTTCAGTGGGAGCAACTCTGCAGGAAACACGTTTCTTTCACAGCCCCAGTGCAAGTCCTTTCTGTGCATGCTTGGTATTAAGGTTTACCTGTATTAATGATTGAATAAGGGCTAATACATGATTAATAAATATTGTAAGCATGTTACAGTCACAAGTAACATTTCTCAAAGAGGATGGGAGGAGCTGCAGCAACTCTTTTAGGCTCTGAATAGGGTGCATGTCAGGAGTTCACCCCATTAGATTACTCAGGAATCTGTATAAAGGAATTAAGCACTTTTGAAAGCAACCCCTTAAAAATGGAATTCGAATGCAGTGGTTTGGTCTTCTGTGATGAAGGAAAAGGAGCAGAGAGGCAGGACAATGTTTGTAATGAAATAGAAAGAATATTAGTTATATACAACTGGCTGGTGGGATATTATAGGTTGAAGATGACTGTGGGAAAAAGGAAAAAAGGTGTCTTAAGGTTTATTTTGTCTTTCTTAAGGGGGAAAAACTCACCTGTTTTGCTTTCATTTTATTTAAGGAAGATTATTGCCAGTGTCATGTGGGCTGTCAATTGATCATCTCTTCAGTGGTTTTAGTAAATAATGTTAGTACATTATTATCATAAATCCATATGCACTAGATATCATCTGCCCCCATTGCTGGAAGTGTTCAAGGCCAATTTGGATGGGACTCTGAGCAACCTGGTCTAGTGGAAGGTGTCCCTGCACCCGTCAGGGGTGTTGGAATGAAATAATCTTCAAAGTCCCTTCCAACCAAGTCATTCTATGATTCTGTGATTCTATATTGCAAAACTATTACTATATTATAACATTACATTAGTGCTATT
This sequence comes from Myiozetetes cayanensis, assembly GCF_022539395.1. Taxonomy (NCBI): domain Eukaryota; kingdom Metazoa; phylum Chordata; class Aves; order Passeriformes; family Tyrannidae; genus Myiozetetes; species Myiozetetes cayanensis. Next base: position 111,003,299 of record NW_026087411.1, on the reverse strand, counting down.
GTACCTCTGAAAGCTGGGATGGGAAATTTCTGGGCAGAGGTTGCTTAGGTTGTTCTTGAAAGCCTTGTACATGAGCTCAGCTATCCACTGGCTTGGAAAACTGCACAACCCTCATCAAAGCTGCAGTGATCAGGGAAGAAAATACAAATCCATTGGCACCCTGTGTAACATCCCCCTTTGGGTTCATGTGGTGACACAGCCTACCTGCAGCCTCAGGGCTGGAGACAGAGAGGTCTAGTGCTGGTGGCACAGAGGAGTCACCCATTTCTGAAGGAATCATGGAATCACCAACTTTAGAAAAAAACTCACAAAGTCATCAAATTCAACAACTAACCCAGCACTGCCAAGTTCATCACTAAACCATGTCCCCAGGCACTGCATCAACACATTTTTTGAATGCTCCACCACTTCTCTGGGCAGCCTGTTCCAATTCCTGACCACCCTTTCAACGAAGACATTTTTCCTAATATCCAATCTACACCTCCCCTGGCAGAATGTGAGCCTATTTCCTCTTGTCTCATCATTTGTTACCTGGGAGAAGAGACTGACCTCCCACCTGACTACGACCTTCTTTGAGTGGGTTGTAGAGAGCCTCCTTTTCTCCAGGCTAAACACTTCCAGGTCCCTCAGCCACAAAGACTTGTGCTCCAAGGCTCAGCCCATTAAGCTGCCTCGGTCCTGGCATGTGCTGACTCACTTGGCAGTGAAAATTCCTCTGCTCCCCCTCAAAATACCCCCATGGTCCACATGCTTTCTTGCAGGAGGTTTTGAGAAGCTGTTCTGGGTGGGCAGATGCTGAACAGTGAAAACCAAAGTCTCCTTCAGGAATTTAGGAAGAAATTCTTTCTTGTGAGGGTGGTGAGGCCCTGGCACAGGTTGCCCTGAGAAGCTGTGCCTGTCTCATCCCTGGAAATGTCTGAGGCCAGGCTGGATGGGGCTCAGAGCAACCTGGTCTAATGGAAGGTGTCCTGCCCATGGCAGTGGGGTTGGAACTGAATGATCTTTAATGTTCCTTCCAATCGAAACCATTCTATGATTCTGTGCTCCCAAAATGCCACAGAATTGCTTGAGAAAATATATTGTCAAAAGGCACCATACAGCAGAGTTCCCTATTGCTCTATGTACAGCCTGCATTGCTCTCTAGAAAGATGAGTAAATCCAAAAATCCATGAAAGGGAACAGCATCTATTCTTAACCCCAGCCCTGCTGGAAAAAACCCAACCAACCAACCAACCAAAAAAAATTAAAAAAAAAGAGTTTTTATGGGAAAAAAATGGTTTTTATGGGGAAAAAAAAAATCTTCAATTATCCAACACCAGACAACTTTCCAAATCCAGCTCACCTAAGCTTTTTTTTTTTTTTTTTCTCCATGAGCAAAATGAATGCTGCAAGCAGGCACAGTGCTAATGGCCTTTTTTCCTGTCGCTTCCCCTTGCTCCCCTAACCGAAGGCAGAACTGCCGAGACTTCAGGAGCCTCTTCATGCTATCACTTCACAGGCTGGAAGGTGACAGCTTCGCCAGGGACTAATGCAGGGCGACATAATTGAATGTGGCCTGCAGCAAAGCAGCTGCCTGGAGCCACTGTTGATTGTAGCTGTCATCAGGTGGAGTTTGCTGCCGAAAAATCCGGTCCGGAGGAATGCGGCTCCGGCATCGGCTCCGTGCTGATGGCTTATTTACTCTTACCCCTCCAACAGGCTGGTGGTTAATAATTGTCACTATCACACTGGTGAGTGAGCACAGATGCTCAAGCTCTGAATCATCAATAATCTTCCCCTGGTCTCAGAAATTAAACAGTAGCCCCAGTATTCCCATTTTCCGGAGGTACATTATGTGTTTCAGAGTGTTGTCTTGCTTTTATTTATTTATTTATTTACTTATTTACTCATTTATTTATTTATTTTTATAGAGAACCTTCAATGATTTTAAAGATATTTCCTGTGCCTGTTTATTTAACTGTCACAGGATGTGGGAGAAATATAATCTGCTAAATTAGGCATGAAAAACTGTACACAAGGAGGAAGCTCCCTGATTTCTGCCTTGAAAAAGAAGTGGCTTTAATTACAAATTCAGATGAAAAAGCAATCACATCTTCCATTTATCCAGCTTTTTTTTTTTTTTTTTTTTCATTTCAAAGGATCTCACCATACTGAACAAGCAATAGGCTTAATCTTTTCTCCTTTATTTGGAGATTGTGAAGTGTAGAAGGAGTATGATAATATTTCATATGAACAAGGCTGCAGGATCTCTCTCCTAGATGCAGTAAGTAATGTATATCTCAGATAACACTGATCTTTGCTACTTAAACCCTGCCTAAGCTCTTAGTGGAAAACTATGTAAGCCCCAGGATAAACTTGTCTTATTTTTTTGATTACTACTATTCCTAACACCTTATAAATTGCTTACAGTATTCAAATTTAGTATACAAAATATGGTATGTACAGTACCATATACCAAATAGAATATATATTTAGAATATTTAGGATACCATTATCAAATTTAAATATAAAATACAAACCTTGGACTTTATTAAAATACGTAGAGACTAAAGAAGAAGATCCTCTAGATCTCAAATTGTGGTGTGGTTGTGCTGATAAAATATTACTCTAGTTAAGTTTAAGAAGTGTCATTTTACTTTAAATACTTGTCTTTTAGACATCCAGTTCTTCCACATCAGTTGGCAAGTAAGAAGATACAGGAACATCAAAGAACTCAAAGTGGGTTGATTAATAAAAAAGAATTAGAAGAAGGGATATTGGAGAAAAGAAATGAAGGATTGTCAGCCTGTGCCTGCTGGATGGTTTGATTTGGTTGCTTTGCTTTGTGTGTCAGCTTGGATTTCTAGGATTTTAGCTTGCTGGGGATGACGGCAAAGGATTGGCTACATCCTTTGGATGTTTTCATGAGACTTTGTCCAGCCTGTAGCACCTGGACCAGCCCAATTGCAGGCTCAGGAGATCCCAAAAGATTTTACAACCTGAAGTTTAACTTGCAGAGAACTCCCACTGAGGAGTTTTTGGGGCCTTTTATTTGTGATTTGCTTACTTTAAGTTTGCACTCAGTCCATCTCCTCAGCTGCATTATGGTGAAGGCAAATGAGACGACAATTAGGCCAATTATTAAAATGTTTAACTTTGTTGATTTTAGTTTCCAGCTACGATTACACTACGGGTGTTCCTTTGATTTGGTGCTAAAGGAACTGAAAGCACCATTTTGTCCTTTATCCTGATTCTGAACATTCTCTTACACTGCTGCAAATAAAGAATAATTCTGGTATGAAATTGGTGCACAATAAGAAATGTCTCTGTCTAGCTTTTGCCAACTAGGAACATCCTGAATGGATGCCATGGGTCGGACTGGGATTGTCCTTATGGTGGTTTCACAGCGATGTAACTTTAATGACTTCAGTAGAGTTGCTGCTGATAGAAACCCTCCTGAGGAATCAAAAGCAGAACAGATCACTCTTCTGCAGGGCTTTTCTGCTGCAGACGGAAACAAAAGGTATTTCTTTCCAAACCTCAGCTACTTAGTCGATTGTGAAATATTTTCCCCCTTCCTTGACAGAACTGATTCTGCTGTTTATGTAATGCAAGTGAAATATTTCTCCCCTTCCTTGTCAGAACTGGATCTGCTGTTTTTGAAAAGCAAGGATTAATTATACAAGGTTTAGCCACAAACATCTGGTTTTTTTCTGCTTTTAAATAAACATGTCCCTTCATCTGGTGCTGACTGTTTTCAGGGAAGGGAAAAGCTGTGCACTGCAAAATATCACCGTGGGTTAACACAAGTGGTCTGATCCTCTTGTCAGGGATGACTCCACACCTCACCCAAAACACGAGCAAGCAATATTCTCATAAACAGTAAAAAAAAAAAATGTATTTTTAGTAGGAGATCATGATGTCAGCTCAGCTGTCTGCTTGTATTTAGATTTTGGAAGCTTGCAAGAGCATTAAAACCACTTGTTTCTTTTCCTTCTTTCTTTCTTTTTTTTTCTCCTTTCTTTCTTTTCTCTCTCTCTCTTTTTTTTTTTTTTTTTTTTTTAACTTGTCACTGCAATAAAGTTGGCTGTGGCTCTGGGGAGTCCTCTGTAAAGTACAACGCCCTGGGCTATGGGAGATGGAGCCCTCAATAACTGATATGAAAGGTCCTTAATTAAGCACTTAGCATTTCAAGGCAGTTATCACGGGTAGCCCACAGACCGAGCTGGCAGTCCGTCACCACCGATAGGCCACCTACATGACTAACATGAGTTGAGTCGAGTCTTTTGTACTTGAGGCGAGGAGCCCCGAGGCACAGGCTGATCTGGTGACCCTCCCAGATCCACTTTCTCTGCCGGAAGGAACTGGATATCGGATGTGACAACACTGCAGACGGGAACGTGGGTTTTTTATTTTCCCCCCCTGAAGAGCAGGGATTGAGGAGAAAGTTAGAATGACAGTGGCACTTTCTTGGCTCTGTGCATTGGTATGAATATGACCAAACCAAATGAATGAATAATTATGAATGTATTATGAAAACAGAAGGGAAAATCCTGTTGCTGTGGTGCATTCAATTATTTCGCCAGTTGGGAAGTTAACTAAGGAAGAAACTGCTCATCCCCTCAGCACCGCTCTCCTTCCAGTTCTCTTTGTAATCCGCTGGACATGAGAGCATAAATGATTCAGGGGAAGTTTATCTTTATATTAAGGAGAGGGGGAAGACTTTTGTGGCATTAAAATGGAAAGGGTTAATGGAATGAACTATAGATTAAATTGTAAAGCAATCAAAGAAAGCCAAACACTTTATAGCAGACAACCATCTTCTGGTGTTTGGGTCTGTGTCAAGCCATGGATGTGGAAAATTAAAGCCATACTGAGAAGGGAAATGAACCATGTCTAATACATCCCCAGCAATAAAATGTTTTCACTAGGACTGTAAAACTGTGGCTTACATTAGGAAAAAGAAAATCAAACTATATGTCAATTCCACATCATGGGACATGAAGTGTCCACAAAAATTTATATTACTATTTAGAAGTGTTTCATTCTGGTGTTTTATTGTGATTGGATGCGCCCTTCTCAGTATCTTTTGACTGGTATGAAAATGATTTGAACTACTTTTTTAGCATTTATTTTACATCTATTACCTGTTCTATTACTTTTTATTATTTTATTGTGCTTGTGTAGAGGATTTTGCACAGTTTTCATTATAATGTAACATTAAGTCAATTTATTTGTGTATTACACGCTGTATAATTGCACCTTTTTTTGTGGAACAATTTGGATTTCATTATCCAACAAATCAGCAGTGTTACATTTTGAAAAGCTCTTGTTAGAAATCAAGTGCATTTTCCAACTAAGACAACAGAGGTCAAGTTTGCATCAAAAAGGGAGCAGAAGATTTCGTGCCTAAAACACTTGCACAGATGAGGAAGGTCATGGGGGAAGAGAAATACTCATTTCTTTGAGAAAATATTTGATTGTTATAGTCCAGATGAATGGAGGTCAATATTTATTAGAAGAAAAATAGTTTGGAACAAGGTGGTCTGACATGGAACAAGTTTGAAGGGGACTAGATCAAGGCAAAACCAAATGGGTGCAGGGAACATGTCAAATGCAACAGCATTTTTGTTTAATATTCTTCTGTATCATTCTGTTCCTTAATTTACAAGTGCCATAAAGAGTCTAACTAAGGCAGGCAAAGCAGAGTGTACATCTGTTTGTGCAGATCTGCTCTGCTATCATTTATCAGGCTGAAACCTTTCATAAGAGGTGACAGAACAGCAACTGCAGCTCTCTCAAAGGTGAACTGACAGGCCCTCAGAAAAAAAAAAAGAAATTCAAAATAACGTTTTAAATAACGCACCAAGAATGAGAAGAGATGTGAAGATACAAAGCTTCACTTTTATTTAACTGGCAAAAGTTGCTACGTGGATCCCTCAGCTCTTCTCTGGTGGTTATTGCAGCTTCAGTCAGCTAAGTTAGCCGAGTGAATAAACAGGCAGGTTTGTAACCTAAAATCCTGGAGTTGTGAGGAAAGCTTTTCCATTCTTAGAACTCCTATGGCATTCAACTGACCTGTTGTGACACTGTGAGTCCACCAATTTTCAGAGGGGTGTGATTTAATAGAATCACAGGGTCATTAAGTTTGGAAAAGACCCCTGGAATCATCAAGTCTGACTGTCAACCCAGCACCACCACTGTGTTCTCCACTAAAAGATATCCCTGAGTGCCTGAACATTTTCAGGGATGGTAACTCCACCAGCTCCCTGGGCAGCCTGTTCAAAATTTCACACCTTCCTTTTCTTTCCTGTTTAGCAGGGTCCTTTAATTGAAAATATTGGATTTACAGAGAAGGATTGGTGTGTGTCTTTACCATGGTGAGAACAACTGATCTACAGTATCACTTGAACTTCCACGATCCGTGAGCCCTCCAGGACTTCCAGTAATGAGGGAAACAATGGAAATAACCCGCTTTTAGTGCTTTAAATGTTGTCAGATTTTATGTGGAACTGAAATCCCCTGAGCTGAAATGGATGCAGAAAATGAGAAATGGAATGGTATTCAGCAAGTGCAATTTTTTTCCCCCATATTGGAACTATTTTGCTGTTGATAGATTTATTCCTTGAAAATATTGTTCTGACAGACCTTATGCTCTGTACTGAAATTCCTTAAGGAAGATGTGAGTAAAAGCAAAACAGATTTGGATGCTTTTTCAAATGTAACACTTTTTCAACAAATTGTCAAGTTCACTCTTGAGCTGTAGTTTAAAGTCTTCACCTGCTTCATAGTAGCAGATGAATCAGAAGAAAAAAAAAAAAGGAGATGAGTATTTCAATTACTTAATAACACCTTTTAACTCAGTCTTTTAATTCTCTTCCATCACAACTGGCTCAGAAGCTCTACTACAGAAAGCCTTGTTTTCTCCTGCCTCCCTCCCCAACCACACATCAAATCGCAATGTATTTCAACACCTCTCAAAGGATAAACAAAGGATTGAGGACAACAGCAGAACAATGTGGAGGACTGCCCAGGCATAAATATTTTTTTTTCATTTCTAATGTCTGTAATTCATGCTCTGGACTGTTTGGGGGTGTATGGGTACTGCATGTTTGAACATTCTACCATTCAATGCTGCAAAATTAAAAGCATCACATAAATTTAACACCCCAAGTTACTGGGGTGATTTGAATAGCTAAACAGATATAGCTTTTCACATTTCATGAGACTGATTCGAGGGATATGATCATCCCCCTGTACTTGTCATTGCTGAGGCTGCACCTCCAATATTGTGTTTGTTTTGGGGCCCCTCGCTACAAGAAAGACATTGAGGAGCTGGAGGGAGTCCAGAGAAGGGCAATGGAGTCAGGGAAGGGTCTGGAGCACAAGTCTGATGAGGAGCAGCTGAGGGAGCTGGGAGTGTTTAACCTTGAGAAAAAGAGGCTCAAGAGGGACCTTTTCACTCTTTTCAACTCCCTGAAAGGAGGTTGGAGCCAGGTGAGGTCGGTTCCTTCTCCCAGGTACCAAGCAACAGGACAGGAGCAAACATCTTTAAGTTGCACCAGGGAAGGTTTAGATTAGCTATTAGGAAAAATGTCTTGACTGAAAAGGTGATCAGGCACTGGCACAGGCTTCCCAGGGCAGTGGTGGAGTTATCATCCTTGGAGGTATTTAAAAGTTGTGTAGACATGGAGCTTAGTGGTGGATTTAGCAGTGTTACATGAAATGTTGGACTTGATGATCTTAGAGGTCTTTTGCAACATAAATGATTCTGTTATACTATTAAAGTGAGGTTTGCCCCCTTCAATAGAATTTTGCTTTATTTTTGATGAGTATTAATGTTTTTTAGGAGCTGAGAAGATCTTGACAACATACACACACTAGTACATTCTGTACCAAACTCTGGTACAGTACTAACAAATGCTTGGTCTGAAAAAAGATATTCAACTCCTGTTTCCAGACAGAAATCAGAAAAACCTTTACTACTTTCTGGTAGGTGGTCACACATTGTAATCAGTGGAGTAATGAATTCCATCATTTCAAAGCATATTGTCATAAATGGAGCTGAACAGCTGAATGGGTGATGATTCACTGTGTTTTGTCTCAATTCCTCAGTTTCTCACAGACTTATTGAATTGGTCATTTATGCCATTGAAATCCAGCAATCAATATGCCTAAGGATTTTGGCTTTTTCCTTTCCTTAACTTGTTTTCCACATGTAAAAGGGGAATGGAGCTTTTCTGTACTGGCTCTTGAGTAGCCATGATGTTCAGCTGTGATCCTAAGGAAGGGGAAAGTCTGGGGTTTTTCTGAGGTCAAGACTTCAAAAAGTATCCCTCCAGTGGCAAATTATTTAATTCAGAGTGATAAAAGGAAAAATACAAACATGCCAGAATAATACAAGCAAAAAAAGAAATTGTTTCAAAAGAGCACTATTGTTCTTAAATTCTATGACAAAATCTTGCTTGCAAATGCTTCCTAAATTCCACAGAAGGTTTAATTGATTCTGAACAACAGAAACAACCCTGGACCTCAGAAGAGAGGAAAAATACCTCAAAAATGTTCAAGAAGAGTGGGACAAAAGCCCACACTTTCAGCACAGAGTGAGTTGTCTGGAAGCTAAACATCTCATTTCCAGAGAGTTTAACATTAGGAACTCAGGTTGAAAATATTTATTTTAGCATTAATGACAAACTATTGAAGCCTTGCAGTTAATGCTTTGCTTTTATGGTTGTTTTTAATCACATGGAGATGACAGTTAATAAAGAACCTGAACAACACTGTGTAAAATATCACAATAACATATATAAAGAATGATTGTATCCTCATATCTTAGAGGAAATAGCAGGTATTTGTTATACAGATTGCTGTGCATGGCCAAAATTTTCAGCCATAATATGACAAAGGGACAGAAAGAACATTTCCACAGGCCAGTAAGTCTACAATAGCAGGGAATTTGTGCATTAAAATTGCGTGATAATCCTCAGAAGAATGACACGTCCTGTGCTAAAAGAAGACACTTCCCTCCTGTCTGGAAATCAAATCAAATCAAATATGAACAAATTCCAGTGTGACCAATGGAAAAAAATTGTCTTAACATTGCAATTATAAGAATAAACTTTAACCTGAACCTCTGAATTGGAGGCAAACCACACACACAATAATAAACTGAGAAGAGGAAGTAACCTGCCTAATTCCTGTCCCCAGCACTGCACAAAAATATGGGAATATCCTTAGCTGACAAAACCTGGCACTTTTCAATTGCTGTTAAAGTAACAATTCTGTCATATAACATCTCCCAGAAAGTGCAATTTCCTTTATTTTTTAATAATCCTGGTTCATGAAGCATTCCTTTTGCTTTCTCCACACCCTGAGTAAGTATTTATGACCATAAATGCTCAGACTCTTTAATGGGCATTTGTAGTAGATGCAGTGGAGTTACCCCAGAGATCTCCCATTATCTTTACCAGTATTTTTCTTCCATGTTCATCCATTTCTGCTCTATATTTATCTCAGAAAAGCATCTTGAGTCCCAAAGAAGTGTTTGATAATAAGAATTCATAAGCAATGACTTATGCATAAGCAACGACCTATTTACATGCAATTGATTCTGTGGGGAGAAGGAAACTGAACCTGAGATGACAAACTGCACGACACATCGAAGACCCTTTTAATTTACATACCTAATCTGGGCATGGATTCTGCTCACTGCAATTCATTTTGTTGCCTCTTTACTGCCTATTGCCCCCTTCTAGGAGACAACTGCTCTTGAAAAGTCCTTCACTGGGCACTCCTGATGTGGTAAATCAGAAAACCTTCATTCCTGTTGAAGGCAGGGCATTCCTTTCCTTGCACAGGGCATCTGCAATTGAGTAGGATTTTATTGGTATTTATATGTGAAAAAGAAAAACTACATGATCAAAAGGTTCCCAAGTGAAGAAAAAGGATTGAAGGTTAGGCTGGGTGTTTTGCACTGCCTTTGGTTAAAAGTTCAGGTATGTCTGTGGCAGCAACTAAGTCAACAACCCCCATTTTTCTTCTGCCCCATATTCCCCAGTTTTTCATTAGTTGGTTAAAAACATTCCTGAAGGTAAGGAAGAAAACAGCTCAAAACTGCTATGACAAAGGAAATTAATGTAGCAAAAGCTCAAATAAAGAAGTTGTAGGTTTTCTCGATGCAGAGGTTTATAATTATGATTATTTTATTTTATTGTTTGCTGGGGAGACTCAGAGTTTCAAACAGTACTGGCACGTAGCTATTTCCTCTCTTGTGAGAAAGATGGGAGATGACATGTCAGTGCAATTCTTTGTCAGAAATATACATCTGCATGAAGAGAGTAGAGTTAAAAATTTAATCTGCAAAGCTATTTAGAGAGTGGATAGGCCTTGACAGGCCTCCCAAATGTATTAAAAGAACAAGAACAGCAGAGTTATGGAAAAAAAAAGCTGTTGCAAGCAAACAGAATGAAACTAAGCTTTCTTGACAGAATCAGTTTGCCAAATGACTTTAAAATTGCACTATGTCTTGTAGTTTTTTCTTAAATAGATTTTAATTTAGATGTGTAAAGCAGAAGAAACTTGCTTAACTTCAGAGACCTGCACAGCTTTTCCTTCAAAAAGGAAAGAAAAGGCCCCTGACAGTGCTGTTTAGTCAGGTCATGAGGCTGATGAAGGAGGGATGGGTGGTGGTGAGGATAAGCAGTGGCTCCAGACTATGGAGAGCTGACTTCAGTTCCTGCCTTCACACAGACAGTGTGTGTGACTTTCTGGAAGTCATTTCTGCACCCATCTAAACAATATTCTAAGGTTTGGATTCCTATGTCACTGAAGTGCACATGGAAATGTTGTCCTTTTTGCCACTGAAACAAAGACATGCTGCATTCTTTATTGGTCTTCTCTGCATATATAACAAGCCTTTGAGTCAGGGCAGCTAAATTTGGGTGGCAGTCATATTGCCTAAATAACATTTTCTGTAAGCTGGACGTCTATCCTAACTCAGTCTTGATTTTCTTCACGGTCAAAACTCCAGAGATCAACTGCTTGTATCTATTTTAGATATGCCAATTAGAACAGGATGAATCCCACTCTAAAAAGCCCTTTGTTTCTCCATTGCCTGTAGAAGAAATATCCATGACTGATGTAGACTTTTACATGGCTAAAACAGGGAATCTTTTACATAATTAAAGACAATCCTGTTTTCTTTAACAATACACAGCACCAAGAGCTTTCAAAGGGCCATACAAAATAAAACAATAAACAGTACAGATCAGTCAAGTCTTAGCTATTTGACAACCAATTCTGCTCCTTTGAAGCCAAACCTGCACCTCCCACTTTTACAGCCAAGCACTGCAGAAACATTTACACAGTTTGGGACATTAAATGCTTGATATGATCCCATGGAGTTGCTGGTCAGAGCAGAGCCTTCAAGGCTGTCCTGCAGAAGTGTGTTTGCTTCATTGCATGGACAAAGGAGAGAGCAGTTCCAACAGATGCTGAGTACCTTGGCTTCTCTTCCTGATCCATAGACCTGCCTGACAACATTACTGGAAGCATAAGATTTCAAGTACTGAGGAAAAAAACACTTCACAGTTGTAATAAGAGCAACTCTCGGCCACATGTAACTACTGACCATGAAAAATGAAGCCCATATGCTGCTGAATGACCTCACAAGACCTTCCAAAAAACCATTTTGTTGATGTGAAATTATGCTGCTTTCAAAGTAGTTTGTAGATTAAAGATCACCCAGTTCCAACCCCTTGCCCTGGGCAGGGACACCTTCCACTAGACTGGATTGCTCCAAGCACCATCGAGCCTTGTTTTCAACACTTCCAGGGATGGGGCATCCAAAACTTCTCTGGGCAAAGTCCAAAGTTAAATTCTGAATTAAATTAAAGACTTTTTTGCTCAAACAATTATCTTTCTCAGGGGACAAAAAGGGCAACCTGCATGTAGGTTCTGCTAATCTGCCACACTTTGGAAGCCTCTGAGAGAGTTCTGGAATGAGGGAGGTACAGAAATCCACAGAGAACAGAATTACTGTTGGCACAAATTTGTGTGGCTTCCACACCTACAGGAATTCAAGTGGACTCAATGAAGTTGATGAGATTTCATTGTAAGATTGAAACCATTTTAATTTTTCATATAACCAAATTATGCTACTTTCAAGGCTACTTCAGCATAAAACCATCAGTCATGAAGATTGTTGCAATATATTTGCTCTTTGCCCAGGTTTATCTGAATTCCCAGTTCACTCAGTAGGGATGGCTCACATAGTTCACTCAACACTGATGGTTGCTTTTCTCTTTTAGGGTGCCTCTACCTGTGATGGGGAGGTGTTGTAATAGCATCTGGATTTACAGATCCTGAAGCAAAACTATGATTTAACCTCATCCCCTCCCTAATGGAAACTAAAGATCTAGAAATGATGCGATACATTTTGAATTGGAGATAAAACATTTCTTCTATTATTATTATCATTATTATTGTTATTACTACTACTGCTGCAATTAGTTAGATAAGTTGGCTCAATGTTTACTTAACTATGAAAAGTAGATTTTCTGTTTCTTTTTTACGACTTGTTTGTAGAACCCATTTTGATTCTTCTGTTTGTATTGTGGGGGGGACTGTATTTTGTGTTCTCGCATGAAATCTGTTGAAAGAAGAGTTTCTGGTCACCTCTGTCTGTGAAAATGTCTGTGCATGGGTAAAGCTTTGGTTTTCTCTCCTTGTAGGCATCCCATACTTCAAGGAAAATAAGGGAAGTAGTTGTCCCAGTGATTTTCCTAACATGTAATAGAGGGCTCTGGAGTGAAATAGGAGTTCCACTGTGTAGCAGATTAAGATCAGACAGTGGGAAATGGCAAAAATTAATCAGAAAGTGATGGAATTTGTATAGAGTTCTCCTAATTAGTACACAACATGACACAACTGAGTGATTTTAACTTTGATTAAGCCTCTAAGCTGTGATTTCTTTTTCTTGTGTCTTCATTCTTTCGATCATTCTTTTTCAGTTTCCTCTTAGAAAGGAGGTTTATTTACCACCATGGCCTCCATCAGGTGACAGTTTAACCACAGAATTTACAGAGCTGTAACCAATCTAGTTCAGCTACTCAGTGACTGCTTGAGGAAAACATCAGTTTTTATGCCCTGTTTCGGTGGCTTTTGATTCATAAGCAGGTTCTTGTTAGCAGGGAATAGATCTACAAAGAAAACAGACAGGAAATAACACTTTTTCATTCTCATACTCTTATTTTGCTAATATTGAAACCCTTGCCATTGATAAATAGATGAGGGAAGAAGGGAGAATGAGTGTATCTATTTTCCTTTCCATTATGACTGATCTTATCAATTTAAAATAAATATTTACACTGCATTCAAATACTGCATTTTAGTAATTCAGATAATTTTGGTGCAGTGTACTAACACATTGCATTTCAGTGCAATATAATAAATACCTCATGGTTTAATATGTAAATAGAGTAAAGGATATGATTGGGAATTAAATTAATAAAAACATTGTTATTCTCTAACAATGAACTTTTGAGATTTGAGGGTTGGTTATTAAGTTTAATACCCCTTAACAAAATTTTTACTTTAAAGACTTTGATTTTTGATTCAGATACAGCTTCAACCTATATTCTGTTTAGAACAATGTTTTCTAAATGCCCAGACTACACAGAGGATATATTTAGTTTCCTGAACTACTGTGATACCCCAGCACAGTTGAAACTACAAGAACACATTGTATAAAAATAATATCAAGATTCCCTGAAGAGAAACGTGGGGAAATTAAATGGATTACATAATCAAAGAGAGAACAGAGAAAGTGGAGTAATTGAGAAGAAAATGCAGAGACCTGCACCTTAACTATAAATGACAGGAATGCAGAGTCTTGTTTGTGGTTATAGCAATGATACAGAGATTTAAAGAAAAAGTTGGAGGGATTTTGTGTGTGATACATCTTGGAAAGCACTGGAACCCTTGGATTTGGTGTCTGAATATAATAATCAGAAGGCATAGAAGCTTTATTATTTATCTTCAACATGACACTAGGTAAATTTTTAATTTCTTGGAGACAAGGTTTTCTTAGGTAACTTCAGAAATACTCTTTCTCTTAGCCTGTAGTTTAACAGCAGAGGTTGCTAAGAAGTCACTGTTAAATGATTTTTTTTTTTTTTTTTTTGCCTCTAGAGGGTGGTTCATCTCATTCTGAAGAAAAAAAAAATCCCAACTATATCAGATGATTCACAGTTGGAAGCACCTATTTGTTTCCTTTGAGCATAAAGGAGCTTTGGGTGATGATACCTGGCTTAGACAAATGATACAGTTGAACTGAATTGTCTCCTTTATTCCCCACTGAATTCTGGCTCAGATGGGTACAGCTAAGGCCAATGACTTCTGGATACTGTGACCTTCTGCCTCTTTTCTTTGAAAATAAAACAGTATTATCTAACCAAGGGTCTCTTAAGGATGCTCAGTTAAACACAGCAGCACTGTGGCTGATGCCATGTCCAGGTATGTGTCCATATTTCTAATTGTGTAAATAAACAACCAGGTTTTAAGAAAAACTTTCTCTGAAATAGATTATCTATTTAATTTTCATGGAGTTATCACTGATGCTTTAATAAGAAAAAAAAAAGGATATAACAAAAATTTTGAGACACAGAGCTTTAATGCAAACAGAGCTTTGAGAAGAGGGGCCTGTCTTTTTAATTTTAATTGAATTTTAAATGTTTCCCAGAAATCAATGGGTAAGTTGTTATTACTTTTTATGTAACTAGAATGCTGGTTATGGTACTACAGCAGCAGAAGTAGAAGGAATTTTTAGTTTATCTCATAATGAATTTATCCATAATTTACTGGATTTAGCTCCTGTGCATTCATCCCATCTTTATTTGTCCAAATTTTTCATTATTTGGTTTTATCAAAAAATCCAGAAGTGGTAATACAGCAGAATACTGGAACCAGACAGGATATTGGGAACAAAATGTATTAACTCAAAGTGCAATTTAGTCAGTATATTTTAGTAGAAATTTTGCAGACATCCAGAGTACTGGAATATGTTAGAAAGTCTTCAGATAATAAATTATCATTCAAAAAATAACATCAAACCTTGATGAGAGTTTGAATAAGTTAATCTTTGAAAGAATATCACCAAAGCCATGCAAAAATGGTGATGACTAATTTTAAGTAGTACCATCCATAAATAAGAATTCTGCCTCCAATTCTATCCACCCAATCCATTGCCCAAGCTTATGTCTCTCTGAGACCTAAATTTGCTATAAATCATGTTTGTCTGGATGCAACATTTCATGCTTACAGGAACTCACACACTGAATGTCTTTGTAAGACTTTGGGATGTAAAATATCCTCAGGCCTTAGTTCCTATTGAGGAGTAATAACGTATCCCTTGCATTTAGAAGTCTATGAAAGGCATAATTTTTATTCCTGGTCTTAGCCTTTAGGTGTCAGATTAATAGGGTGTAGAAGATTTAAAAGTAGCATCCTGAGGCCCTGAAAGCAGGATTCATCTAACCTAATTTTAGCCATCTAAAATTTAGTGGCTTAGTTTAATAGCCCACATATGCTGTGGTTCCAAGTGCCATCTGAGTCTTGGGAGTTGCAGCTGGAGTCCAGGTGGAATACTTTAGGGGATTCCACATGGCACTAAATGCTTGTGTTTTGCCAGCTGGCTACTCAACTTCACATTAATTACCTAAGATATGAATGGGTTCAAGATTAACACATCTAAATTTAGGTGTTCACAGGGTAGGTCCCTGTGTAGGTACTGCATGCCTGAGTGCCCATTATTCATAAAGGGAATTTGGCCAGTATACTTCAGTTGCCTAAAATGTTCATTTGGTGCCAACTGAGGTTAAAGAATCACAGAATTGTTTAGGTTGGAAAGATCTCTACTAAGGTCATCGAGTCCAACCATTAAAGGTCAAGGGCATTACCTACAAAAATCTGTTTCCTTCACTGCTTGGTGATCAAAGGAATTTGTTAGAGAACAGAGGAAGATGACTGAGGTTATCCCCCATGATCTTGTTTTTCCAGATCTTAGCTCTGTAGGCCCTGTACTACACCCACCATGGCCATGCAGATGTCTCAGCTACCCCAGAGCAACTCTGATGTGGTTATGCAAGTGAAGCAACCTCCAGGAGGTCCTTGGGAGCTTTTCTGTTGGTTAAACATAGGTGCCTATTGACTGAGAAGGGGAAACCATGTAGGAAGTAATTCCTGTGACTTGAGTCACTTGATATAACACAGGAAGGAGTCTGGACTCACAACTCCTGTTGCAGTGAGTTCAGAGGAGGGCCACAAAACTGAAGAGAGGGATAGAGCCCCTCTCCTATGATGAAAGACTGAAAGAATTGAGTATTGGAAGAAATTCTTTACTGTGAGGGTGGTGAAATACTGGAACAGGTCACCCAAAGAAGCTGTGGATGACCCTGGAAGTGTTCAAGGTTAGGTTGGACAGAGCTCTTAAGCAACCTGGTCTACTGGAAGGTGCCCCTGCCCGTGATAGGGGGTTGGAAAGAGGTGATCTTTAAGGTCCCTTCCAACACAAACCATTCTATGATTCATGGAACTTGTAGAATTCTACAGCTAAACATCAGTTTCTTCACATGTGATGATTTCTTGGCCTCTACTTATGCCTCTCTGAGTACCCAAGACCAGGATTATTAAAAAAGAGTAAACTTAGCCTATTTTTTTAGAGAAATCCTCATGTATGTTTTCACCCCATTTTTCTAACACTGTCTAACTAAGCAATAACTAATAATAGCTCCCTTTTGAAGGTGAATCCTCAGCTTTTCTAGCAAGGTCATTCTACCTTTGGACCATTGTCAACAATCAGAGGAAAAAAGGACAAGATCAGCAATTCAGAGTAGAAAGTGCATTCAGCACATTAATCTTTTGTGTGTGTGTGTGCATTGAATCAATCATAGAGTCGTAGAATAGTTTGAGTGGGAAGGGACCTTAAAGATTATCTCGTCCCAAGCCCCCTATCACAGGCAGGGACACTTTCCACTAGACCAAGTTGCTTAACAGCTCCATCCAACTTGGCCTTGAACACTTCCAGGGATGGGGCAGCCACGATTTCCCTGGGCTTGCTCATGGGTTATTCACAAACAGATTTTAATTTTCATCAAAACTTTATATTTTGTTGTTTGTGCTGTATGATGGACCAGTGGAGTTATGAGATCTCACTGAGATGAACTGGGATGTTTGTAGGTTTCTGTTTCATTCAAGCACTTTGCTTTTCAGTGTCATGAATGATTACACACCTCCAGGTTCAAAGCCAGCATTTTTGCATTTTCTCAATGCAGGGGAAAAATCTGTGTTTAGAGAATGGATTTATGTTTTCTGGTAAACTACGAAGAAGGTTTTTGAATACCTTAGTGACTTGGTTAACTGTTACTAAGTTTTCTAAACCAAGGAGTAAACATGAAGTTTTTCAAGTCAGGAACTCCTAAATTGAGTTTTCGTAGGTGATCCTAAGGAGGGATAACTATATATACTTAACAATATATGACTCTCACTAAAAGAGTAAATAATAACACACTTCAAGGCAGTGGGGAGTAAAAGAAAGAAAGAATATGCTTGATCAACTGGAAATCATAGATATTTTTCCTGCCCATTGGATCAGTTCTCCCAAGAACATGACACTGGTCATGAAGTCCGGTTTTTCTTGGACACAGTCCATCATATCATTAATCCTTGGCCAAATTTCCACCTAAAAAGGAACAATAATTTTATTCTCATTTAATCTCCTTTTTTCTCTCTCTGAAAATAGTTTTCCTGAATGTCTTTGGCCTAATTAGAATCTGTTCAGATCTTGGTCAGCTTCCACATTTGGGATTTAAATCTGATTCGCTCCTAGAGGAATCAATTCACTGAAGTGCCAGGGTACAAGTAGTGCTTTATTTATACCAGGTACTTACTTATCCCTGATGTTCCTCTCTGTTGCCTCTGAACACAGACTGAGCGATTGTACTAAAAACTTTAATGCCTCTAAAGTTGGATTCAGAATCTCCTCTGATTCATATATGCAAAAATTGCTAATTACCTTAAGCCTAAAGCCAAGACCAGAGTTTTCTAAATCTTTCATAATGCACTTAACTATAACATAACCACTCATATCCAGTCATGTGTTGATGTAAATTTATCCACTACCTTTCCTGCTTCCTTTTTTCCTTGGCTACAGACAGACTATATCCCAAGCCTGTCCAAAATATTAAAGCTAACTCTCTGCAACATTTTGATCTATTTAAACATTTAATAAAAGGTACGTTATGCCAATTGTTAAAATATTCATTAACATGAATGAATATAACAATGAAAAGAATATTTTGGTAAGGACTTATTTAGTTAGAGGTTGGGGTTTTTTCTATTGTTTCTTTTTTTTTTTTTTGCCATGTTAGCTTTGAGAAAACAGGTCACCTCTGCAGATAGATTGCAGCAATTCTGATTTATGGTCAAACCCTACAGAAAAGGAATCCCTATGAAATATTCACTTTGATTCAACTGCAGTGGGAAAATGTAAAAATAGAGAAAGCTCATGACATGATATATGAAAATAATTCATTCTGCTGTATATGAAAAATGAGGGGATCCAGCAGCATCAATGATTCATCCTCTGCTAATACAAATTCAAAGTAGAGGAAATGCTGGATTTTGTAAAACAACAGTCTGACAAGAGTTAAGCTGCCAACTATTGTTTCAGATCATCATTTCCTGAAAAATGGGAAGATGAGTATTGTTTTTTTCACCTGCTGCAGCTTCCTAGCACACTATTAGCCTGCACAAAGGGGTTTCTATCTAGTTCACACCATCCACAGACATATTAAGATTGTGAACAGCTGGTGAACTGTTTTGTTACTGTTTTCAGTGCATGTCACTCTTTTTTTTTTTTTTTCCAAAGCATATCCTGTCCTATTATGCTGATGAAATATTCTTGATCAGCACCCTGGATCAGCTCCTGAGCTGGTGTAAATCAGCACAGCTTCCCTAGATGGTGGGGATTTACACCAGCTGGGAATCTGGCCCTCAGATCCTAAGACAAGCAAATAATTCACAGTGAATTATTTATAAGGTGAGTTTCACATGATTTTCTGCTTATGAAAATCTTTGATTTATTCTGCATTCTATGCAAAGTTGCTTCAGAATATTTCCCCTGGCAAAGAATCCTCTGGACTGCAGAAGTCTCAGTTTACAGGTGATGACTGTTATTCAGAGTAGATTGATGCAAGTTTGGGTAAAGACCCATGAGTTTCTCAGACCATTTCCTCTTGTACCTGCTCTTGGTGATACAGACATTAAAAAAATAATGTTAATATTGAAGGTTCTTTCATACAATCCGTGGGTAATGAATCATCTTTGACTACAGTAGAAGATACCTTGATATTTGTCATTATGACCACATGGAGTTATATATATTTCCAGTTAGGTGGAAAAATGTTGCAGTGGATTTGGTGCAAGGCACATTTGGAATCCCTTCTGCACTTGCAGAGACCCTTTTCACCTGCTCAAAGAAATCTCTTTAGCTTCTTTATACCATGTTTTCCCTATTTGTAAAATTCTGGAGTAATTCACAGATCTTTAGGCTTCCAAAAGCAAGAGGATTTTCATATACTTCATGGATAACTTATCCTACAAATTTTTAGACACGTCTTGGAATGGGAGGAGTTGCCTAATTCTTTCTATGAGGAACTCTCTCTCAGCTTCTCTGAAACATTTATACTCCTTCACCATTTGTGCTGGAAATACAATACTTTATTAATTTATTTATTAAAAATGGTTAAAAATAATTATAAGAGTGCAAATAAATCAGCCTTTGTGTGCTTTTACTGTACTTGCTTGTTTTTTCTGAGCACCAAAGACACTTCCATTTTTTAATTTTAGCTTAATTACTGAATATTGCTACAGTTTACCCACTATTTTGAGATATTGCTCAAACACTACTAATCAAAATATTTTATTAGGATTATTTCAGCATAAGATTTTTAGGATCATTTACAAATCTAATTCCAAGATGAGATTCAGAAGTCACTTTGTCTTGGGACCAAAAAGACAAATAAATGACTTTAAGAGAAACATTAAAAACTGCTCCTGTAACATTACTGTATCTGTAGGTGCTCTCTTGGAGTCACACCTTCGTTTCAAATATACGTAATTCAATATATTTGTTATTTCTCACTGCAAAAGTGAGCGTTGAATCCAATATCCATCCTCTGCTATCCCTTATTCCATTGGAGCAGCGTCGTTACATATCACTGGGATAACAAGGGATACAATTTTTATTTCAATACAATGTGCTGCCTTTTATTGCGGGCAGTGGGTTCAGAAGGCAATAATTGTTGTATGCAGGGCATGCCAACCTGATCAATAGGCTGCTGAAGCATGTGTGGCCAGCTCTGCCCAGCCCCACCATTTGCCACCTAATTAGCAGCTGCTCAGAGATGGGAAACAGGTGCAGATCCGGGCCCAGGCCAGGGAAATCTGCCTATAATTAACAAGGAAAAAAGGGTCAGATATTGGGAAGAATATCAAATCTTGGTCCACTGGGGCTATCATGCTGGCCTCAAAGGCATAGTCACCTGAGATCTTAGGCATGCTAATGTAAATTATGCAAGCTTTCAAACAACATGGCTGCATAATCAGTTGGCAGGGAAGAAATGACTGGCTGGTTTTGTGTAGTTTAGTCTGAGCATTTAGGAAAAAAAAACACAAAACAAAACAACCAGAAAGGATTTCAGTGTTCTCACCGTGTTGCCTTTTTCTTTTGCAAATAACAGTAGTTTGCTGTTGAATAAACACAGGACAGAATGCCTGACTTGTCTACTGGTAGTAGTAGTAGTATGCAGGCATACTTTTTAGCTCTGAAATTTTATTTAATCATGAAACTGAGTGAACACTCATAAATGCAGGAAAATTGATTCTGAATTAACGAGGATAACCCTGATTAACACTTGTATGGGCACCTCTTAGCTGGAAGTTGAAGCTTTCCTAATATCATCACTATTTTGTATTTGTATAACTTGTGAAGAACCAAATTACTTCTCTTAGATGTTAAAAAGAGAATGTTTGATGGCTGGTTGATCCTGGCTGTGGTGTTGCTATCCAGGGCAATAACTGGGGTTCCAGATCTCTTTAGGCTAAGCAGAATATTTACATGAGAGAAAAAGGAAGGCTTTTTACATCAGAGGAAAAAGGTAGGAAAGTACCCCAAGGTAGTTAAAATGTATTGATGACTTGACAGAACTTTCTGGATACCAACAGGTACTTCAAAGGAAGGGCTGTTTCCCCATGAGGGTAGGCATAATCCTTCCATTTGCCCTTTGAAGTTTATCTGATTAACTTCAGTTCTGTAGCAGAACAGAGGCCAATCACATACATTTATACTAATGAGCCCATTACAACACAGATCTAATTGAGTTGTTATTAATATGTCATTATATACAGACACACACACACATACACAAACTTTTAAAAGCAGTGGGATACAGGGAAAACAATCTAAAAAGCAAAAGGACAAGGAAGGAAAGGACTTAGTCTCTTCCATTGTAAAACTTCTGCATGTGTCATCTTTAAATGTACACTTTAAAAAAAAGAGTAGCAAGAAAGCAATACTTGCACCTGGTTTTGACTTATCTTTGCAGAATATATATTTTCCTGCCCCCTATCAACTTATTCTTTACCTAATAATATATTTATTTGATATCATTTCTCAAAACCACCATGAGAACTGAATTGAAATATCTAGTCAGGAGGGAGGATACTTTTTTACAAAATCGGGGGAGGGAAATAAGACTGCATTGAAAGTAGAAGTATTTTGTAACTAGAATGGCTATGAAATTATTCTAGCTATTGGGACAGTTTAGGTTTTAACTCTTTGGCTGTTCAAAGTTCCAGTTCTCAAGCATTTGCCTGATTCTGATTTCTTGCTCTGCTTTAACATGGGAAATATCACAGAATCATAGAATGGTTTGGATTGGAAGGAACTTCAAAAATCATCTTGTTCCACCTCCCTGCCATGGGCAGGGACACCTTCCACTATCCCAGGTTGCTCCAAGCCCCATCCAACCTGGTCTTGAGCACTTCCAGGGATGGGGCAGCTACAGCTTCTCTGGGCAACCTGTGCCAGGGCTTCACCACCCTCACAGTCAAGAATTTCTAAGAATCATCATTATTTCTTATTTTTTCATCATGACAGAGTAAGTTTTCAGAAGAGGAAGAATGATCCTGTGCTTACAAGGCTGACTAGACCAGAATGTTTCTCAAAGCAAACATGTTTCCAGGATCTCTAGGTGACTGTGGGAAAGGACCACCTGGGAAGTGTAGGACATGACTCTCTGACCAGCCTGTGAGAGGAACAACAGAAAGAGCTGGAAGTCTAAGAGGCTCTGAAGTTAAGCAACATATCCACACTCACACAATAGAGACTGGAATCTGCCCATGCCATGCAAGGAAAGGTGGAACAAGAGCCCTGGAGGGGCCTGGGTGTTTAATACTCTGAATTTTTTAAATATGTGATTAGTTATAAGAGTGGTGACTGTAAAAGGTGGCTTATCCCAAAGATCTGGAACATGTATGGCAAGCAGACCTGTTTCACCAAAGGATATCATGGTATCTGTGTCAAAAACTTCAGTGGACTTGATATATTTCTTCAGAAGTTTTTAGCTCAGGTGAATCTGGTAGAAAATCATTTTGCTATGAAGTTACCCACTGATTGTACTGTCTGGACAAAGGGATCTTATTAGCATTTGATCAACAGATGGGAAATTGAGCCACAGTGGATTTAAAACACTTGCCCAAGATCCTGTGAGAAATTAAGGCTGAGCTGAAAATCTGTGTCAGGGCTCTATATAATATATTCTTTGCTCCCACTAAAGGCAAAATCCATGGAGCTCTAAGCTTAAAACCAAAAGTAGCAAACAACATATGATTCCTTTTTGACTCAGTCACATTGTGATCATACAAAAAGTTCTATTAAGGTTTTTCTTTTAAGAAGTTAAACCCCAGCTCTTAGGAATTTAGGGAAAATTCTTAAGAAATTTAGAAAAATATATAACAGATATTTTATTTGCAATTTATTTGTGTGTTTTTCTTGTTCTAAGAAGAAATTTGGAAATAAATGTGCAGAACTGCCTCATTTTTCTGTGCTGTGTCAGCTTAGAACAGCTGACCACCTTTTTAGCGATCATTTACCCAGTATTGTCTGTGATAATACAGAGTACTGTCATGGAATACATGACAATAAGGTTGGAAAAGACCTCTAAGATGATTGAATCTAACAGTTGAAGGTTAGTGATGCTGCTTAAGAAGCTTGAATGGATCCATATTTATTTTTCCTTAAAATACAACTCTTCTTTATTTCTCTCTTTTTCTTGCCCTCACAGCAGCAATGGTGGGAGCTATTTTGTGCCTCTCAGTGGTCCAGACTGCAGTACAATATAGAGTGTCTGACAAAGCTCCACAAAGTAGAATACAAATAACTCCACATCATACTGCAAAAGGAAAACAACGTGAAATTTCTTCAGTATCAATAAATTCAGCTACTTGAGTCTTCTGAGAGAGATGATTTCAAGAAAAGAGAGAGAACTTCATAGCTGGAGATAATTTGGAGATGGGAAGTATGACTGCCATTTGAATTTGACAGCCTGAATTCCCAAGATGAGGGTTTTTTGATAATTCTTGTTCAAAAATTTCAGTGCTGATTCTAGAACAGCACCCTTTATGCCTAACATACAAAGTAAAGGAAATATTTATATATATTCTGCATATGTGAAGCTACATATACACACACACACACATTTTCAAATCCCAGGCGACTTGAAGTGATTAATTAATCATTGCAGTACCTCTGGGACAGGAATATTATCTCCAATTTAGAAGCAGCGAAATGGATGAAAACAGTTTGTGTGATTTATTCAGAGTAAGAAGCCAGCAGAGTAAAGAAACTGAGTATGACTCATTTCTAACTCCATGCATGATCTACATATTCCTGTAGGTTTCTGAACACAATATTGGAACCCTGAATGCAAACACCCTTGAACTTTGTGATTATTCACATTGAATTGACTTCTATCTCTTTATTAGAACTTATATAAAAATTTTTGTAGCATCGACTCAACCAGAGAAGAAAAAACTTTAGCATTTACCATTGGCTTCTAATTTTCACTATGCATTTCAGTCCCCCAGTAGGTATGTACACACAGATAATTATTTGTTGGTCTAATGAAAGCCATCACCACCCCTTACTGGTCTTATTTAATTACTATCCTGAGAATATCAGAGCTAAACTAACCACACTCTTGTAAAGTAAGGCAAAAAATATAATAGGAGTCATTAGAGTTATGATGATCAAAGGAGAGAAGGGAAACCTTGGCATCTTTAATGTGATTAAACTGAAGGTACCTTTCCAAAATAAACCCCTGTTGCTGCAGAATATAGCTCATGCTTATTAGGAAGAGCAGATTTTCAGCAGAGTTTCTGGCTCAAGGAAGAGCTACTTTCTTCTCTGAAAGTGCATCCCTACAGTTGTTTTTTTAATGTATTTCTTTCCCTGCTCCTGTCATTAACCCTGTCTAGTCACCGTCACGAGCACCAGACAAGGCAATCCAGTGCTGAGGCACTAAATTATTGCCAACCCATTTGTACCATCTGCTGCACAAGTGTCTGTTGATGGAAGGGGTGGTGGGGCACCTGGTGACCACGATGTCAAAACAACATTTGTAGGGGAGGCAGGGAAAAGCAAAAGGGCTGTGTAAACAAAGCGGTGGAGCAGGAAAGAAACTGGGATTAGCAGAAACCCCAAAGCAAGTAAAAAAGATGCTCTTACTGCTCGGGTTCTTTGAGAGTCCCAGCCACGTGCAAGGCAATTAAGGATGTTTTTCCATCACCTGTATGTAGCCTGTTTTCTTCTTTTTCTTATGTGAAGTAGTGTGACATTACCTATATATATATATAATTTTTTTTTTTGTGGTCGTAAACCACTGACAGAATAAACCATAAAATAATCACCTTAAAATCTGTCCACTCCTACCCTTACTGAATATCCTTTCCCTGTGCTTCTGCCTGTGCAATGTATTATCCTAAACTTCTAAATTTTAAAACTCATCCTATCCCTAAAAAGAAGCCACATTTTTTTTTTTATTTACCAGGTTTTGTGATTTCATCTCTAAAAGGATCTGCCACCATCCCCAGTGTACCTGCTGGTTACCTGCTCATTTTTTTCTCCTCCAGAAAACTTCAGGTCTCTCATATCATGTTCTTCCAGTGTTCATGATTGACATCACTGAATGGAATTGATTTTTCAAAGACTTTTAAACATATTTTTAAATAATTTGGTATAAACTCCATATGGGGTGCACTTTCTTTTTCTGTTTCTCTTTCTGTCTCTCTCTCTTAGTCTCTCTCTGAAGTGACATGGATTTGCAGCACAAACTTTGAGTTGATGTGATTTGTGAGGTTCATAGCTGGAGGCAGTGTTATGCAATAGCTGAAAATCTTACAAATTTCAGATGGTGAACATTCTTTAGTGGCCTTTAAGGTCTTTTTGTGTGGATTTTTTTACA
Source organism: Myiozetetes cayanensis (assembly GCF_022539395.1). Taxonomy (NCBI): domain Eukaryota; kingdom Metazoa; phylum Chordata; class Aves; order Passeriformes; family Tyrannidae; genus Myiozetetes; species Myiozetetes cayanensis. The sequence goes on along the minus strand of NW_026087411.1, from coordinate 110,977,740 downwards.
TCCATGAATTGCAAGATGTAAGTTTTGCATTGTCTAATTGGCTTCATTTTTATTCTTCTCCTTCTTTTTCCTTTACAAGTAACATTCTGAACACAGACAATGAATACATATATATTACTTATTAAAAGTGTTATTGTCATTGCTATTTTAAGGTCCACTACACGTATTCAGTTGTAAAAATAATTTGCATCTGGATGTCTAAAATAACTTGCAAAAATTGAGTAGCATAAATGTTCACACTGAGTTAGAAAACAAAAGGCCTGATAAAGAATGATAGAATCAACTGGGTTGGAAAAGGTCTCCGAGATCATCAAGTCCTACCCTTGATCCAACCCTGCCGTGGTTACCACACCATGGCACTCAGTGCCACATCCAGTCTCACCTTAAAAACTTCCAGGGATGGTGACTCCACCCCCTCCCTGGGCAGCCCATTCCAATGTCTGATCCCTCTCTCTGTAAAAATTTTTTTTTTCTAATATCCAACCTAAACCTGCCCTGGCAGAGCTTAAGACCATGCCCTCTTGTCTTACTGCTGGTTCCTGGGAGAAGAGACCAACCCCCACCTGGCTACAACCTCCTTTCAGGGAGTTGTAGAAAGTGATGAGGTCTCCACTGAGCATCCTCTTCTCCAGGCTAAACAACCCCAGCTCCCTCAGCCTCTCCTCATAGGACTTGTGTTCGAGTCCCTTCACCAGCCTGATTGCTCTTCTCTGGACCTGCTCCAGCACCTCAATATCCATCCTGAACTGAAGTGTCTTACGAGACATTCATTCATCCTGTAGGAAGAAGATTTTCTCAGGACCAGTAGTCCAGACAGTTGTAGAATTCAAGATTTGCAGTTTCCATGAGACAGAGTATCAGGTTTCTTTTGCCCACAATGCCTCTGTGATTTTTTTTTTTTCCTCGTGGGTCTTTTAATCTTTTTAGAGTTCTGTGAACATTTATACTTCTTGGACCAGTTTCAGAAGTCTTTCATAGAATCAGAGAATCACAGCATATCCTGAGTTGGAAGTGACCCACAAATCCAACTCCTAGCCCTGTACAGGACCATCCCAGAAATGTACAGGATCACCCCCTTGTGCCTGAGACTATTGTCCAAATGCTTCCCAAACTCTTCAGGAATAGCAACATCTCTTGTCTCCAATTTAATTGAATCTTTCTGATCTTTTCAGCCTTTCCCCATTCTCATATTTTCTCTATCTCTAAGGGTCTCTTTTGCTTCCCTCTAGACCCACTTGCTATTTTTATTGACACACATTGCCCAGATGAAGCCTCAGAGTACAGTGAAATTATTCAACTTGTTTTAAAAATCTTTATACCTCCCAGCCTCCTGTTTAACTGTGAAACAGGATGACAGAGGTGAGTTACTGTTCCTGTAGTAGGCAGGTATTTTTGGAGAAGTGCTGAGTAGTCGAACATCGCCCATTCTCTTCCAGCACAATTCTTTTTTACTGTGTAAATCTAGAGTTTTGTACTTAGACTTTTTGAATTAAATCTATTTGTGATGATAATTCTGACTTTTAATCCTTTCCTCTGGCACACTTGCAGATCCCTTAATTGGAGTCTTTCACAAAAATTAATAACCCTACTCTTCATTTTGTAATTGAAGTTGAAATAACAACATTAAACTGAACCTGATTCACCTCATAGAATCATGAAGGTTGGAAAAGACCTGTGAGACTGAGTCCAACTGTTAACCCAGCACAAGCATGTTCACCGCTAAACCACATCCCCAGCTGCCACATCCACATGCCTTTCAAACTCTTCCAGGGATCCTGACTCCACTATTTCCCTGGGCAGCCTGTTCCAATACCTGACCACCCTTTCAGTGAAGAATTTTTTCCCCAAAATCCAATCTAAACTTTCCCTGGTGCAACTTGAGGCCGTTTCCATTCATCTTGTTAACCTGGAGACCAATCCCTCCCCCAGCTCCACCCTCCTGTCACGGAGATGCAGAAGGTGAGAAGGAACCCCTGAGCCTCCTTTTCTCATGGCTGAGCCCCCCCCAGCTCCCTCAGCCGCTCCTGGTGCTCCAGACCCTTCACTTCACACCTCTGATTATAATGGTGGGGAACACAAATGAGGATGTAGCAGTGCTGCTCTTTCATGAAGCTTAAAAAGGATGTGCATGATGGGAAGGACTCATTCAGTCTCTGCTTTTCCTCCTAAGCTTCTCTATGTGTAGACAACTGGCACTTACCACTACTTGGACCAGGAATCTGAGTACACTTCTGGGATATATCCTGAAAGATGTTACATTAGGGGAGTAGAGTAAAATGATCCCTTATTATCTTTTGCCCTGAGCTGACCTTAGTGCATTTCAATAGTGGCATTATGTAACTGGAGAGAAATTATATCAACTGAGACTTTCCCAGAGGAAAATTACTTTATCTGGTTGAAATTACTTCTGCTCACTTATTAGAGGGACCCAGAATCTGCAAAAATAAAAGCTCATGAGCCATTATTGCACAAATTTATCATTAGAGATGGAATCATGCCACAATTAAAACAGGACAAATGTTCATGTCAGAATTAAAAAGCTGTTATGAATCGGTGATAATTAAGTCAACAGATTGATAAGGATTAGGATTGCAATTTAAGTGTGGCTGAGAGATTTAACTCATCTTTTGCCTTTGTTGTGTTGCATTTTGAAGTGTAGGATTACGGGTGTCAAATGTGTAGCTCTTTGTTCTAAGTGCATTTGCAATGTCTTTTATCTATTTATTTATTTCTAAATGAGAGAACTTATTTGCTGAACTTGGAAGAAGAATAAGATTTTGAAAGCCTGCTTTCCCGTGCCATTTGATTGTATTGTTCTGGCTTCAGACTTTCCCAAACAGTTCCTGTGTTCCACAAAAAGTTACTTTTTTATTTTCTCAAATTCTTACTTGAAAAGCTAATACAAAATAAACATAAGTTTTAGTTGATCTCATCATAAAGTTTGTTTCTCATAATCAGAAGATGCAATTTTATAGTGTCTCCAAATACATCTAGACCAGGGCTTGAGGTAGGAAAAAATACCTGAATAACAGTGTTAGAACATTTTCAGATATTTATTTACTGCCTTGGGAGAAAGTCCATAATGTTCCATAGCAGAAAAATGTTGACATCCTTATTTTATGAAGCAAAACAAATGTGTAATTTTCTGTGGTAATGAAGGGCTATTACGCATTTCCCTATAACTTTTGGATAAGACATAAAATTAAGGTTCTGGTCATATCTGCCATTACACATTCAATTCAATTTTTATTTAGCTGTGCATCCCCTACCTGCCTCCCTATTCCAGGGTTTTCAGCCCTTCAGTGCTGAAGTTCATTTAGTTATTCCAGCATCTGCACTGTCTTAGAATATGCCTGACTCTAATTTGCCTACACGATGACCTACTTTAGTTTCTTCTGGAAAAAAACTAGTTTTTGTCTCTCAAGCTCATCCATGGTGTTTTTCAGCTCTAATTGTCAAAACAGAGGCTGTTTTCCACCCAAGACAGAGCTGCAAATGTAATTCAGGATTTACATACACTGAAGGTTAAGGTTGGTCTTCCATTTCTGTGGTAAAATACCAATTAACCACTGACTAGGAAAAGAATATGAGCTCCAAATAATTTTCTGCAAAATTAGAAAACTTTATACCAGTGCTTGAGAATGTCTGAGAGGTAATTCAAATAATGGTTTTTCCCTAGGTTGTTCATATATTGTCTAAGAGGGACAAAAGTAATTCATCTGAACATGAAATTCATAAAATAATAACTCTCTCTATATCTGTGACAAATCTTTGTTGATTTCAGAGCATCTGGGTAACTTTGTCATATAGGCAGACGCTCATGTAATCTGGAATATTGTCTTATTTTCATAATAGCAAAGTTTGCCTTAGGGTTTACTGTTAATTAATCATGTCCAAATATTAACTGACATCCGTTCTTGGGTGTGAGCAAAACTCCCCCCCAGGGCACCTCCTCTGTGAAAAATTTAACATTTCCACTTAGAAAGTGAAAAGGATGAAATGCTCTAAGAATTAGGGCAGATGTATACAAGGGGAAAACCAGCTCACATTAGCCAGGGGAAGACAGGGAAAGACCACTTGGCTCCTGGGAACCAGCTGAGGAAGAAGTCATCAGTTTTGGCAGAGTTTGCGTGAAAGGAGGGAGAAAGGAAGAACAAGAAGCTGCCACTTTCCCCTGGGATCACACTGGTGTAAGTCCAAATGGAGTCTAACATGAGTAGACAATGCAATCTTTGATCAGTATTGCATTAATTTTACATTCTTGGTGAGCTGTGGAGCCTTTATGGAGTTATTACAGACTTACAGCCGAGAGAATGAGGATAGACCTAAAGCTAGAGAGAAAATTCCACATGTTAGGAGAATAATTTGCTTGGGCACATCCGTATGGGATCTTACCATAAAAAACCCCCAAGACCCCCTGAACTTTTTAGGAAGCTTTAAAATGGTGTGAAAACGAACAAGGAGTGTTTGAACTGTTTTTCATTCATTTATGGAAGAACTGCAATATTTAAAATGGCAATCCTGTGGAGTAAGATTATTACAATGTACATGTACAAAGAATGCACATTGACACAGCCACATAGAGGTAATTTGAAGACTGTGCACAGAGAGATTTCACTCACAGTGTTCCTTCATCCTGTTGTACACACACATTGGGAAAAAAAAGCCACCTAAAAGAGCTCATTTCTTTCCATCAAGTATTAAAGAGTGGTACTCACCAATACTTTCAAAAAGTCTTCTGTGTAGATATGTCTACTCCTATGTAGATGCCTGTTTCTGAGTCTGTTTCTCAGGGGATTATCTCTGCTCCCTCTGGCCATGAGCCCAAAGGTTAAAGTGTCTCAGCAGTGTGAACTAACACATTGTTGAAGGTCTTATAACCCCCAATGTGAGTGATTTGTTCCCACAAGACATGCTTCTGCTGCAACAGGCAATCCTCTATCCAAATTCAAAACTACTCACTAAATACAGGCCTATTCTAAAAAAAAAAAAAAGGAAAAGTCATGACACGGCTTGGAATCTGTGGTAGTAATAAACTGATTGGCTCTAAATATACACCTGGAGCTTTCTTTTGGGTGTGTATATGTGTGAAAAGAAGTTGTGATTTAAAGAAACTAAGCTGGGTTGATATAGTGCATTCTCAAGGTTAGTTCAATACTAATGTTCCAGCAGAAGTTGTACTTTCAAGCAACATCTGTTACACCATCCTTTTACAGTCTTTGCACCAAGTTCCCTGTGTCTGAAATGACTGTATTACTAATTTAAAAATGCCAAATAAGAGGATATCTATCTACATATATAGAGAGAGATTAGATAGATAGATAGATAGATAGATACATGGCCAGAGCCAGTGCTCCAAGGAGGTCACAGTTTAGCTTTCAGAACAAACCAAACCTTTTTTTTATTCTTTATTTTTTCCAGAGGTCTCTGGTCCTTAAATGTACAGGTAGACATGAGTTATGCAAGCTGTAACAAAAAGTGGAATCCATTTGCTTCACATGGTGTAAGATGCTCTGGATAAACATATGTTCCTCTGTGTTTCCTGCTTGAAAACTTTGCTGTTCAAGCCCATTTTACTTGGAGGCACAGATGGGAAGCAACTTGCTTACATTTCCATACTTGGCCATTGAATGAGCCAGGAATAGTACCAGCATCATGATTTTCAGATCTCACTTGCAATTTTCCCTCTTTGTATTTTCCAAGGGTAATTACAGTAAAATTCAGGACAGTCTTTTTTTACAAAGGTGATTTGAAATTGTCTTTTTTCTTTGCTGACTGCAATGTTCCTGGAAGTGTTCAAGGCCAAGTTGGATGGGGCCCCAAGCAACTTGACAACTTGATCTAGTGTGTGGCATCTTTGCCCATGGCAGGAGGGGTTGGAACCAGATGATCTTGAAGGTTCCTTCCAACCCAAACCATTTAATGATTGTTCAAATAATCTGTTACTATTAGATCACACCTGGAATAATGTGTCCAGTTCTTGTCCCTGCAATATAGGCAAGACATTATTAAATTGCAGTGACTTCAGTGGAGGGCAGCACTGGAGCATTTACCCTGTAAGGAGAGGCTGGGGAAATGGTCTTGTTTAGCTGGGAGAAGAGATTTTGGTAGCTGGAGGAATGGGTAAGTGACAACAGCCCTTTGGCTGAGTATGAGGAGTGTCCAAGGAGCCAAAACCAGGCTGATCATAGTTGCACATGACAGGAGGATGAGAGCAAAAGGACCTAAGCTGAAACAGAAATTCAGGCAAGATTTAAAGAGAAAATTTCACCATGAGGGCAGTCAAACACTAGAAAGGGTTGCTCAAAGTGGCTGTGCAGTCTCTATCCTCAGAGCTTTTGGTGACAGCCTAGATCAATCCCTGAGCTACAGCTGTCCCTGCTTTGAGTAGAAGGTTTGACTAGGGACTTCCTGAGGCCCCTTGCAACCTGCATTAGTCTAGGATCCAATACAGCTGTGCACTTATTCATAGAGTCATAGAAATACAGAATGGTTTGGTTTGGAAGGGGCCTTAAAGATCATCTCATTCCAACCTCCCTGCCATGGGGGTCTTGCACTAGACCAGATTGCTCAGAGCTCCATCCAACCTAACCTTTAACACTTCCAGGGATGGGACAACCACAGCTTCCCTGGACAGCCTGTGCCAGGGCCTCACCATCTTCACAGTAAAGAATTTTTTCTAATCTAAACCTACTCTCTGTCAGTGTGAAGCCGTTGCCCCTTGTTCTGTCACTCCAGGCTCTTGTAAATAGTCCCTCTCCATCTTTATTGTCAGCTCCCTGCAGGTTCTGGGAGGCCACAATTAGGGCACCCCAAAGCCTTCCATTTTCCAGGTTGAACAATCTCAATTCTCTCAACTTTTCCTCATAGCAGAGTTGCTCCATCCCTCTAATAATCTTGATGGCCTCCTCTAGACTCACTTATTTTATGACTCTGCAACCTCATTACAGACAGATTTTGAATCCTGCTGCGCTATTTGCACACAAATTTTTTCTTCTTTCTCAAAGAATTCCTCTCCTTGCATTTATTCAAAACTCCTTTGATCCCACATTAAAATTTGCTGATGTTTCTGATGTTTTCTTGTATTATATTGATAAGCTCTCCCATGACCCATGGCTAAGAAGTCATTCCTAGATGACACTTAACTTTAGTCTCTCCTGCAATCTTTGCTGAATTGCTTTCTTGCTCTTGTAAAATGTATTCAACATCACAGATCTACGACAGATAAGTGAACGTTCTGGCAGATTCCAACCTCAGGAAAACAAACCATTTTAAGTCTAAATTTGTCTCAAGCTATCCCTTCCTGTATGTACATATTTTGACACCTTCGTCAACACAATTTCACTGTGCTTTTGTGGAGTATCTATATATTTCTTGAAACCTCTTAAAGTAGATAAGCAAAATTCAGGCACTTCTCCCAGTTTACTGAGTTTTCACAGCTCCATTTATAGTTTAGTTACTTCAGAGGGTTCTGGAACAAAAGCTGGAGACAGGAATTGAGAGCTTTGGAAAAGTTGAAGGAGAAGCAAGTGTGCTTTTGTTTGCATATATGAATGTAAGTGTGTATGAATGCATGTTTCTGTTGCACAGCCTCCTTCTCTTTTACAGGCCTTGGAATTTTTTATACTGTCAAGTTTCGTGCTGTAAACCCAAGTTTGGCTTGAGTTACAGCAGCTCAGATGGAGAGGTTGTCAGTTTTACTCCCTGGAGTTTGACTTCACAAACAAGCCATGACTTCCAGAAAAGAGAGAGACTCAGATCATGGCCTGTGGATGTGACACTTGGGGACATGGTTTAGTGGTGGGCTTGGCAGTGCTGGTTAACGGTTGGACTCAATGATCTTAAAGGTTTTTCAGCCTAAAAAAATCTGTGATTTTATGATTGTTGCAGTAGGCAGAAGGTGATGTCCTGTAATAACTCATTTTACTAAAGGGTACTGGCACTTATACTCTTTCGACACAGAAAACTGTGTATTTTTTGCAGCTTTCCTATGCCAATGAGGCATTTAGTGCAGTGTTCATGTCTGAGATCCATTGCTGCCTGGGGCACCAGAAGAATATAAAAAATAAGGAATTTCACATGGGAATTCAGGAGGCAACACTACTACATCTCTATGGGTAAACTAAACAGCTATTTGCAGTTTTCTGGCCCATAGGCCAAATGACAGAATATTTTCATACTATTAAACCCTATTAGCCTTTGAAACATAATAGAAACCCTCAAAATTCCTCATGGAAATGAAGAATGACCTTTGTTGATTCAGAAATCGTGATTAAATATTGCATAGCACTGTGCTAGTTTACCTGGGTCAAAAATGTCTCAGAAATTACACTGCTAAGATATCTCAATATAAGCTCCAGTGCCAGTATCCAGGAACTCATGGTGTTCAAATTACCAAAACTGACAAAATTCAGGTGCCTGAGATTCAAGAAAAATTGAAAAAAAGCTGTCTTAATAGTAGGACTAATGAGGAATACACTACTGGAGAATTATTCTTCTTAAATTGTATCTGTGGTTATGAAAGATAATAAAACTATTTTTTTAGTCCCCTGTTCACTCACTGGGGTGTAAATCAGAAAATCATGGCTGGAAGCAAATTGTTATGAAATTAGACAGGCTTCCACTACCACTGGAACATGTTTCTGAAGATAATGAGGACTTAGGAGCCAAGTCCCCTAGGTGATTGCCATTTTTATGTTCTAATTCACTGCACATTTTTAAAATTTGAACAGAAGAAAAAAAGAAAAAAAACAACAACAAAACAAAACAAAAAGAATTTTTGAAAAATTAAGCTTTTTAGAAATAAGAGGAGAAAATTAGGAAAAATTGAAATACTAAAACCTGATGATTCTTTAAATTCCTTACAAGTATACGGTCTCCTCCAACTGTCTTTGAAAAGCTCTAAAAATATACTTTTTTTTTTTTTCATTTAGTTTTGGAGGTTTTTTACTACTTCCAGCAACTTTGTTTGCAATATAAAATATTAAATTTTGTCACAGGGGTCAAAGTCAATCACTTCGCTAGTTAACTGGTTTGCAAGGAAGAATAACAACTGATTTGGAAACTATGGAGTTTTTCTTGAGTCACTTTGGGTCCATGTCCTGTATTTCTTGTGTATGGGAAGAGTCCTGTATTAATGTTACATAACGAGGATCTCCCCAGGCACAGAAAATTTTAGAAGCCTACAGAAATTTCAGTCCTGGACGGTACAAAATAAATGAAACATCACACAGCTTTTGAGAAAGGGGAATTTTTTTATTGTTCTGGTTTGGTTTCCATGCCATCCTTCTCTGATAAGTTGTTGCAGACTATCAGCAGGTTGTGCTGTAGGAATCACAGCACAGGATAGTTATAATCTTGTTTATTAAATGCCACAAGAGGGGAATAAGCTTCAACATGGCATGTCATGTGTGACTATTGATTGCTACACATGTCCAAGTGAAAACTGGAGGATAATGAAAAAACCAACAGCAGTGATCCACGGGCAAGTCAATTATTTGTTAACCTGGGGTGCATTTTCTCCAAGTCTCTGCTGCTTTTTTCCTGTTCCTCCACACATATGGGTTGGGCCACAGGTGAAAATCTGAGTGCCTACTGAGGCCAAAATCAAAACTTTGCAAATAATGACAGCTTGAATCAGAAAACTTTGTTTGAGCGTCTTTATACTGAAAGGGAACCTGATTTTGTCACTAAAAGAAAGAATAGGTGGTGGGAGCATTGGAAGTGTTTCTCTGGCCAAGTAACACCCTGAAATTCTTGTTAGTGTAGGAACAAAGACTTGCCTTTATCAAAACAAATAGCAAAGCAGCTGGGGGGGAGCGCAACAGAATTTACTGTGTGGATAAGGATGGCAGGTAGGAAAATTGAGAATAAAGCAATAAGGGTGATAATCATATGTCAGTGAAAACCACAAGAAAGAAATGGCAAGGAACCATGTGTAGAGGTACTCTATGAATTAACACAGCTTCCAAAATGCTGTATGGATTTTAAAAAAGGAGTTGAGATAAGAATAATTAGCAGCAAAAGGGGAAAAGGAAAAAAAAAATCAAGTTATGAATGTATTTTTCAAACCTGGGGCAGATATTTTCAAAGGTGCTGAAATTAATGTGATCTCAGTAGCTAATTCCCCCAGCTAGTTTTGAACTTTTTCATATAGATGCTTCGTATTGGGTAGCTGGATCCATAATTAGGCCCTTAAATCAAAGAAAACTAGTTTTTAGAGAAGTTGACCTCTTCTTCAAGTTATTCAGAGTTCAGTGCTTTTGAAGATCGGGTTACTTTGATTTAGGTCTTGGGTCCATAGCCTGGGTATTTTGACCTCCAGGGGCATCTTGAACAAGTGTCACAGGGTTACAACCTTTGTGTCCACTCAGTATTGCAAAATAAAAAGAAGGTACTGCAAAGGTCTCCCTGTAGGAGAGGCAGCCTGGTATGATAGAGCCACGTTCTGCTCTTACTGGCTGCATGTGAGACAGTTTCAGAAAGAACAACTGATTCCCCACAGGCTGCACATTTCGTCTCAATGTTTTTTCCCATGTCAGTCCAGGTGAAATGGTGCGCAAGGGGAATAAGAGGCTGAACTTGCAGGTAGGTGCCTGGCCCCCAGTTCAAATGATTTGTTTCATCTCCTCAGATTCCTGGATCAAGGCTGGCCTAGAATATCTCCTTTCCTTACCTCAAATCAGGGCAAGAAGTACTACTGAAAACTGATGGGCTGTTCTGCCAACCTAGGGAGGAATCCATGATATGTCCCTGCTTGAGGGTTCAATTTTTTGGCTGTAGGGAAAATAAAAAATGAAAAAAAATAAAAAAATCCAAATGGTTGCTAACTTCAGAGGATTTCCTTTATCTATCTCAGTTACTGCCATACAGGCAAAATATTTTATTCTCATGAGAGACAAGGAGCTTTTAGCCACCTCTTTAGTTCTACTCTGGTCTAACCTAGTCTATTCCACAATCATAGAATTATTAAGGTTGGAAAAGATCTCAAAGATCACCTTTACAAAACAATGTCCAAGGACACCTTTATGAAGCTCAGCTCAACTACTGGGTAACTGAGCACTGTAAATACATATAGGTTGGTTCTGTGCTTATTTAACTGATATAATTCAAAATCTCAAGACACACGTTTTACAACTGTTGATGCTTGTGTGGTTTTCAGGTAGTGACAATACACTGCTGGAACCAGGGAGAGGATTAACATCATCTTTAAGCTCCCCCAAAGCCATTTTACCACTGCTTTTGTTCCTAGGCCAATTAAAACGACCTTGTGCAATGACCCCATGTATTAAAACTTCCTTTTTTTTTCCCCCTCTACTTTTCATTCAACTTCTTTCTTTCTTCTTTACACACCTCCTTTTTTTACCAAGATCTGTTCTTTTTCTCCCCTCTCCTCTGATCATTTCCCTTTCCCTTGACTGCAAGGGTTACCCAATAGGAGGATCAGCTGTCTCCTTTGTGGCTTTGATGCTACATCCTAAGTTTAGGAGGGCTGAGCTGGAAAAGAAATCAGTTATATTACATGACTGTTCATTACCTGATCAGACTGCTGCTCTTCTTAGCCATATTTAACAGCTTAGACAAATACAGTGATGTGACTCAATTCCATAACACATGAGAAAAGTGATGGAGCAAGATCTGGGACCCTGTCCCTCAAAAAACAATAGAAAGCAAAATTCAGTTTCCATAATTTTTGCTTTAATGGCTTCACACATAGACTGGAAAGGGCTGCAGGGAGCATTGTGACTGTCTCCTCTCACCTCTTGTATTACACAAGCCATTGAACTGAGCAAATTGATCTCTGCAGCATGACCATAACTTGAGTTGAGCTTATATGAGATCCTGACAGCATCAGTCCTGGGTCAGAGCATTAGTAATATGTTTATTCCACACTTTTTAGGAAGATATCTAAGCTAGTGTTGATTGTAGCTTAGGAAGAAAATCTCTTTAGTGTTTCTCCATGATCAATGGAGAGAAGCACCTTGGCTTTTCCAGCAGCTAATCAGAGCACTCAGAGTTTGGCCCTTGCCATGAATCTTAACCTTAAGTGAACATATTTCTTCTTGTTGCTCTTTACTAAGGGAGTCTGTGGAGATAAGCATTTCTAGAAAGGAGTCAACCTGTTTGTATAACAACACCCTCTGTGTCCTAATCATAAGACTTCATTTGCAAATCAATCCTTTTTTATACACTTTTAGGCATCTGTTTTTTTAAGAGAACAGCTGAAACATTTTTGAGTGAGGGCATTATTTTCAATGAAAATATTAGTGTTGTCTAATTCAATGACACAACATCATGTAAAACTATTAAGAGAATGAACATTATCCCTTGGAATTCCTCATTAAACAGCAACATCTCCATGTCTGTTAGTGGGGGCAAGTTAGTGGTTCCTAGCAGATGATCATTACAAAGGACTTCAGGTAGATAAAGCAATATTGTTGCTTTCACATGCTTATTAGACAAGTGTTTGTATAAGACTTTGAGGTTTGATATTGTGGTTGTTGGAATTCCCTAAGGAATTCACAAGTGATCTCTACGTGCCATGGAACAAGTTCATGAGCAGAAGACTACAATACAAACATCTTTGGACACCCTTGTACACCCAGTTTTAGTACAGGCAATACATTACTCAAGTTTTAGGCTGAATTTTTTAATGACATAAAAATAAGCTACACATAAATCATTAATCTTCAAATATAAAAAAGTCTAAGGAGTATTACTTTTCCACATTATCCATACATCCCTTACATTCACCTTCCTACAGAAATAGGACTATAATAAAATTGTCTGGACCCTTCATTGTTAATAAGGGAGTTTAACTCCAGGATCACACTGAAATTCCAGTGCAGGTATTTTGCATGTCTAAACATCCCTCAGCTCCTTCAGCTGCCTTCAGCTCCTGTTCAGATTGTTGGAGCTTATTGTCAAATCTGTTTAATAGCTGACACGTCCCATATCTGAAGTGCCTCCATTTTCTGTCTGATGAGGAGGTGAGCTCAGAGTTTGTTTCCCTTGTTGTCTTGCTCACCAGCTGTGTCAGGAAGTTCTCTTCCACACACTCCAGGAACCTCCTGGACTGTTTCCTCTCTGCTGTATTGCATTTCCAGCAGACATCTGGTAAGCTGAAGTCCCCCACGAGAGCAAGGACCAGCAGTTGTGATACTTTGCCTCACTGCTTGTAAAAAATTTAATCTGTCTCTTCATCCTGGTTGGGTGGTCTACAGCAGACTCCCACCATGATCTCTGCCTTGCTGGCCTTGCCCTTGACTCTTGCCCATAAACACTCAACCCTATTGTCACCAACATTAAGCTCCAGACAATCAAAACTCTCCCTGACAAACAGGGCTGGCTACCCCACCACCTCTCCTTCCCTGCCAATCCCTTCTGAAGAGTTTATAGCCACCCCTTGCAGCACTCCAGCTGTGCCAGTCGTCCCACCGTGTTTCTGTGCTGGCAAATACATCACAGTTTTCCTGCTGCTCAGTGTCTTCCAGCTCCTCACGTCTGTTGCCCGTGCTGTGTGCTTTGACACAGACTGATCCTGCCACTCTTTTATGGGGAGAAGCCCTAATTCCTACATGAGCATTCTCAGGTTCTTCCATGGTTTCTAAAGCAATAGCAACCTTTGTGCCTTTGCTGCCACATGGATCTCTGTCCCCTGCCTCCAAGGAGACAGAAGACTGAAGAACCCTAGCTAGCATACCACCCCTCAACCACCAGCATGTCACTCCTAGGCTTATCTGTAGTTATTCTGCTTTTATCCCTTTCTCCCTTCATATTTAGTTTAAAGCTCTTTAAGTGAGCCTTGTTACTTCCTGTGCAAAGATCCTTTTCTCCTTTTGACACAGGTGTACTTTTCTGATGCCAGCAGGCCTGGTGTCATGTAGACTGATCTATGACCTAAAAACCCCAGATTCCACTGGTGACACCAGGTTTGGAGCCAAGTATTAGTCTGATGGATTTTCCTATTTCTTCTCTCATCATTCCTTGGAACTCAAAGGATAAAGAACACTATTTGTGCTCCTGATCCCTTAACCAGTCACCCCAATCCTCTGTAGTGTTTCTTGATTGCCCTTGGGCTTGTGGTGACTTGTATTGCTGCCAACCTGAAAAATCAGTAATGGATAATAATATGAGGGCTTTCTCTTCATCTCTTTAACCGAGGCCCCAGGGAGGCACCAGGCTTTTCTAAGAAGTGATTCCTGTCTGCACATTGGGCCTTTTGAGAATTAGGACTCATGGAGTCTCCTATGATAATGACACATCTTTGATTCTTCATTGAAGTGGTTTGGATGCAGGGTATAATGTGACTTAAACTCAGTGACAAACCCATTTTAAATGAACCATCGTTCTCTTTTATTGTTTGTTTCCACTTGCAGAGCCTCATACCTGTTACCCATGGGTGGATGGGGCACTCACAGAGGAGATGTGCCTGCTGTGCCAGGCAGGAACAAGTCACCATTGCCCCCTGTCCCTTAAGTCACTGTTTCCAGCCAGGTGGAAAGGTCACAGAGGTCCTTTGTATCATGTGTCCTGTCTGCAGGACTCCTCCACCCCTGGCCTCCCTTTGGAGCTCTGTCTTTAACTGCAAGGGTTCCTTCACCCAGGCACAACTCCCACAGCTGTGCTGCTTCTGCTGGCTGGCATTGAGGTAAGAACAGGTCCCATCTTGCAAACTGACACTCAGGTGACAGCATGCCCCTACTGAAGCCCTGCCTGGAGAGCTGTGTCAATCCTGCTGGGTCCAGAGATCAGAGAGGGCATGGCCTTCTGCTGGGTGGACACCACTGCTCACTGGTTGTGCTGACAGAGCTCCAGTGCCCTTCCTGCACACCCTTCCATGCCAACTGCTGTGCAAACTGTTCTGCTGTGCTCTGGTGGGTATTGCTCCCAAGGGACTTCTTTTATAGATGTGTGTGGCTTCATCATCATTGCTCCTTGCCTCACCCAGGTCCATCAGCTGCCTGTGGTGTGAGATTGAGGCTCCTGGTGAGTCTCTCTGCTTCCCCTGAGGTTCCTCCAGTTCAGAAACTCCCCCTGTGCACCACACTAGGGCCCTCTGCTACCGATTGGGAGCTGCTCATCTCAGCTCGTCCTTTCAATAATTATCATCAAGTGCTCAGAAAACAAAACAAAACAAAGCAAACCTCTTGACCAAAAGAAAAAAAAAATGAAGTATCTGAAAGTATCAGAAGAAACCCCTTCACACCTGATTTTTCATGTGTGTGTGCCTGTTTAGCGCTATTCCGGTTTTTTGTTTGAATTGTATAAAACTGTTGAAACAAAATAATTTATTAGCTCAGTTTTATTTGCAAGGAAGGTTCAGTTGCCCTTTATATTATTGTTATATCTCAAGACAATGTTTCTTTACTTATGAGCAGATGTTTGAAATCCTCCAGGAGATTTTTATAAGACTATGGAAATGAACTTGGCATGGGTACCGGTCTCCCAGGTGGAGCGGGTGAACACAAGCCTTCTTAGAAGTCTCAGATCAAGGGTAGTCAGAAAGAGCAACAGAGCCCAGCCACCAAAAGCCGAGTGCTTTGGTGACTGACAGGTACAGGCTCTTTCTGAAGCATAAAAAGGAATGCTAAATGATCTCACTGACAGAATAAATCTTCTATTTGTTTGGTCTGGACCAGATGTGCTAAAGGCTGATGTGGAAATGTCTGCTGATGCCAATCTCAGTTTAAATCACAATTTGGCAGCAGGGCTTTTTTCACCCCCTCCCTGCTTTTCCCCCACCCTCTTTTTTTTCTTTTTTTTTTCTTTTTTTTTTTTGTTTTTTTTTTTAAAGTTGCAAGCCCATTCAGTGCTCCTTAAAAAGTTTCAGCAATGATCACAAATAGTTGGAAATGGCCTCTCTTGTCTTCCCCAGGACTGTGAGGAGAAGCCTTTCAGGTTTTGCTGCCTGCATAACACAGAAGCCAGCAGAAAGTCAGGAGAAACTCCTTAAGGTGTCAGGAACTGAAGTCTCTGCCCCATCCTAACACCATCTGTCCACATCTCATTAGGCAGGCTTGGATGCCTTTCTAAAACATGGTCTAACAGAAATGGTTGAGACAGTTTTTGGTCAGGTGGTTTGAGAGATCCCCATGGGTTGGTATGAGCATCCCTGTCTTCCAGAGTATTGAAAAACAATAATCGGGTTAATAAATTTTAAACAATGAAGCATTTCAAAACCTTTAGTATTTCTGCTAACCCTTGCTGGTGTCACCTTTTGCAAAAAGAAGACAAAAAAAATTAATTGGAAAACTAACTCTTCATAGAATCCTAGAATGGTTTGGGTTGGAAGGGACCTTAAAGATCATCTCATTCCTCCCCCTGTCAAGGGGAGGGATGCCTTCCACTAGACCAGATTGCTTAAAGCACCATCCAGCCCAGCCTTATTTATCTTCTCACAAAACTCATGGTCAAAATGCTCTAAACTTTTCCTATAAAAGAAATTTTCTGGAAGTTTATTGCAGGTCATTCAAACATCAAGCAAAAAATAAAAAAAAACCATAAAAATAAAGAAGAGGGGAAATATAATTGTTACAATAAGATATTAGTATCTGTTGTGTGATAAATAAACACAAAAGAAACCTCTGGTTTCATTGAAATCTTGGACAAGATTAAAGAAGTTTGACACATATGAACATCAAGTCTCCACCTCAAAGAAATTATAGTTTTCTGTTAGAATCAAAAACAGTACAAAGACATTGAAAGGAAAGGACATACAGACAAACTGTGTTGTCTGTAACGCCCAATAAAATATTTGAATGACAAGAGTTCACAAATTTTGTCAATATATGAATGGAAAAATTTTTATAGTTTAATTTTTTTTGTCAGAAAAAAAGTCACTGCATTTCATGGCAGAGCAGGCAGATCCAAGGGGTTTAAGCATCCAAGGAGTTTGTTGTTCTGTGCTGGTGAGTTACAGAAAACTGTATCACCAAGTCTTCCAACTGAATTTTCATTGACAGAAAAAGATGGACAACCTTCACAACTGAACCAAGTTTCTCATTCTCAGTGATCAAACCACTTGCATTGCAGCCAAATGAAGCCACTTCTTTGATCAAGATGTATTACAAGAGGAAAGTGTCAGGACAAACAACTGGAGAAGTAAAACTGAGGTCAGGGCACCAGGGGTGGAGGATACAACTCAGGATCTTCCTTTCTTATGCTGTAGGTTAGTGTAATTTTTGGTAGAATTTGAAAATTCTGTGGGATGTGTGGGGTGCCTCCAGCTGGTGAACATAAAGCCAACAGTAAGGATCGTGATCAAGTAGCTGCAGTCAACACTTAGCTCCAAGAACTTAATATACATGTAACAGCCTAAATATTTCTCAGTGTGCCAGGATGGAAGCGCTCATCGTCCTAACAGCCATTTTATTCTCAGTTCCCCATTTCTCCAGCAGCTCTCCAGCAGTGAGCACAGTCCATCAGCTTCCACATACATGCCTGTGAGCCATTTCTGTGGCCTTTACAGTCCCCTGGTAATTACAGAGGGTCAAACTCCAGAGCCCACACTGTGGATCTGTGGATGGGGCTTCATCAGTCAAGGTGTGAACACACTTTAGAAATTCTTATTGACTATCAGTGTTCCTCTCAAAACAGACCTTGGAGAAAAATTTACTGATGGCTTCCTTGTTCACATGGACCCCCAGATGCAGAATCCAAAAATCATCAGTTCTTTATTCTCTCCTTTTCTGCACCTACAGAAGACACTTGGCCAGGTCATGGGACACTGACCTGCTACCAGGAGTGACCTGTCCATCCTTATACTTGGTATAACAGAGAGAAATAAAGGTGATCCTGTGAAACTACCTAGACCTTACCCATAGACTTTTCTTCAAAGGCACCTGCACTCTGACTGCTGAAGCAGCCTATTGTTTTGTGGTTCTGTTAGATGTGTCCTTGCTCCAGGAAAACCTGACAGCAACAATAGCAAAAAAATGGGAGTGAATATCAAGTATACACTGTAATGCATATTTCATCAGAGCTCAGCAGCTCTTGCTCTGACTCAAAATAAATTCTCTTCTTTCACTGTGGCTCCCAAAATATAAACGCAACACAAAGCCTTTCCAAAATACAATCATCAGAAGTGTGAGTCCATCTTCTCAGGAGTGCTGTAACTTCAGTGTACTGTTTGCTTAACTGCAAATCCCAAATTATATCCGCAGTTAATGGAGAAGCTGCTACTTTAAATACCTTGTTTCATTTCTCTGAGCAGCGAGATTGACTTTTTCTCCAATTAATGTAGTGAAAATATGCTTTCTGTTCTTATTTAAGATGTCAAAGTGTCAGATTGTTTCTTTACAGCTAAAACAGGAGACACGTGTTTACAAAAAATAAAATAGAATAGTTCAGTCAGAGCTGCAGTTAATAATTTCTGAAATGATACAACAAGATAGAATTACTATTGTATTATGGTATAACATGACATAATTATGACAGGCCTTGACATGTGCTGGGCATGATTGTCTGTCATGCAGCAGCTTAGCTGAATCTTCACCAAATCAGTCTGAATGCAAGAAATACAAAACACAATTTAAGCTGGACAAATTCAGGCTGAGCAAAAGACTGATGTATTTTAATAGTGAGAGGAATTAATCTTTGCAGCAATGATTTTGATGGATATTCTATCTCAGCCAAATTTAGATGAAGGTTTTAAAATTTATTTTACTTTACTAAAGGAGGAGTTCATTTAAACACAGGGATATTCAATGCTATCCAAACTAGATGAACAGTAATTTCTTCTAATTGACAGAAAAATCTCCTGTTAACGTTTCTTCCACAAAGCTGTCAAATATATTTCTTAAGGGAAAGTAACTGCTATCAGTCCTCCTTTAGAATAATTAACCATTATTTTACAGCTTCCATCTGCATATGATTTAAAGAGGCCTGCTTTGCTGTGAGTGATGACACACTCATGACATCTCACGCAAGTTTAACTGTCTTATTATTAAATGTGTTGTCCTCTCTATCCATTTCTGGGGCTAGTAAATTAATTTATGAGATATAAACAGCACTGGAACTCTGGATGGCCATTAACAAGCTGTTTTTAAAATTAGATGGCCCTCCCAAAATGGATTTTAATTAGCCGACTGGCTTGGCATTGATAAGCTCTCAGACATTCCATAATTATATCTCCTGAGCTTTGTCAAACAAAATTAATTAAAAAATAGCACTTCCATAAATTTTATTCAAGCTTGGTAGGAGAATTTCCAGTGCTGTGATATTACAGCATGAACAGTCCTACAGGTAGAGTCTTTTTCTCCTTCACAGTTAATCTAGAAACTTTCAGGCTAAGTGCATTTTCCAATTCTATGGTATTGGAGGAAAAGTGTAAGGCTTTATAGCCAAAGGGGCTATAAGTCAGAGTTATTTGAAGGATTAATATGCCAGAGGCCATCATCTTTCAATATTGCAAAATGAGTTAATGGCTTTCATTGCATAGACTATAAAACCACAAGGGATCCAACTAAATTTTGACCTTCTGTCTATCATTGGGCACTCAGTGTTACCCAGTATCATACCCTGGATTTGAGAGAGTCAAAGAATTTAAATTTCAGGGTTTGTCAGGTGTGTGTCATTGTCAGAGAAAAGGAAGAGTCAAGGTGTGACCAAAACCTAAGGTTGCATAGCGTGGAAATCAATTGGATGTCCTTTTCCTACTGTACATTTGAAGATAAATTGGACCCTAATTGCTCCCTAGCAGTGAAAGGCAACCTACTAAATCCACAAAATCCAGAGCATTGCCTGCCAGACTTAAGTGGAATTTTCTTTCCTGAATCCAGTGAGTGCTCCGACTGTGAAAGAACACGAGTTGTCTGTGCCACCTTGGAGCACAGAGCTCCACCATCACTGATGTCTCTGAGGAAGGTTGAGAGAAAGAAACCACCCAACCCCAAATATATCAGATTAATGGTGTACTCAGGTAAAAACACTCCTTGAGCCCTTCAGGCAACCGAGGCATGACACAGAATTGTTATCTTTCTTCAGAAAAGCATTTTGAACATGTCAGGAGCATTTTATCTGTTTAGCAGGAGATGAATTTGGCTGTGTAAGAGAAGCCTGAGACCACACATGGATGGGGGTTTGAACTATCCTTGCCACCCTTCTTCAAGATCCTTCCACGTCATGGCAGAGTTCCAGTTTGCAGGACACGGTGCATTAAAGGCTGTGCTAACACTCATAGGGCCAAGTTAGTTCCAGACAGAGAGAAGCTTTGCTTTTCAGAGGATAGGAGAGAGAAAAGGAGAGATGGGCAATACATTGGTTGCAGGGCTTCTTTTCAGAAAGATCTCAATGGCAGGGCCATGAAGCCAGTGACAGGTTTTAACAGCCCAGACCAGCCTCACCTGGGACCTCCAGCCCTTTCTCCCTGTGGACCTCATTTAAACTCAGACCTGTGGCTCAGTCCCTGCTTAACCTAAGCTGTAGGTTTGCAGATCTCCAGTCTTGCCTCTGACTGTGCCTCCTGGATGGACTTTAGACCTATACTGTAGCTTTATCCTCAGATCTATGTTTTATCTCGTCCCATTTAGATCCTGACTGGGCTTTCTGGTTGGGCCATGGATCTGGTTCCTCCCCTCGCTGTGGTTGCTCACAGGTCCCGTTTCCAGCACAGAGCTCTACCTGAGGTGTTCAGAATTACACCCTGTCAGCAGGGACACTGTCTGTGCTGGGGTCACCCCCACATCCTGGCTTGTTCTCCCTTGTGGAACAGCTGGTCCTTGCTAATTGACATGAGGATGTTCTTTCAGGGATGTGCTGGGGGTTGTATCAGCTCGAGGGAGGAGAACTGGTTGAAAAAAAAATTGAAAATAGTTCAGAAGTGGACTCACAGGGGAACAGTGTCCAGCTTGGTGCTCCTCATACAAGACAGGCATCAATATACTGGAGTGAGAGATCGATGAGAATTCTTAAGGGGATAAAAAGGGCATGATGTGCAAGGACATGATGTGCAAGGACAACAAGATTTGTTCCATGATAAGGAGAGATGGCTGAGGGGAGATCTTCTTGCTGCCTCCCAAGGGCATGGAAAAGATAATTTAGACTTTCTGGACACGCAGAGCTGACAGGGTGAGAGCCAACAAACATGAGTTCCAACAAGAGAAAGTGCAGCTTGGATTTAGGAATTTTTTTCTGCCGTGCAGGTGGTTAAATAGTGGAACAAGGGCTCAAAGGGGTTATGAAATCTTCATCCTTGGAGACAGTCAAACCTCACTGGCCAAGGACCTGAGCTGACCTGGTGAGACACTGGCACGGGTTGTCCAGAGAAGCTGTGGCTGCCCCATCCCTGGAAGTGTTCAAGGCCAGGTTGGATGCAGCTTGGAGCAACCTGGGCTAGTGAAAGGTGTCCCTGCCCATGGCAGGGGGTTGGAATGAGATGAGTTTTAAGGTCCCTTCCAACCCAAACCATTCTGTGGTTCTGTGATTCTGCCCAATCTAATTTGGTCCTGCTCTGATGGGGTACAGGACCAAGTGAGTTGCTGCAAAGGTTGTTTCTAACATATCTTATTTTATGGCTCAAAGAAAATCCTTAGAAACATATTTAGCTACAGCAACTGCACAAGTGAACAGCACAAATGAACAGCTGATGTCTGAAATCACAACAGAGCAGCAACTCCCCTTGTCCTATTTCTTCTCTCTGCCTTTATTAGCAGGGGCTTGTCTCTCAAAATGGAATTATTTCTCAGGAGCTCATCTGTTCCTTCTATGCCAAGAACAAAGGAAAAGAAATATTTAAAATGAGTGTGATGTGAACAGGATCATCGCAAAGTAAGATGTTTTTCAAAGTTTCCCAGGAGGGATCACTAGTTTTTTAGATCCATATGGAATTCAATCATTGTTACTTGCCAGCTGCTGCTGGGACCTTCCAGTTGTTTCTCCTCTTCTGGACACAACATGTAGTGGGAGCAGCTATTGCTGCTGAAATAACTCTGAAGGACAGGCACTTAAACTGGGAATACAGGCAGCTTTTTGGGGTTGCTTTTTGAACTGGACCAAATTTATTTGCTACTGTCTTGACTGCTTACAGCTGAGGTTATTGGAGGGCACAATTTCTGAAAGCCCATATAGAATACAGCAAACATAAGAGTTTCTTCACTGTACAATCCTGACAGTTTCATTTAATGTTACAGGATCTATTTTGGACCTCATATATGACAGAATTTATATTTTACAATTTTATGCCCTTTTACATTAGCATGCCCTGTAAAGGCATGCAAATCTGTCTCCAAAACAAGCACATTTAATTTACAGAAGAAAAAATAAGAACTTAGGAACTCTAGGTATTAGTTCTCACTATCTATTTCTTGACCCCAATATAAACTCAGCAAGAATCAAATAAAATTAGTTCTACTCACCCATTTAAGCAACCTAAAATATTTTGCTGTCTCTTAAAGTGTCTACATTTGGATTACTGACATGCTCTGGATCCCTCACTTCAGTAGAGAAGAGCTGCACCTACAACCTACTGCAGGTGCTGAACTTGAGCTCTGCGATGACTCCCCACTGACTGTGATCAATTGTATTCCTGAGCAGTCGAGAGTGACTAACACATCACATCCCAAGAAAGGTGCCTTATTCTTTCTTAAGTTTCCTGGAAAGTGATTTGAATTGCATTTCACAGATGTTTGAAGAGTTTTGTGAACACTGTTCAGCTTAGTTGCCTTAGACACCTGCGAGCTTAAGGCAAAAGAAACAAACAAACAAAAAATTCAACTTAAAGCAGCTGTTTGGGAAACAATTGTTAAGATGCTTGTCCTTGACAAGATTGGAAAGTGAGTAGCTATGCATTTTTAGAAGAAGAATCAATAGACCCCTAAGGTGCATTTTCCTGGGTGTCTTAGAGCTAGTCCTGCTTTGCACCCCATATTGATGCCTTGGAGGTTTGGCCTTTTAGTATCACACAAATCTAAAAGAAATGTGATAACACCGAACATGACAACGTGTTGCTAAAAACAAGCTGCCAAGCAGCTTCAGAAAGCTGTCAGACTACCTGTCAATAAATGTGCATTGTTTGGTGAAGTGGATCCCAGCTGCAAATTCTGGGAAATGAGAGGGAGTTGAACACCCTACAAAGTTTCTCTTAGTCTCTGCATGGGCAGGGAGCCAGGGCAGCAAGGATGCACACACACTGATGGCATCAAAAGAGTGTCTCAGTAACATTATTGGCCTTTCTGGTGCATATTCAACCAGGCAGCATCTCAAAACTTCTCTTCTGTCAAATAATGAATCAAGACATTATTAATAGGATAAAGCCTTTTGTCCCCAAGTTATTGGTCTGAACCTAGACAGGTGACAGATATTGAGACAGGGACCTATTATGTGGTTGTCATTTGGCCAAAACAATAAAAATTAAAGGATATTCAGATCCAGGATTTCATTCTATGACATTTTTGAATCAAGTATCAACTTTAGGGAGCTAAGGCAGGGTTTGCCAAAGATGTACATCATGGTGTCATCAAAAAACAAGTTCATATTCCCAAGGCATTTTCCTTATTTCTACCAGTACCATTGCATCAAAGCAGTGTTGTAGAGGGTAACCACCCAAATATTAATTCTTGGTAGATTTTTCAGACTGTGCTTTCTCTTCTATTATCAGAATTATAGTATTCATATACTATTCATAGAATCATAGAATTTTTAAGCTTGGAAAAGACCTGTAAGATCACTGAGTCCAACCTTTGACCAACACTACGATATCAACTAAACTACAGCATTGACTGCCATGTCCGGTCATTTCTTGAACACCTCCAGGGATGGAGGCTCCACCACCTCCCTGGGCAGCTCCTTCCAACCTTCAGCCTAACCAACCCTTCAGTGAAGAAATTCTTCCTGATGTCCAACCTGTCCCTCTCATCTTGTCCCTTGTTCCTTGGGAGCAGAGACCGAACCCCCTGGCTCCACTGTCCTCACAGGGAGTTACACAGAGTGAGAAGGTCCTCCCCAACCTCATTTTCTCCAGGCTGAGCCCCCTCAGCTGCTCCTCATATGACTTATTATCTGGACCCTTCTCCAGCTTTGTTTCCCTTGCCTGAACCTGCTCCAGGACCTCCATGTCTTTCTTGAAGCGAGGACCCCAGAACGGGACACAGTATTATCACTCTCCATCCTCACAGGCACCATTAGCTCAGTTAGATCTGCAGTGAATAGTTTACTACAGTGCAGACAAATTCAACTACACTTTTTCCATACTCACATCAGCCACAAAATTCAGTGAAAATAAATATATCCACTGGAGGAAGTTTAAATAATATGGTTTTCATATCTTAAATAAGAACAAAGACAGACTGGCCATAAAACATTTGAAAATCTTAGTAGTGTCTACATATAAATAAATATGCTCAAAATATTTTCAGAGAGTTGACAGAATTTGCATCTGATTGATATCAAAAAGCTTCAGTTTTCTTTTCTTAACAGTACAAAGAAAAGAAACATCTAAGGCAAAGCATATTGGGCCTGTAAGTTTTTGGTGAAGATGTGAGAATCTTGAGATTTGTCTAAATCATTTGGAATCAAATGGAAAAACATATGTCTCTGTGTAACAGACAGAGGAACACTTCAGAGGCTACTCCAAGGGCAAAGTTTTGCTTGAACCTGGCTTGGTCTGTCCTCACTGAGAGGAAGAGACAAACAAGAAAAGAAATTATTCAAGTGATAAATGTTATAGATACAAAATCTGAGTAAGAGAACATGGGAAGCATACAATAAGTACTTTGAGATCTAAAAATATGAATGAACCAGGAAGAATGTTCTGCATCTTGGAATTTCATAATTTTTGGTCCCTTACTCTTTCTGTTACATTTCCTCTCGTTGCTATTACTTGTAAGAAGAAGTTAAGGAGAGTGATGTTTCCACATCAGAGTGATTTTGTCATGGGAATTACTGTGTGGGTCAGCATCAGTCACTATGGCTGGTGCAAATAACAGGGGATCACAGAATCACAGAATGTTTGGGTTGGAAGGGACTTTCAAGATCACCTATTTCCAACCTCTCTGCCAGGCGAAGGGACACCTTCTATTAGACCAGGTAGTTCAGAGCCTGATCCAGCCTGGCCTTGAACACTTAGAGGGGTTGGGCATCCACATCTCGATATCCATCTTGAAACAGGGCTTTTCCACCTTCCCAGTATTCCCTCTCACCTCTTCCCATGACAGCCCTGCACAGACTGAGTGGTGTAATTTTCAACAACCCACTTTCCACTGGAGTTTGAGAGAGTAGGAGGGAAAGAGTGAGTAGTGAAGAGAACTGAGGATTGTTAAGCTTAGTTTTATTCAGCTATAGCATCCCACTGAAGAGTCATCTGGACATGGTGGGTTTTTGTTATCTGAACGTTTCTCTGAGAGCTGACAACTGAACCTCTGTCTAAACACAACACACGGCAAATGGTGAAGCGGAGAAGTGACAGCTCAGTATGAAGTCTCAGTGCTCAGATTTTTCATTTTCTATTCAAATCACTGTTTACAAGCTTCCTGAACAACAGTTCCAGGATGCAAAATGGCATTCACTGTCCTCCCTCTCATTTGGCTTGGCAGAATAAAGGTCACGAGTGAGTCTGTCAGACTGAACGCCGCTTCTTTTGCTCACTGTGACAAACAAAGAGCTAATCTGATGCTGTAGGCTCTGTCACCTCTATCAAATCTCATTTTGTCTTCAGTTTGTTGGCAGTTTCAAATGGCTGCTTTTCAAAAGCTTCTCTCCTGAATATGTGAATTTGGGGCCTTACATCTTTTTCTCCTGAGATGTTGACATGCTGCTCAGAGCATGGACTAATGATTGAATCTCTTTTTCGAGTGTATCATATCTTTGCACTAGTCTGGTTTGGAGAGGGTTTTTCACACATACACTTGTTTAAACATACTCAGTTCAGCATTTCAGGGGTTTTGTTGTTTTTTTTTTCTTCTTTTTCTTTGTAACGCAAAAATGTGAAATTAAAAGAGTCAGCTTTAACTTTATGTTGCAACACAGTTCCTTTCAACTCGCCTCGGTCCCGCGAGTACCCTGTCACCTTAATTTCTGTTTAGAGTAAGACAGGTTTGTAGCACTCTTCTCAGTAATTCATCTCTGAAATAAGGTTGACTTGGGGCCTCGTGTCTATCTTGAAGTATAATAGTGTCATTTACTCTTAAAAGTGGCATCAAGAGATTCTTTCTTTTGTCGCATTTGCAGTGTCTCCATAAAACCAGATCTTTTTCTAAAGTTTATGAGACTGGGCCCTGATCCTGTTAGTGATTTCTGCAAGGGAAACATTCTGAACCCGTGGCCTTTTAGACCATGGTTCTTATAAGGAAGGGGATGCTGTTTACAGTAGCCTGTGGCTTGTGATACCTAATAAAAACAATGCTTGCTTGGGAAACTGGACTTTTTGCTTTCCATTTTGTTTGGGTCTTCTATCTTCTGATTTCTATCTCTTTTTTTTAATTTTATTTTTTAAATTTTAATTTATTTTATTTTATTTATTTTCATTTGTTATGTTTTATTTCATAGCATGATAAAATTATAGGATGTTTAGGGGTTGGAAGGTACCCTAAAGATTATCTAGTTCCCCTCTGTTGTGGGCAGGGACATCTTCCACTAGATCAGCCTGCTCAAAGCTCCATCCAGCCTGGTAGTGGGAATCCACTTCCAGGGATAGGGTTTCCACAACCTCTGTTAGTTTAGTTTTGTTTAGTTTATTTAACATTTTTTAACCCAGGTGTTTTAATGTCTGTGTGAACGATACTTTCATGATCAAGTTATCATCATTGTCATCCTCCAAATCAGTGTTACCTGTCATAACTCTATTACAAATTTGATTGCTACTAATTTGTTCTCTAAGACAGGATCTTGTATAAGTCACAGGAAGACTGACATCTTTAGGAAATTTCAATTTGATACATTATTTTAGCTTTCAACCACAGCATTTTCCAGATTTAATCTGGACTATACCCCAGTGAAAATACATTCCTAGACTTTAATGCACAGGTGAAACCAAGATGACTTCCCTTGTTCAGTGACTCCTTGACACTGTCACTGAGGAATACCACAGTGGGAAACAACACTAAAAGTGTTGGATTTTCACTCTTCCCCACATCACACACAGACATTCCAGTGTTAAGACACATCTTTCTCATTACTGGTACACAGCTGACAGTTCACAGTTGAGTTTGCTGCAGGAACATCATTTTGTTTCTGTGCATCTTTGTCATAATTGCCAGCACTGAGAATCAAGAGTGGCAAACTTTACAAAACCAGTCTCTTCTGTCATTTAACTTGCCTCCCAGAACTTGTGTAGAAAACTGCTTTTTTACTGTCAAGGTTTCTGTCACACAATGAGAGGCATCTTTTCAGGAGTCATGGCTGTTTGTTGCCTTGAAGTAAAGAGGTGGAGTTTTCTTCTAGGTCTCCCCACCTTTTATTTCAAGGATTTCCTGAAATACACAAGGACAGCTTTTTTTTCCCCCCTTCTTTATATTTGGTCTTCTGCTCTGAAATAGTCCCTGAGAAACTCAGTGAGTTTGTCATAGAGTGTATGACCTGCCTTGCTCTTGTGGTAGAGGAAGTGCATGTGTTTTAGAAGCGTCAGAGTTATTTCTGAACATAATAAAAGAGTTTCCCTTTACTTTTTATTCTGTTTTTCCCTCTGGAACCTGTCTTTCCCAGCATCACATGCAGGTAGAAGGCAATGTCCCTTTTACTTCTCCTCTCTCTTCTTTGCTGGCTGCTCACCCCATCTTCCAACATTCTCTTGCTTTACTTTGGTCTTTCTACTTATACAGTACGTTCCAGTTCACCCAAAAAACTAGATCAACAATGTGGCTACCTTTATCTTGCAACAGCCTTGTGCTTGTGGGCCATTTCTCCCCTCACAACTTCTGTAAAGTTTAGGTTGCAATAATTTTAACCAAAAACCTGCCTCCTCCTCTACTATAATGAAAATTTCCCCTTGAATGACCATTGTTGTTACTGTGTAATAATGAGTAGATTTACATGTGCATATATGCATACACATACACACCACAGGGAAATAAATTAGGCTTCAGATAACCACACTGATCATTAAACAAATTCTTGCACCTCTTCAGATCCATGTTTATTTCAGAGTATTTTAGTTCTCATTTACACAATGGATATGTCATATCACTCTGTCACTGTGAACATAAATTATTTTCAGGTATCAATTGCTCCAATGCAATTGTTGAACAATAATAGAAATTGCTCAACTATGCTTCCAGCATGGGATAAAGTGAATACAGTGAAAATGGCAAGCATGGCCATTTATTTTTCTTTATAGCCAAGCTGGCTCACTCATCCTTAGTTTAAGTGATAGTTCAAGCTGTGAAAGAGTTGTTAGCACACTCATCATTTTTATTACTTAGGAAATGGTCCCTTAGCTTAATTGGATCTGGAAAATTTGCTGAGCATTCAGGTGAACCTCCATGAATCCCAGTAATATTGTGATACCCCACAAATCTCTGTCAGCTCTTGACACTCTAACTAAGCCTTCTATTTTCTGGAGTTTTGAGCCCAGAATTGTAAAAAAAACCCAAAAAACCCCTTCCATGAAGTCCATTTGGACTTGATTACTGTAATATATTTTACAGAGAGAATGCTGAGATACTGTGAGTCCTGTCATGTTCATAAGATACACAACAATATTGATTTGTTTTTCAAATTAACACACTAAAAGTCCTTCTCTTAATCCTCTGTAACTGAATGGAAGAAGAGAGCACTTGTAGGTGTACATCTAATAATCACCTTTCAGTAGCCTCATTCAAGAGCTACAACTCTCACTGTCAGCAGTGGTTCTGAATCCGTCCCTTTGAATCCTCTCTGACATTTAGAAACAAAACCAAAGAGGAAAGAGAAAGGAAGAAAAAAAAAAAAAAAGGGAAAACAATGAAACACTGGAGAACTTGATTTTCCAGTTTGTCCTTCCAAGACTTGGTCTGAAAGCTTTCAAAGGCATTAAGATACTTTCAGTTGACTTCAGTGGGCTTTGTATATATATTTTAGGGAACAGTGTTCAAAAAAATGTAGAGGTGACACTTGGGGACATGGTTTAGTGGTGGACTTGGCAGTGCTGGGGGACCAGTTGGACTCAATGACTTTACAGGGCTTTTCCAGCCTTAATTCTATGATTTTAACAGTGTTTCCCAAACCAGCAGACAGGAGTCTTTCTTTCCCTCTCTCACCATAATGAAGAATAGTCCTAACAAATTATAAAAACCTTCTACAACTTCCCAGCTGTTCTGACTTCAGGAAAGTGGGGGGAAAGAAGCTGCAGCCTCCTAATGAGGCAAACAAAACCAAAAGAAGCACAGGTAGGTGAAATTCTTCTCCTCATCTTAACACACCTTGTTATTAAGTTATGACTGAACTCTCTATCCTATCAAAATGACATCCTCCACAATACAGCTGGGATAGTTTAAGCTACCTTAAATCACTCAACCTGCAATACATCTGAAATGTTAATTAAGCAAGTTTTTTATCCTCACCTCTGCTCTGCTGGCTTTAGTGAAAGCTTGTCTGCCAGGGAAAACTCTCTACAGGTACCGCCAATTCTGTTTGAAGTTGGTGATCTGGGTTTGGCTCATAACATTCACAGTAGATTTACCTGAGAGATCAATAAAAGCGTGTTCAAAGCAAGATTGGCTTCATAGAGCCTAGGATTTTATTAATTTATATAAACTTCCTAAAACTTTTGCTGTAAAGAAAAAGGGAAAAGCTTGAAAATATTCACAATATCGTACAGCAGGATAATGTAACTGGCAAAGTTCTGGAATTTGTTATTTCTTTTCCAAAAAAACCTCTCTTGAAAATTTTTATTCTGGTAAGTCCTTGATTGAAAACCATGTCTTCTGTCATTGATGACATGAGGTAGATCTTTGTAACACAAGTCTGAAGGCAATTCTCATCCCCAACTGTTAAATGAAATAGAATCCCTCACCGTGGCACATGTTATTTCTCCTTCATTTTTTTTCATGGTGTATAGTTTAGTAGAATATAAAATAAGAATTTAAAAAGCAATCAAGCAGCCAGCAAGACTTTGATCTTTAAAATGCTGGAATTATCTTTAATCAGAGGAGATTTATAAGTAGTAGTTGAATTAAAGGTGGAATTACTGCCTGGCTTTGTTCGTTTAAGTTTCTCTGCTCTTCCCACTAACAAAAATTTTGTCTCGAATATCTCCTGCATCCTTTGAGAGAGGATTTGTAACAGGCAGTCTCCAACTTCAGAATTGGGTTAATCTTCCAAATCTTTAGTGGTAGCACTGTCAGTAAATCTGTAAGCTTGGAGATCCTTATCAGTGAAAGAATATTTGAAGCTCTGGGAATCTGTTTTCCCAAGCCCATGGTGAACTGCCTGAAAGAGCAAAAGAAAATAGACTAAGTTTGGATGGAGAAATCCTTGTTTTTCATGCCTGCTTCTAGGGAAAACAAGCCTATTTTCTTTTGAAATCCCATTTCCTCTGGATTTACTTGTTCTCATGCACTTTATGGGTCTTATAAAGAAGGAGGGCTTGGGTTTTTCTGTTGGAATAAATGGGAAAATATGTTGAAATGCTCAAAATGGGTTAAAAGTTTTACAGAAAATGATACTTCCTCTACATGTTTGATGGGCAGTATGAAACCTGTGACAGAGAGGTCCCATCCAGGAGAGCAGTAAGGGTGTGCCAATGCCCAGGGACTAATGCATCACCAGACCCTTCAGCTACAGCTGAGCCCTCTGATGTCTTCTTCCTCTTGCTACCCAGGTCAGGTTTGTCACTTCAGCAAGGACACATTCAGTCAGAAAGGACTTACTTCTATCCACAAAGAAAGAAATCTTTTTTTTGGTGTGTGTGTCTTTACTATCCAGTCATCCCCACACTAAAAACATGGTTAGAAAAGTTTTGATGTCCCTTGTCAAAGTTTGAAATATTAATATTTCCAAAAACCATCTGAGAAATTTATTATAATTCAAGCAGAAAGAACAAAATATCTCAAAGTGATGGAATAACACGTGTAAATAGAGCCTTCCTGCCCCTGCTCCTTCTCAAGGTTTTCCCAGAGCAGTACTGATGGACAGTGCCTTCTTCATTTCCCACAGAATTATCAATTTAATATATTTTATTGTAGTATTTTCTGGCTTCGTTTTCATACCACTGAAAAGCAAGATTGTAGTCTCTGAGTTCACATTCAACAGATCAAAGGTTGGAAATAATTTTTTCCTTAACTTTTTGATACCACCAGGACATGAAAGACCAATAATGACCATGTGGCTGAGTAGCTGGAGGACAGAATTCCATGCACTTCATGGCCTTTATAGATCCTTCACCATGTCACCTTCCTCCCATTCCATCCTGAAAGCAGAAAAAATGTGTATGGGAAGTGAAGTTATACAAAGGCAAACAGCTTGAAGCGAGTTTTCAAGAAAGCCAATTAGTCTGTGAAATAGAAGGTGGGTTATGGAGAAGGAAACATTTAGAGAGGAGGTTACATTTTCTTTTCATTTTTTTTCTTTTCTTTTTTGAGTTTCCAAAGAAAGTGCCAGGTGTTTGTTCACTTTCCAACCCCTGAGAACCAAGTTTCGAACCTAATCCACTGAGCCCTTTGCTAACTCAAGCCTGCTGCATTTATCCTGCCTTACTTAGCACAAACTATCTGGATACTTTGACTGCTTCAGATGATTATGGCTGTAATTCTTTGTGGGGCTTTACTGCACCATAGCAAGGAATAATAAGACCTTAAATAGAAATTAAAAAAAAAAAAAAAAAAAAATAAAAGAAGAAAGGAAGAAAACCCCAAAACCCTCAGCTGTGAATAAAGGCTATTATAACCAGCAATAGCATTGCATTCTGCCTGAGTGTTCCTTCTGACAGTGTAACACTGGAAAAATAAGTATTCCCAGTGCCCCTTTGCAAGGAAAGGTCTAGCTGAGGCACAGAGAAGAGCAGTTTAACATTTCTTGGTTTTCCTTTTATTTGTGGGTACCTGGGAATGCTGCTCTTGTAGCTGCAAAGTAGGGCAATGCAACCCACAGATGCAATTTTCACAGAGAGAGACCTGGGAAGAACACTCTTAATAGACATCCAAAGGGAAGGGATGGCTGAGGGTCCCTTAAGGAAACACAGAGGCACATTATGGCTGAGTTCTGATAAAGGTGTGAGTCAGTCAAACTCCTACTTCTGTACAAGAAAAGAAGCAAAATCACTATGAGGTTCCCACGCCTGCTGCTTTGGATGAGCTGGAATCTTTGTAACTTATATAAATACATTCTTTGACTCTTAATATACCTATTCATAGTGCAGCGTGCTGGAAGATGGGGCTGAGAAGACAAGAATGTCAATATAGGAAAAGAAAGCTGAGGACAGAAGAATGACATTTTTCAGTTCACTGGTTTTGGGGGTCAGGAAAGGGGAATAGGCTGGAAAGAGATGTCATGTGGCAGAGATCACTGGAGAGGACATGTTTACTCCACTGAGTTTTATAGTCTAGAATAAGGGTTGATGCTACTGTTCATCTCTAAATGCTCATTACATTATGTTGACATATATACCACAAAGGGAAAAAGAAAAGATTACATAACTTATTTCTAAAATTTTGGATACAAGAGAGTATTGAAGAAAATCAAAGGTCTGGAGCACTTCTCCTATAAAGACAGCCTGAGTGAGCTGTGGGTTTTTACCCTGAAGGCTCCAGATAGACCTTAAAGCCCCTTCCAGCACCTAAAGAAGGCCTAAAGAAAGGCTGGAGAGGGATGTTTTGCAAGGGCAAGAAGTGACAGGACAAGGGGAATGGCCTTAAACTGAAAGATGGGAGGTTTAGATTAGGTATTAAGAAGAAATTCTTGACTGTGAGGGTAGTGAAGCCCTGGCACAGGTTGCCCAGAGAAGCTGTGGCTGCTCTATCCCTGGAAGTTTTCAGGCCAGGTTGAATGCAGCTTGGAGCAATCTAGGATAGTGGAAGGTGTCCTTGCCCATGGCAGGCGGGTTGAAACAAGATGATCTTTAAGGTCACTTCCAACACAACCCATTCTATGATTCCACGATGTCCGTGGTCTAAAATGTATTTCAGGTTTCCAGTGTTCACTCTGAGATATTTGGTGACCCCATTTCCTCTCCCTTTTCTGCATATTGCTTAGCTGAGATTCAGGTTAATACAGTGACTTCCTCAGTTCCCTGTACATATAAACAGCTCTTCCTGATCTGATCCTTCCATCCATGTTCTTACTTCCAGAGCCCTATTTTTCTACCAGTCCCTCCCACCAGAAGGAACAAGGAAAGGGGCTTGGGTACCATCCTGTGATTATCCTGACTTGTCTAAATGCTCCCAGCCATGGTTTTGGTCCTTGTTAAGTAGCACCCACGCAGACAGTGCCTGCACCGTGTTCAGGGGTTAATGCAAGACAGGAGCCATTTCCAAGCAGCAGGTGGGATGCAGCCCCTATGTTTTCAGCAGGAACAGTGTCTAAGCATATGGATGCAAGCTGTCTCCTCCCAGCTGGTCTTACAGACAGAGAGCCAGCCCTGGCCTTTTTTGTTTAGTAATATACAGAAGGGGAGAATTCTAGCAGCAAACAATAACTTGGGGAGCAGATGTGGTTTCTTAACGTTTAACTCATTGTTACAGTTTCTAATTATGTGTTTACAGTTGCAATTATGAATGTTTATAGTTGACTGTATCCCTTTCATAAGCTGAAAATAAATTTCTCATTTTATGTAGAAAACACTCGCAGGGGCATTTTCAGATGCTTCATTATCTGTGGTTACATTTCTGTGGCTGTGCATCACTGTCCTCTTAAATGTGTTTATTTCTCACAGCCATGTTAGCCCTTAATATCTTTTTTATCACACCTATATGTACCAAAATATATTACTGAATTAATATCTCATATTCTTTTAAACTTTTCTAGTAAATAAAATTATTTTCTTTGTCTTCACACTTTCGTGTGATCCTCCCACCCTTGTATAAATCTTTTTGTGCAACAAAATAGTTGACATAAGTAAAACCACTATACATAATTGATGTGTTCTCTGTTTAATAAATAAAGTGTCTGTCATATAGGGGGGTAAGTTTTCTGGCTTTTATATTGTCTGGATGAGTGGTAAGAGTATTTTTAGATTCTGTCCAGGGGGATGGAAAATTTTGATAATTTCTCGATAAGAAATTGTTCCTTTGTAAAGTAAATTGTGGTTAAAGCTGTATCTGATTTCTCCCAGGGAAAAAAAGAAACAACATGCATGATCCCTTAAAAATTAAGTATCTGTCAGACATCAGACTTTCAGAATTGTCAGAGTTGACTCACTGTTTCACAGTAACAAACAATGCCAGTGGAAAAAAATAAAAAAGAAAGTTTTCCTGCTGTTAATGAGACAGAGGTGACTGTAAACAATAGATGCCTTATAGCTATTCTCAAACAGGAATCAAAGCTGTAATTAAATATAAAACACTGTCAATGATAGGCTCTTTAATGTAACATATCTCAGTTGCTTTTCCTCTATGAAATAGCTTCACTTAGACAAAAGCTGAGAGTGACTGAAACAAGAGAAGAAAGACTTGTGCTGAAGACTGATTTCTTGTTGCTCATGACACACCAGTCCTGTAGCTTCAGCAGCAAATATTCCTGACTAGAAGTCAGAACACAGCTAATCACGTCATTTTGGTGGCATCTCTCCGACTAAATGGTGCCATGTGAAGACAGTTTGTTCCTAAATGGACATAGGTGTCATCTCAGCTGTTCTATTCAGACCCTGGGCTGTCTATTCCCTGAATAGGCAAAGAATAAGAGAGGAAATAACTTGGGGAAAACTGGTGAAGAGCTAAAGCTTCTTCACCTTTGCATTTTCCAGTTATTTTATAACAGGGATGTGTGGGTGCTGGGTGGACAGCTGCACTCTCCTAAACCCCAAGGTTTAGAGGATGTTGCTTCATAAACACACACACAAAGCAGAACAAAGGAAAGGGAGTTCTGGAAGGCAGAGGCAACTCTCCTGCAACTCTTGCCTGAGCTAATCAAAAGGATACAAAACCCCTGCACAGTCCTTGATCAGCTGTGTGATGCCTCCAGCCAGAATCCAGCCTGTATGTGTAAACAAATAGGACGCCCTGAGCAAGTACTAGGAAGTAGGAAAGAGGATTTGGAATAAAGAACTACAGTTCTTGCATGGTGCAGGTTAATTATCTCCTTGCATTGTTTTCTGTTCACAAATCAAAAGTAAGTACTTCAGAATCTGAGCTGCTGTCCTGCTGTAAAGCTGTGCTGTAAGATCAAGTCAAAGTCCAGACCATTAAGTGTAGGTATATAAACCCAGTATAACTAATTCATCCATTTTGGGGCAGATTAGCAGTTAAAACCAAAATATTTCTATGTAAAATAGAAAAAAAGATTTCATTTAAAATATGGGAGGAAATAGAAGAAAAATATCTATTCTTAGCGGGCTCAGAACAATTGTATACAGGAAGGTGGTGGAGCACTGGAATATGTTTCCCAGAGAAGTTGTGGCTGCCCCAGCCCTGCAAGTGTTCAAGGACAGGTTGGATGGAGCTTGAAGCAACCTGGTCTAGTGAAAGGTGTCCCTGCCCATGGCAGGGGGTTGGAAGAAGATGATCTGTGATGCTGTTATTCTGTGACACTGAATATGACCCTGGAGAAGCTCCTCCACAGAATGTACTCACCAACTACTACTTTCAAAAACAGTGGAAAGAACGGCTCTTGGTTTGTTATGGTTTGAAGTGGTGAGTTTGGGCTTTCTGATCTCTACTAAACTGCAAGCACTGAGATTTTCCCACTCCTGAGTTACACAGTGCCCCTTCTCTAATAATCCAGTGTTGAGTTCATACTGCATCTGTCTCTCAATGAAATCACAAGAAAATAGTTCTTCTCCTTTGCTGAGCTAGCTGGTGACATTTCTAGGAACTTCATATCATTGGAAGAGATGTCAGTCTCTCAAATTATGTTGATAATGACAAATATGTTAAAAAGTCATTAGGGCAAAAAAGATAAACATGTGAAATCATACACACATGCACAATCTCAGCTAAACTTCATAAGATACAGTTCTTTATAAGAACCAGGCTTGGAGTATTCTTCTTCCAGGTAACAAGTGACAAAGTGAGAGGAAACAGGCTCAAGTTGCACCTGAGGTGGTTTAGACTAGATATTAGATTTTTTTTTTTTTAAATGGAAAAGGTTCTAAAGCACTGGATCAGAGCCCAGGGAAGTGGGGGAGTCACCATCTCTGGAAGTGTTAAAAAACCCTATGAGTATGGCACTTGAGGACATGGTTTATTGGCGGACATTGTGGTTGTTGGCAGTTGAACTTGATGATCTTAGGGATCTTTTCCAACCTTAATGATTCTATGATTCTATTGGTGACTTAGGGTTTTCTGCTTCAGGGCAGAAAAAACCAGCACACAGATTTCCTGTTTTATTGCACCCTGGGGCTGAATCACCCCTAAGGGACACAATAAAACAAAAAAAAATAATGAAAGGAGGTATGGAACTAGAAAGAGGGGAAAAGAGTTGCTGACTGAAGTTCAGACTGAGTAGGGGAGAGAGAAGACATTTGCCTAAGTTTTCCTTGAGAAATTAGAAGTTTGTATTAATTGATAACACAGTTCAATTAGATAAAATTCCCCATATACCTTTTCCACTATCCACCTCCTAAGAGAGAGTGTTGCAATTTCAGAAAGCCATTCCTCTCCTGCCCTGGTTAAAAATTCCTAAGTGTTTGCTGGTGGCCAAACCAGCAATGCCTGAGTGCATGCTGCTCTTTGAAACCAATCAACAGCTCTTCATAGTTACCCCTGCTGTCACATAAAACAGGATAAAGAACATCCCACATACCCAACTGCTTGTCCTCCCTCCTGCTTTACTTCTCGAATGTTCTCTGTCACAGCTGTACCGATGACAAAATCTTCCAGACACAGCCTAATCAAGGTTTGGGGGTGACACATGATATCCCATGCCTTGTGGGGCACATGGGCCAAAATGATTCAGGTTTGACTTCCATCCTTATGCAGCATTCCAGTAAATCACAGGATGCTTTGCAACCTCAACGATTGCTGAATGCTTTTCTGTTGCACATGGGGAGCATTTCTTAGTTGCCTGCCAGGAAAACTCCATTCAGATGGTGAATGAACACTTTAGCCTGAAAGAAAAGGAAAACTCATACAGAAGAAAATTATACATCTTGAAATCATAGGGAATCCCACACTGAGCCCCACAGAGATCCAGAGGCAAGTGCAAGTTAGTGTGAACTTTGCCAGCCTTGGCTTCAGAGCCAAGGAAAAGAGGGACTCTAGACAGGAAGAGCTTCACCACACCAGAGAATATTCCCCCCCCCTTTTTCCTCATGGTATTTATGTAGTTTCTTTCATCACAACATGGGAGATACCTCACAAGTATTTCTGTTTGTTATCTTACAGCTTTGTTCCTGATAACAATCCAGGTAAGGAGCTTGCTCCTAGAGTTTTAACCTGAACTCATGTCAAGTCAATGCGTACTCCCACTTGATCATTTTGATGGCCAGAGATTATATTAATGTCTTATTCCTTGGCATGTTATTGTCTACAGAATTTAGTGTGTCTCAGTAATCTTGATTTGACAGGTAGCTCATAGTCCACTGACTTGCAACCTCTTAAACAACATGTAGACTGAGTGGTTATCCTAAAAATTAAGTGCTTGGGGAATTTGTGTCCAAGACACCACAGACAGTATCTCCAAGATTATGTTACATACAGTGTAGTGGAGAAAAGACGGGATATTATGATAGTAAATTCCTTTAGCCCAGTAATTTGCAGTGCTGTGCCAGTTCCTTTGTTTAGATAACCAATATGAGCCAGAATCTGCTAAAATCGAAACACTGAACCATAGAATGGTTTGCATTGGAAGAGACCTTAAAGATCATTTAGTTCCAATCCTCCTGCCACAGGCAGGGATGCCACCTACTAGATCTGGTTCCTCAGAGTCCCATCCAGCTTGGCTTTAAATGCTTTCAAGGATGGAACAGCCCATAATAATGAGAGTGACCCACAGTGCACACTCTCAGTGCACTTTCAGCTCTAAGTTTGGAGCTGAATATCAGCTTTCTGGAATCTTAGATTAATAATCTACTGGGGCCCTTTTTTAAGTCTAGCAACTAATTTTAATTGCATCACGATAAAAATGATATTTGGCATGGTGTTTTGTCTACTAAATTCCCTCCACGGGGTTGTGCTCTAACTTTTTCAGCTCCACAGTTCTTTCTTCTTCTTCTCAAAGCTAAAGGACTGACTTGAACAACAGTCAGGGCCTTCAGATTCCTCAAGGACCTTTCAGTCTCTGAGCTTCACAAAAGCAAATCAGCTGCTTCAGCTAAGAAAAAAAAGCTGCTTCACAGTCAGAGTCAACCTGGTAATATTTTCCCAGTGCACAGTGGCACCGGTCACCTTCTTCCTAATTAACTGCCACCCCAGTAGACTGGCACCAATGTGTTTTGAAAAGTTCTCAACAACAACAGCCTCTTCTGTGAAGCAGCTTAAAACAGGCACATTGCACTCTGTTTCGACTGATTGATGAACCTCAGTGCAGTGTATATAATAATGTGCTAAATGTTACATATGCCCTTAGTGGGTAATTTCAGGAAATTATTAAAATGTGCCTCTTTTAAAAGGTTTGGTAATGTAAGTCACAGAGACCCAATGCTGATTAGTGTGGGTGACCACAGTGTACTCGAGGCTTTGATATTTCTTGGCTTTTTCTTGGTTTCCCGGAGGCCCTTTGGACAAAGCAAGAAAGATGGCTGAGACACCCTTGGCCTTCTGGGAAACTCAGTGACATTTAAAGGCTGCTGGGGCCTATTCTGTTAATATCTAAACTAATTAAAATCAAATCATAATTGTAGAAGCTTGTTCACCAGAATTCTAATCAGACCGGGAGCGGTACACACTGCTGTGCTGACGGCTGTCTCGGCTCTGTGAGAAGTGTTTTACTGTACAGAAAATTGTTCTCAGTGCTCTTTCTCGATCTTACAACCAGCTCCTTAGATAAGAAATGTCACTTCAAATGTAGGGTGAAGACTTGCTTCACCATTTTTCTTTCTGTGTACACTGAACACATTTTGCTGTATCATGTAACAGGATATTTGTCAGGGTGGGGCAGGCTTGGATGTACAAAAAGTGTTTTTATTAGGACTGAGGGTGACACCCTGCACTGAACATCCACCTTACACAGCCTCATAGCAGAATGCAGCTTCCTTGTGAGGGGAAGCTGAGTGACAGGCACCAATCTCTGCTCTCTGGTGACCAGTGACAGGACCCAGGGGAGCAGCTGGAGATGTGTCAGGGGAGGTTTAGGTTGGATAACAGGAAAAGTTTCTTCACCCAGAGGGTGGTCAGGCAACAGAACAGGCTCCCCAGGGCAGTGGTCACAGCACCAAACCTGCCAGAACTCAGGAATTGTTTGGACAATGCTCTCAGGAACATGGTGTGATTCTTGGGCTGGTCCTGTGCAGGAGCAGGAGTTGGACAGGGATGACCCTTGTGTGATTCTGTGACATTGAGGCTGCAGAAGCTCATGGACAACACGTCAGCACATCTCAGAGTAATATTGTAAATGATGGGGTCACAGGGCTGAGCTGAATGAGAACTGTGCCTGATGAAGTACGTGCTGCTGATGAAATTTACGTCTGTCAACTCAGCTCTGAGTCTGGCAGGTCTTATTTTTAACGTCTGTGTGTTCAGTGTCACTGTGAGCGGTGAAATACCTGTGTCAGATCAATAAGACACTCTTACTGCTGAGGAAAACAGCATGAGAATATAACAGGTATTAAGGCATATA
The DNA here is from genome assembly GCF_022539395.1 of Myiozetetes cayanensis. NCBI lineage: Eukaryota > Metazoa > Chordata > Aves > Passeriformes > Tyrannidae > Myiozetetes > Myiozetetes cayanensis. Next base: position 110,937,963 of record NW_026087411.1, on the reverse strand, counting down.
GGAAAGCCTTATTAATATTTAGCAAAACTAATCTGTTTCTCACTAGCCAAAACATGCACATCCAGCCCTTTTGGGAAGACAGCTTTGAAGATTCCCTAAGTTGAAATGAGGTTTTCTGCGCTGTATGTAACCATTCTTATTCTCTGTGGGCTAAATCTTATTCCATAATTTTGAAGTCAACCTTTGAGATTTGGGAGATCATTAGAGGGTTTGTGTATGTTTTCTTCACTCTGTTTTTCCAGATAGACCAAATGTAGTCACTTTATAGATGGGAATGTGATTTAAATAATATGACTTTGCTAACATTACATTTTGAATTTATCTTTATTAAGGCTGCATTTAAATTTCATTCCATGTATCCTCATTAAGCAACTGTTTGCTCCCTCAGGCATTTTTTCAAGCTAACTTTTAATCTACCTATTGGTACTCAAAGCTGTAAAAGTTAAAGCCTATTTGAATTTTTATTTGGAAATCTGCAAGATTTTTTCCCCTTTATAGAACTCAAGGCATTTTGCTTTTGCTGGAGATGGTCTATTTTCCCTATATAATCTGCTAAATATTAAATTAAATAACACATATTCACATCAACGTGTTGTATGCAAACCCTGATCTCCAGAACACTATATAGTAACTACAACAGCATTTTATTTTGCAGAAGCTCTGTCTGAAAAGCTGTCACTGAAACCCTCAGATGCTGGATTGCCATTGAAATTAGCAGCAAGTGGGCCTAAAGGACTTACATTTTCTATATTTCTATTGATTTTGACTTCTGAGTCATGCACACACTGCTTTGAGATGACAGGTGATGGAAGAAAGTTCAGTGAAAGTGAAAGTCATTGATGGGGAGCTGCTCTACATAATGTCACATAATGTGATTTCTCTGGACTTAAGACCATGGCAGCATTCTATCACATATAAAAAAATTGCTGCTTTTTTTCCTTATGGTACACTCGAAGAATAAATTTCTCTTGTGCTATATACAATATCTACAAACTTTAGACATTTTTATTTGGCTAAATAGGATAGGAAACAAAAATACATGTTGGGAAGGTAATAAAATCACCCAGCATTGGTTAAACTGCAGGGGTAGTTGATGGTGTCTTGGGACGTGGAATTGGATTTCATGTGTTCCCTTCTAGTACCCCCGTCATCTACCCTTTGATTTGCTGCAGTGGCTGTTGTGGAAACAGTCCTGTGGTTGTGGGATCTCACACACGTGACAATGTGCAGTAATCCTGGCTGAGCTCCCCCTCTCCTGATCTCATCCTTTCCTTCCTCTTCCACTGCCTGCATTTCTCTCCCTACAGTCCAGCTGAAGTCACTGTATATTTATCCTAAAGAAAATTGTTGGTCCTTGGTTTGATATAATCCTTCATTCCCAGAACTCACACAGCCTACAGTTACTGACTGCTCTCAAACTAAGTTATTGTTTAGAAATATTTCTCCAGCTCAGCATTTCTTATTTTGAAAAGCTGGGTGCTACCTTCAGCAAAAAAATAAATAAAGCCTCTAAAGTAGGTCAGGAATCAGAACCAAAAAGGCTGCTCAAGGCAGGCTCAGATCTGTAGGTATTTGCAATTTTAACTCACTGGTTGTTCAAAACATAACTAAAGCTCCTGAGCATACACAGCACAAACAATACCAGGCAAAAATGGTTTGTATTACAGGCATCTGCATCTGTCTTAATTATTACCTGGTTGGTGACATATAAATAAAAATGTGCAGAATTATAATTAGATATAAATAGACATAAATTGCACAAACAGAGCTAGACACTTGCCCCCTCCCCCCCCCCCGTAGTACTTAGTGGTTTAAGCTTTAATTTCACACACCCTTTCAATTATGACTGGATTTCTTTGTAAGGAACACTCAGAGTTTGCTGCTGCAAATGATTCTTCTGACTAAAAATAATTCTACTGAGAGCAGTGAGATCACCTGTGTGGTTGTGGACTCCTGCACTGAGACACAGCAGGTGCTGAGCAGGAGGAACAGCAGAGAAGGAAAGATTTCAGGGAAGGAAAATGCCCATATTGGTGCTATCCCAAATAGCAGCTGCCTTTTTGATTTACTGCACTATCTCTGATAGCAAATACTGTTTCTCCACTGCTGGATGGGTGTAACCTTTGTGCCTCAGACTCGTAATAAACAAGGCAATCTCAACAGTAAAGTTTAGGTGTTAGTGGTTGGAGTCATTAGTGGAAGATGCAGCAAGGTGACAACTTGCCTTTGTGAAAATGGATCTCCCCTTGAGGGGGGAGCAGGGCTGTATTTCCTCCAAGCCCATCCCAGACTCCATTCCTTAATTTGTTGAGTGCATACAATTTTTGGGTGTGGAGAAGGAGAAGAACCCTGTTCCATGAAGTTTCCTCCCTAGTAAGGGCTTTCCTTCCCAGTTGGTCCAGTGAGTCCTCATGTTTTGGACCAAGCTGAGCTCTCCTGAGGGAGGAAAAATTGTAGCTTCCCTGTGTACATATTCCAGGCCAGGCTGGCAGGCTGGCTGAGCCACCTGCTCTAATGGAAAGTGTCCTTGCCTATGGCAGGGTGTTGGAGCTAAATGGTCTTTAAGGTCCCTTCTAACCCAAACCATTCTGTTCACCTGTGATTCTGTGAAAAAGCTAACCACTCTTTTAGTCTGACTTATTACCAAGCTCAGTAAAGGACAGAAAACACCAGAATGAGCGTGACTGACACAGCACAAACATAAGCATGAAGAAACCCCCACATATTTACAGCTCTCCTCTCAGTATCACACAAGGTTTGATCTGTATCAGCCGGGTACTGATGCAAGAATCACAAATGATCCAGAAAAGGCATGGTTGATATACCAAATAAATGCAACCAGGTAGCAGAAGCAGGTAGAGACAGATGTCCCATCTAACCTTGAAGTCACATGGTTTGAAACCTAAGGTAGGCAGCAAATTTGACTGACCTTCTGCAGGAAAGTGTTTGTTCTGACTTCCTATTGGGCTGGAAGTTGATGTATCCAGCACGATGAGTTCTGTTAGAACGTAATTGACTTGTAATGGGAAATTTCTGCTGAATTCTGGTGGACAAGGTCCATGAGATCCTGTGCACTGCTGCCAAAGAGCTGCCTGCAGAACCCAGGCTGAAGGCAAGACCGTTTGGGCTACCAGTGGCAACCTCTTCGAGGACCTCTTCATTCACCCCAGTTTGGCTTCTTGACCGGTCTCAACATGTTCATGTTATTGCTGGAGCTACAGTAAGAAACTTCCACTGCATTCAAGGCTTAATCTTGAAAGGGAATTAATTTTTTTTTAAAGTTAATTTTATTTTTAAATTAATCTAAAAAAACTATAGTTGTTTTATAAGCATATATAATTTGTGTGTGAATTTATTATTTTTTTCCTATGCATAATTCTGATCCTCCTTCTAAGACTGACTTGAAAAATAAAATGAAAATGTAATCTCTGATTTTAACAGTTCAAGTTCATGGATCTGGGCTCTCAAAATGAAGACCAGATATAGAGGCACTCCTGATTTCTCAAAACTGCTATCAAATAAAATCTGGATTCTTAACAGCCTGAACTAAAACATCCTTCAGCTGTAGGTAGCTGCATGTTTGTACACCTCTTTGAGTCAGATATGGATATGGACAGGCTGCTCATGGGTTACAAATCAGACCATGAGCCACCTTCAGTCTCATTCAGCTCTGTATAATTCAGCTCTGACAGAACAAGAAGAGAAATTAAAGTTGGGTCAGATGCTCTTGACCAACTTATCTTCATTGCCTTAATTCAAAATCCAAGTCATGCTATGGAAAAAGATTCCTAATCTAAGGATAAATTTCAAAATACTCAGGGCTGCTTTTATAAATGGAAAATAATTTTCACACTTAATGTTTCTTCCTTCTTTCTTTCTTTCTTTCTTTCTTTTGTTCCTTCCAGAAGCACAACATTAAATAATACTGTCCTGATTTATACCATATAAGCACTCAGGCCTGTTTCTTGTTAAGGTCAGGGGGTTTCTTTCATGCAAATGGTTAAGGGACTTTGGTCTCTTCTGGTGTGTTTTTGCTTTTAGCATATTAAACATTTATTCTTACTTAGGCCTTGTTCATTGGATTATTAGAGTGATTACACTCCAGTTTTCTCAGCACTGCACTGACTTTACTTCTGCTTTCAGAGGTCTCGGTCATTTTACCTTACCAAAAAGCTGAGAAAAGTCATCTCCTTTCTATGCTGGAGGCATTAGAAGGTCTTTGTTGAACAAGTGTAACACACTGGGAAGTGACCTAATGCTGAGGCAGGTTGGCACTGCTGACTGTTCAATTCCTGAAATAAGGATGTCTACAAGTCCATCAGCTTGGTGTTCTTTGCCATCTACCAGGCAAGTCTCTAAGTGTGCTGCTAATTGCATAAAACACAAGGAGGGTCAGGAATATGTGATATCCTTGCTTGAAGCCCAACATGGACAGCTATAATTTGGTTGTTAACAGGAGGCTATACCACGAACATGGCAGTGAAGAGCCCTGCTGCAAAAAAATAAAACAGAGAAAAAAATTTCTTCTAGAATGATATTTTCAATCCTACTATTTTGGGGGAAGAGTTAATCAAAACAAGCTTGTAGCATTTTATAGAAAACTTACTCAAACTCTAGTACTGCAGTTTCTGCCACACTGAGTAGTGTCATTCTTTTATGTGGCAAATGTGCTTGTATCCCACACGAATTTGGCACCGATCTCATTTTTCCAATCGAATACATTTATTTAAATCAGAAATGTTGAATCAGAGTATAGAAGTTGACTACAAAGCTCAAATTATCCTTTTGGAACATGCTTTCTGATGTTTTAAGTTTCCTGCTGTAAATATCTTTTTGAGTATCACGTACTACAGTGGAATTGGGAGAAGTGCAGTTGGTATTACCAAATGGTCTTAGGTATTTAATTCAGTTTTCAGCTTTATTTTGTGCAGAAAGGAAAAAAATAATTAGTGTTTGGAAAAATAATGATACATTTCTGATTCATCATCTTCAAAAGGAAAATTCCAGATTTTCCACTTGGAATGACTTTAAAAAAAAAAAAATTCTCAACTTTTAAATTTTGATACAGTGGATTTTTAAGGAATTGAGTAACCAAAATAGCTATGATTTTGTTGGTGGAAGAAAATGCTTCTGTTTGTCCTTCTCTCCAATTGTGTCTGAAATGTAATAAGAACAGAGTCTCTTACAAATTTTCAAGACCCTCTGCCATATAAAGAAGAAATTCTTCCCTGTGAGGGCGGTGAGGCCCTGGCACAGGTTACCCAGAGAAGCTGTGGCTGCCCCTGGATCCCTAGAAGTGTCCAAGGCCAGGTTGGATGGGACTTGGAGCAACCTGGGATAGTGGAAGGTGTCCCTGCCCATGGCAGGGGGTTGGAACTGGATGAGCTTTAAGATTCCTTTCAACCCAAACCATTCTTTGACTCTGTGATCAAGACATGTTATGAAAACTCCTCTATGCCTGCTGTAAGCAAAGACCCAGCTGGCATAGTAATAAAACCACAATGACAGACTGCTGACTCTTTTCCCCTACTGCCAAATTTGCTTGACCACATGGAGAAGAACAATGTGAGAGAAGGAACCAGCTGGTTGGTCAGAAAAGATTTTGTTCAAACCTCCCACTGATACCGAGTTTCACAGGTACTGAGCAGGACTGGCCTAAGGCCAAAAATAAACTTTTTATTTGGCTCTCTCAGCAAAGGAGAATCTACTCCTCCAACACAGAACTTCAGCAAACTTTCCCTGGAGCTAATTTCATTCAGCTCAGGACTGGTAAAAGGGATTCTAGATGGTGGTATAACTCGGGTCCCTCATGTTGGTTTTCTCTCCTATCAGCAGCTAAAGAGTCATTTGGCCATATATCAGAAAGTTTTAAAAAATGGTTTTATGTATTTAATGTTTACTATATGCACTGGGAGGAAAAAAATAATTCCAGCTCTATTTCTTCTCTGCTGATTTTTCTGTAACCACATGAATAAACACATGCCCATGTGCCTTCTTTAAGCAAAGGATAGAACAGGAACCATCCTTAAAGAGTCCCATAACTGGACCAGACTCTGCTAGTAAAAATAAAAAAAATTTCAATAAAATATAGAAGAGTCTTTTATTCAAAATATATGTTTCCAGAAATCTGAGGGCATTTCACAGCTAAATGACAACAGTCAGCTTCAGGAGGTAAATCTTTTCCCCATCAAAAAAAAAACCCAAAGTACACCACAAAATTCTGAAAAATGAAAACCAAAATTGTCATTTTATTTTTCATGCAGAAAATGTCATTTCTTCCTACACTGGTTCCCTCCTATCTTTGATTTCTCATCCTCTATACTATAGCTCTTCTTTTGCATTCTCTGACAGTAAGTAAAACAGTGTTTGTGAAATCTTCTTTTCTAATTTCACTTTTCTCTCTAAACGTGACTCTCGATAAAACAAACCTCCCAAAAAACTGATTAACTATTCTAAAGCCATTTGATCACACGCCAAAGCCCAAGTGATGCATGAAGAACAATTTTCAAGTTTTATATTTTAAAAACAATTGAATATTTCTAATCCTAGGTGTCCCGATCCCATGTGTTAGTTTCCGAATGAAGTAAATAACCTTCTTCTGCATTTGCATTTTAATTTTCTTTTAACATTTTGCAATATAGATTTTCATACAGAGAACACTTCTCTTTCTTTATAAACAGATGCCACTCTACCTGTCATTTCAAAGGATGTGTGACTGAATTTCTGAAAGTCTGAGACATGTTAAAAGTGACATGAAGTAAAGCAATGATTCGACTATTGTTTCAAGTGTTCTTTTCTAAAATTTAAATGCAAAAAAAAAAAAAAGCCCTGAAGATATTACTCACTAATACTAATAATGGTATTTCTATAATGCTTTGAATTTCTAAAGTTCCTAAGAAACCAGTAATTAATTCAAGTAATACACCCAACTTTTAGCTGCTAATATTCACCTTGCAAAAATAAATTGATTTGTTTGTGTTTGTGTGTGTTCTTGAGGGCTACACACACACAGAGTCATTTGTCAGTCTCTAATAAGAAACAGAAGTGACATCTGTCATGCATTCCAGTAAACACATTAAGCAAACACAATAGGACCCCAAAATGTTTACTCAAGTACTCTAATTAATTGTGACTTGCTGGAACAGAGTTTTCTATGAATTAAACACAAAGATCCATGCTCTCTCCTCCCCCTTGCTGTAGCTTTTTGTGCAGTGGGAAAAGATTTAAACTAAAGACTTCCCTTCTGGCTCTGCCAAGGTGCATTTTTCCCTCATAGACTTGACTTGCAGTAGAAGTTGATGTGAGAGTTTGTCACGGCTGTTTTGACAGTCCGGTCATCCTAATCCAGGGATCTGGTCCCTGTGGTTTGTCAATTATCCTACTAACCCTACAGCGAGAGGAACACTCAAGGCACTGAACTGTCATCCAGTAACCAAGAAATAATGTCAGCAGCCAGTGAGTGGGGATTGCGAGAGATGGGGATGCTTTTGACAACAGAGAAGTGTGGATCATTTCAGCATTTATTTTATTTATAGGTATTCGTAACAAATTAATTACATCTCACTGCAAGGCTTCACTAAAACTTGCCTGATCCAGACCCGCCTGAACAGCCAGGATGATGAGCAGAACTGAGTGCAGGGATTGCAGTGAGGCAGATCCAGGCGTGGAGGTTCCATTCCCAGTTCCGTTCCCTCCCCTCCTGTGACCTTGAGCTTGTTACTTGACTTGGATATGTTTCAATATCCCCCTGGATAAACTGAGGATAAAAGCATGCACTCTTAAGAGCAGGCAGAGCCTTAATCAATTAATGCCTGTAAAGGACATTAAGATCATTTAGCAAAAGGTAGAATTAAAGTGCAAATTATGCTAAGGTCCTACTGGAATGAAAGGCAAGTGTGTTTAAAAGGGGATTTAGATGCAGAAGGTTAGACGGCAAAGAAAATCTAGGTGGAGGATCACAAGAGGCTTGATTCTGATCCAGTGTGTAACAGGATAATTTGGCTTAACTCCCCACTTAATACTAACAAAGCAGGCTCTGCCCTGGATTCTCACTTGGTGTAAAGTTACACTGATCTAAGATTGCACCGATTAAACCAACTCAGAGTCCAAATTTTTGGCTCTGCAAGTCCTCATAATTAGACCCACAATCTCTTTTTTTCCCCCCATCTTTTTGAGTCTGTTTTTTCCTATTGTTTCTAAGCCACAGGTTACTCTAACCTTGCTGAAGTGAGAAAATGTCTCTGAAGAAATAACGCAACAGAGATAAATTCAATCTCTGGAGTTATCCTGTTTCCAAGTAAGCCACAGCACAAACAGCAAGACCAGATGATGGAATGGGTACCAATAATAGCTTCTTACACCTTTACTTCTAAGTTTAGATGTGGTGCAGCTCCAGCAGTAACTGATTCAAATTTTTTACCACCTGAGAGTTCTTCAGGAAAGCAGAGGGTGTGAGATGGTGAATTTCTTTGGCAGACACTGATCACCGTTGCAGTAACTTATTTTAAACTGAAATATTGCTTTCTGATTTCCAGCAAAACAGTGTGGGAATCACAGAATGGTTTGGGTTTGAAGGAATCTTAAAGCTCATTTAGTTCTAACCCTTCTAGACCCCCCTGCCATGGGCAGGGACACCTTCCACTAGACCAGGTTGCTTCAAGCCCCATCCAACCTGACCTTGAACAATTCCAGGGATGGGGCAGCCACAGCTTCTCTGGACAACCTGTTCCAGGGCCTCACCACCCTCACAGGGAAGAATTTCTTCCTAATATCCAGTCTAACCCTGCTCTCTTTCAATTTAAAGCCATTGCCCCTTGCTCTATCATGGCCCTTGTAAAAGGTCCCCCTCCAGGCAAGAGAGTATTGGGGTGAATACTGACAAAACACAGCTGATATGAAATTTAATGTTTTAAGGGACTGTTTTAAGACTGTTTCCAGTAGACTGAAGAATTTATATCTCCAGTTTGTGGTGGAATTTTATGGTGATCCTCTGAAGGAAAAGTTCTTTCCAGTTGCAGATGTTGTTTCAAAACCAGATGTGCAACCACTAGAATAACTGAATGTAGGTCATGCTGTTCACCAAATAATTTTACCTCCTATGTCTGCCTTACTGAGTGAAATATGCACATGCACTGCTGATATTTCAGGAAGTCTGGGTAAACAGAGATGCCTTAAAATGTCTGTTTAAAATCATCACCTTCATTCTCAGCTATATTAGTTGGGAATTAAAATGTAGAGACCAGGATTTTTCAGGATCATGTCTGATACTAGACTCTAGTTATTTCCATTGCAACATTGTCAGCAAATCTGGAAAACAGCTGGAAGCCAGTGCAGGAAAAATACTGTATTTTAGTAATGTGTTGCTATGTAAATATCACCTCATTGTGCAAAATTTAAACCATCTTCTCCCTGAAAATCTTAAAAGTGTTTGCCCTGCACAGGAAAAAAACCCAAACTGTTGGAATAGCCCAAATGAGAAACAACTGATCCAACTGAAACCAGCTGGCTCTTGTCTGCCTAATGAGAAGGTAGTTTAGGGTAACTTCCTAGATATAGAAACATTATATTGCCATCAAACATTACAAAAGTTTGTGCTGGGGGTGTATATTTGGAAAGCTTAAGACAAAAATCATGCTCTGATGCATAAACACACATTGCATAAGGAAATAACAGCTCCTGAGAGCCGAAGGCATGAATGAGTTGATACGCCTTCCCAAATGAAGGCCACTAATTTTTTTTCTCCATATATCCTATCATATTATGATTTAAATATGCTCCCTCTTGCTGTTGAAATGTCAACCAAGAAAACTGTATTTTTGACTAGCTGATGTACTTGCCTTCTTGTAAATGTGGATCCTACAGACACTAGCTAACCTCATGGGAGTAATTTTGATAAGTGCCCTGTGCAAACATAATGCAGCAGAATCACTTATTTAAGTGATTTAAGACACTTATTTATACCAGGGACCTCGGGAGCAGCACTGTCACAAAGTCATGGAGTCATCTAGGTTGGAAAAGACCTCTCAGGTTACTGAGGCCAACTCTCAACCTAACACTGCAAAGTCCACCCCTAAACTGTATCCTCAAGTGCCATATCCACATGTTCTCTGAACATCTCCAGGGTTGGTGACTCCACCACTTCCTGAGCAGCCTGTTCTAATGCCTGACTAACCTTTTAGTGAAGAAATTGCTCCTAATATCCAATCTAAACCTCCCCTGCTGCAATTTGAGGCTGTTTCCTCTCATCCTATGGTTTGTTACAAGGGAAAAGAGTCCGACCCCCACCTGGCTCCAACCCTCCTGTCAAGGAGCTGTAGAGAGTGAGAAGGTCCCCCCAAGCCCTCCTTTTCTCCAGGCTGAGCCCTCCCAGGTCCTTCAGCTGCTCCTCATCAGACTTGTGCTGCAGAGTCTTCCCACTTCCAGTGCCCTTCTCTGAACACACTCGATCCCAGGCTCCAGGTCAGTCTCTTCATCCCACCCTCAGTGGGAAAGGGCACACATTTTTCTGGTAAGTTGTTCTGGGTTGGTTTGTTTGTTTCTTTGTTTGTTTGTTTAAAGATAGGCATTCTGATGATATGAACATGTGTGGAAATATCCAGACATGTTAGGGCTCGTGCCTGGGAGCTGGATTTTTCAGTTGCTGCTTGTGAGGTGGTCGAGAGAATATGGTAAACACATCCCCTGACTCTCCCCACACAGATGAGCCTGAATCTCATACCTCGGAAAGCTGGCTCCATAAACAGTGGATACTTTAAAAACTATCTGTGGTAAAGTTAGATTATCAATGAGAAACTTTAAACCTCTAAGACTGCTACTTGACAATTTGTCACTCAACTTCAGCAAAACTATAGGGGAAAAGCACAATGAATTAATGAATAGCAACAAATCCCCATGACAACATGTTACTTCATTAAAATTTTATCAGCATTCTTCCTAGGGAAAGCATGCCTTCTGTTCTACGCTGAGCTTCTTCTACAGTGTTTTACAGACAATTCACAGCATTCTGGCGCTTCAAAATTAGTTCCTGTGGAGAGTGAGCTACACACAGACTCTAGATTGTGTCACACAGCGATCTCCTGGGTGCCATGATGAAGTTTTGCCTACATTTTTTGTGTGTATCTTATGCCTTAAACATTAATCAAGCATTTCCCAATTGCTTTCTTTGAGAATAGGTTAATTAGCTGCAAATGCATCTCTGTGTTAATTTTCAGCAAATGCATTAAACTGCATTTCATAAATATTTTCCTAGCAAGCAAAGGGAAGCTTTGAAAGGAAAATGTTTTCATTGCTTTCGCTGCGGCTCTATCTTATTCCTTTTTTTTTCTTTTTTTGTTTCTTTTTTGTGTGTGTGTGTGTGGAGATCCATAAAACATACCCATTGGTGTTCAGTGTATTTCTTAGTCTGGATGTAAGTAAAGAAAAGAATAATAATAATAAAAATGGTTGCTAGATACTGTAAGCTTGCCAGTATAATCTTAGGATTTGATAAAAAAGAATTCCTCTGCTCAGAAACACTGAATATATTTATTTGGAAATTAAAATTCTTTTAAAGAATAGAAAAAGCCATATAGATCATGAAAAAGAGACTGAAATTACTCTTAAAAATAAATAATAGCTAATAGGAATATCAGTAACCTCTCTTGGTTATATTAAAAACATTTCCCTCAGACTATTGCAGTCCATTTACATGCTGTATGTATTTGGCTCTAGAAGCACCTAACACGAAAATATCTGTTCCCCAAAAATTTTTTAGCCAAACAGATTTGGGATTCAAAGGCTTCAGGGAAGGAAATTCATCCCTAGTTTTTCACTCCTGAACTAAGGTGTTTGACACAGGGATTAAGGTGTTGAAGTGAGCTGCTAAACTCCCGTTTTGTTTCTTTTTCAATCAGTTAGGCAGGAGGAGGCAGAATTATGCTGTAAGATTTCTGTGTCAGATGGATAATATTAGAAAGAAAAAGTTTCTTTAGCATTAGATAGTTATTTTCTACAAACTATAAACATCGCAAAAAGGAGACACCACTACCTCCTATTTCCAGCCAAACACCTCGACTGCACATTGTCTCCTTATGGGCCCATGGATCTTGCCAGTCTTGAGCAGATGTGTATGGAATATTACAGTAATGAGAGAATTCTGTTTGGGTGTTGAAACTGTTGTCATAACTACCCCACAGCCCAGGAAACCCTACAAACAAGATCCACCAGCACAGGCTGCCCAGAGAAGCTGTGGCTGCTGCATCCTTGGAAGTGTTCAAGGCCAGGTTGGATGGGGATTGAAGCAACCTGGTCTAGTGGAAGGTGTCCCTGCAGGCAGGGTGGTTGGAATGAGATGATCTTTAAGGTCTCTTCCAACCCTAAATATTCAATGTTTCTTTGATTCTATGATTCTTCTACCTTCTATCATGACTGATCTAACCACTGGGCTGTTATGCCGAATATTCTTACCCTGTAATTTTTTTTTAATTGAATTCATTGCAGTCTTAGTAAGAGGCTTGATTCTGGGCACACTCACCAATGTAAATCTCTCAGGTGACTGAGTGGAATGAGTATCTTCACCTTGAACCTGAGCCTTTTTTTGAAAATGAGTCTAGGTGGGAAGGACCAGTTCAGCAAAGCCAAGGCCTGGTCTACCAGGCATTTCCCACAGAAACACCTGATTACAAAGTGAAACTTATTATGTGAAATATAAGTGCCAATGGAACCTTTCCTTAGGTCACACCTCTGAAGAAAGGCCTTAATTACATTTTAGTGACACATAAGATCCATGACATGCTCCAGATAACATAAAAACCAGGTAACAGATGTCACAATGGTTAGTAGGTGTCTGCATCTCAGTGGAGGACACCAGTGTTCACTGCAGAATTGTTTCTCTCCAACCACTGTTTACCTTTTTGTGTGTGTGTGTTTAGATTTTTTACCACCCACCTGCCATCTAGCTAAACCAACATATTTATAGAGTGATCATCTTCCTATGCAGAGTATTTAACAAGAGAAATATAGTGCAGTCTTGCTTCTTTCATTGACGTCTGTGAGCTCTGGGAAAGGTTTTGTAGAAATCTGTTACAAGATCTTGGTGGGATGAACATCAAAAGAAGTGTTGACTCAGTAAATTAAGGAAACTGAGATATGTTTTCTCTGAAGTATAGCTTGAATAGTAGCTATATAGCTTGAATAGTTTCCTCAACCATACTTCTGCACAGTTTTCATTTATTACATTTCATGAGATCTCATCCCATGACTCATTTTAAATTAACAAATCCAGGCCCAGCGTTTTACAGTCCCCTTTATAACTCTTCTAATCTTAACAAATGAAACACAGGACAACACCACACTTCTGCCCAAAGAGATCTCCTTGTCTTTTTCCTGCAATTCCTTCTCCGCTGTTCTCATTTCCCTTTCCACTCAAGAAAGGATGGGCATTAGACACCTTAGGATGTCTGGTAGTTGTACGCTCTTATGACATAATCAAGAAGAAGTTCTAAAGCTCCAATATTTACTTGTTACTTCCCAGACTTGTTTACTGGGACCTCCATGTTTATTTTTTCATGGTTGGATAAAGACTCAAGTACCTCATCATTATGGTTTTTGGCAGCCTGTGGACAATACGATGGTCATCTGCAAATGTGTCTTTCCATGTTGCTTATCAATGACAGCTTGACCTTAGGCAAATGTTTATCAAAACCTCTCTACTTCATCAGTAGCTCCCATTCTTTTCAGCTTCAGCAATCCCAGTACAGACACATCATCTCTTTTTCTGCAATACTTGCACCAAGTCTAAGAATATAAAAGGTAGCTGCTGCTACGACACAGCAGCAATTTTCAGAAACACAGGCAATGCCAGGTTGCAGCCAGGAGGAAGTTGAACATGATGCCCTTGATGAACATGGATTTAATGATACTTCAGGGCTGAGCAAGCTGTGGCATGAGTGTCAAAGACTGTGGTGAGCAGATTTCCAATGGCGTGCAGCAGTGTCAGGAGCTGGGAGCTGTGGTACTCGGGGACACACCTCAGTGGGAGGCAGGTGATATCAGCCTGCCAAGCTCCTTTGTTACCTTGCTGTCATGCAGACAACAAGAAACAGGACAAGGGAATTGGCAGCCAATCTCCTGTTGAAAGGCAGGATCTCCTGGTGTTTATCTTTTGGCAGAAATATCTTCAAGTTTGGGTAAAAAGTCTGGTCATGGACATGACCTCTGCAAGACTGCCAGACTTCTAGATACAACAGATTTCTGTAGACACTGTAGATCTAAACCCAAGCCCATGTTTGTGTGAAATATCTAGCAAAGTTTGGCCAGACAATAGGACTAAATCATCAGTCTGAAATTACAGCTATAATTACCCATAACCAAAGCCAAACAGTGTGTTATTCTTGGAGAAAGCAGAGGGAGAGCCATTTCCTTTCTTCTCCTCCTTTCTTTTTCCACTTCTGAAGACATCAGTAACTTGTGAATTAAAAATCAAGGGGAGGTGGCTTTGAGCAGGATTCAGATAAAGCCGTTGTGGGGAGCATGTGGTGCTATTTAAGTTCCCTCTGAACTCTGCCTGCCTGTCTCTGTCCTGTAGTCTTTTTGAGGCAGCTTTTGTTAAAGGCAAGTCATGCCAATCAATCCTGGCAGGTGGTCTTTTTAGTTCCAGGTGTTGACAATAGGTATTTACTTTGGTCTCCTATACCCTGTATCACAAAGGGAGGTGCTGAATTTAGCATTCATTGGCAGAAAGATGATAGATGACATTTGCTGCCTCAACATTCTTCATGCGACCACCTCCAACAGCTGTTATTCCAGTTCATGTGCTTATTGCTAAGGAGTGACTACAGATTAAGGACTTGGAAATTCACTGTCCTATTCAGAGTGGTCTGTCCACCAACATCCACACCTCAAGGAAACCACCAATGCTGGATTCCCTGGTTCTTTGTGTTTTGCTATAAGGAAGCTTTTCATTCAGCCTCTTTTAATTTACCCCTGAGTTTTAATGATTTGCACTCTGTTTTCATCTTAGTCATTTTTATAGAAATCTGATGGTGAATTAGAAACAGCTGCATCCCTTGCAGACATTTCCTAAAAACTACAAGATGCTTAGGAAGAATCTCTTTGCCAGTGTCTAGGAAAGGACCACTGGGGATAGATATATACTTGTGTACCTTTATTAAAATAAATTAATTATATCTGAGAGCATGAAATTATCTCGGTGCCTGATATTTTCTAATTTTTTTGTTTGCCTTTCATATACCGTGTCCTGTATATGCCATATCGATTCCAATGGAATAGAACAGTTCACTTGGAAGGGGCCTAAAATGATAATTCAGTCCATCTAGATGAGCTGATGTTCAAAGAAGGCTTGAACCTGAGCTGGATGGTTTCCCCTTATAATTTCATTAGCAAAATGACCCGTTTGGGCCCTTTTCCCTGCAGGCTGTGTGAGGCATTACATTTTAAACAAACTTCATCAAGAATTTTGTCGTCTTTAAGCACTAGCCCAAATAACGCTATTTTTTGTGGTTATTTTTAATCTTTTTTACAGTGTGGTTAACGTTCCTGTATCGACTATCCAGAGAGGGGAAGAACCCATTGAAATAGCAGCAAACACACTGAAAGGCTTCCTCTAAAATGGAAAACTGTTTTGACTTTTTGCATTTTATTCTCAAAGAGAGGTCTTTTATCGACGCCAGCTCAGCACCTTGGAGAGTAAAAGGATATCTTGTAAAAGGCTTTTAAACCCTGAGGTTGGCTGAAGGTTTTTTTTTCTTTTCCCTAGACTTTGTAAACACTTTTCTCTGTAAAAGTAATGCACATAATTGTGGGACCTTCCATCTTTTTATAAGCAATATAATCTAAGTATTACAAATCTAAGAAAAAAAAAAAAGCTTTCTATTTGTGTCTTTTTTCTTTCTTTTCCTCTCTTTTTGGATGGAAGTTACCCAGTTAGGGAATAAATGCAGAACACAAAGATGTCATTTTCTTTCTTAAACAAGGTCAGTATCCTGACAATAAGGGCACTTTAAAAGCTTTCTATTGTACATGTGTTCATGGGGGAGAAGGAGCTGATCAATGTCCTTTCAGGTTTGCAGGTTTCTTTTTAGGACCTTTCCGTGGTGGTTTTTTTTTTTTTTTCCCCCTTCTTTTCTTCCCCTTGTTAAAAGTGAGCTAAATATTTTATTTTCTAAGGAGGAGATAAAACATCAGTTATGTTGCCATATTTTAGCAAGCAAAATGATTCTGGTCCAGCTCTGGATCCAGGTTTTTGTCTTTTACTTTCTATAGGTAAGAAATATCTCAGCAATATTGTAATAAAAAAACTCTGGTTACTTGCTTTACAGGCACAGATAAGCCCCCCCTGATCTACAAACTATGAGGCAAGGCTGCAATTTTATTAAAGTAGAGAATCCATAACATGAGCACTTTCAGTCATTTTAAATTACTGAAAGTTTAAAATTTCTCTCGGTAAACAAGCAACACAAAAATACTCCTAAGAAGTATTTTGTGGTATTGATTGCATAAATACTATTGTTTAAAGGATCACCTTTTCTTAGGAGCAGTCACATTGCTATTATCAAAATATGCTGAACTGACTCAAAAGGTAAAGATTGAGAAAATAATATGACCAATGCCCAGAGAATAATAATAATACTGCAGATGGTGATGGTGATCTTTCCTTAGAAAAGGGAAGCTTCCTGCACTGTTTGGATATGCAGAACTGTGAAATACTTTGTATGATTAGGTGTGACATTTTTGGAAGTGCCACATTTAGAAGAAAAAATGTCAGTTGTTTCTAAATAAACTTTTGCTCTTAATTCTGCTTGAAAACCCTCCAGCCCAGCAAACCAATAATGGATAAATGTTTCCATCCAGTCTGGGCCTTACCCAGACAATCATCCATGCTCGGACCTGGATTAAACTAGTTCAGCAAAGGTTGAAGTCCTTGGTGGAGCTGAGTGGAACTGCTCACGTGCTTAAAGTCAAGTCCTTTTCTCAGGGTTTGCTGAATCAGTCTCAAAATCAGTCTAAAAAAGCTTAAGTTGGCTTAGCCCTGCTGACCCTCAGACAGATACAGGTGTGACACATGATCCCAGTGCAGTGGCACACGGGGCAGTCCAAGGATGGAGCTGTACTTCTCCTGCTCCATCTCTTCAAGGTACTTATAACACTACTTTAACATAATTTTGATGCCGATTTCATTACAGTGTTTAAAGGAAGATCAATGTAAATGTATGATATCAGCTACCTCATATAAAAGGCTTTTATATAAGCAGGTGGTTTTGGACCTTGCCTCCAGCTATACCTTTTGATCATTTAGAAGGCTACTGATGTACCCCAGGCAACTTACGTAAAACAGTTATTTGTACTCATTTAATGCTATACCTTTAAACACCCCTTTAATCTATTTGCAGCTGTAAAAGGCTCACAGTATGGAAATGTTTTAAAGGAGTAGGCTTAACTTCCACAATTAGGCTGGATTTTTAATATTTTTTCTGGATAGAAATCTTGCCCTCTTTCTTCAACCTGTGCAATAATGTGCACATCCAGTCATACACACTTACCTGCTCTGAGAAAATCTCTGAGCAGAAGCTCCTATGTCAGAGGTAGATGACAAAGGACTAGTTAAGAACTGCAGGAATTTGTATGTCTGTTCCAGTAAGTGCATTTCAGTGTTTCAGACAGTTCAGGAAACCTGTTAATCTTCACTGTTTGCTGTTGTGACCTGGGAAACAAAACCAGAGAGAAAATGGACTGAAGTGTTTTAATCACATAAGTGAATAAAGAGCAAAACCACTGGACTGTCTTTTCTCAGTGGTTTGCAAACCTTGGGCCAAACTTACACTTGACATAAGTGAGGAATCTGGGGTCTGAGCTTTCACCTTTGGGCTTGTTATTAATGGTTTGATATTGTTCAGCAGATGGAGTTTATCCACAGTAACAAGGAATAAGCAAAAATTCTCATTTTTTAAATAATAATTGTAATCATATTTCATTTTTAGTAAAGTCTAGGTGAAATGTGAGAGCACTTAATGCAGGTTAATAATGTAATTTTCATATGTGCTGTATGCTCATGTGTTCTATGCCGTGATCAGCAATAAATGCACAGAGCAAATCCATTTCACTAATACCTGTAATTGCTTCCAGAAGGTTCTGGTGTTTTATTCTGTCAAACCAGCCATAGAAAGACAATTAGATACCAGTTAACACATTTACTCTTCTTATTGTTTTTTTGATAGCAACCATCATAAAACAATAAAAACATTCCTTCTCCATAACGATATTCTGGGGAGCCAGGTGTTCTGCATGTTAGAACAAAATTACTACATTTTCTAAATAAAAGCTTTGCATAACACTGTGGCAGCAGAAGGTGGAAGGCATGTAAGAAATTAATTACATGATCATATACAATTTTCCCCTTTGGATTCATTTGTGGAAGCCACACACGTATCTATGCACACACACATGAATGCACTTGCCTCTTTCACCTGCACAATGGTGTAATCCACAAGCAGACCCATTTCTGCAGTTTTTGATGTGGTGTCTTTGGATACAAAACCAAACAGGGACACCTGTGTGTAAAACAGCTGTAGAGCTTCCCTTCTTAAATAGTCACTTTCTTTTAAAATTAAATTTCTAAGGGAGAGATGACATCAAACCCCAAATGGCCATTTTTCTCCCCATTGATTGTGAAGGAAGTCTGGTATGGTTTTACCTGAAGGTGTTTGTTCTGTTGATGTTTAATGTGATGTAAGATGAATCTTATTCTTTCTACTTTTTTTTTTTTTTTTTTTTTTTCCTCAAAATTCAGGACAGAAAAGTTGTTCAGAATTGCTACTTTTTTTATTACTGTAAATACTGATACCAGAAAATAATTTTGATGAGCAGAATAAACTTTATCCTGACAGCTAAGAGCAATTTCTGCTCCTAATTCTTCTATCTGAAAGCTCTTCTGCACTGTTCTGATGACTAAACCCTTCGACTTTCCTAAATTTATAATGGAACCTTTCTATCCACTGAACCTTCTTTTATCTTATATTTCATGGCTTATTTAATTTATTTCTCCCCAATTCTCAAGTTTTCATCAGAATCAGAGACAAGATCGGAAATATAAATTGATTAAAAGCTGTTTAGCAATGTGAAAGGGTGCCTGATGGAAAATAAAAGCAAAATTGTACAATCAAACTGCGAGAGGATTAGAAAAGAAATTAAAGCAGTGCAGAAAGATTCATGTGAAGTCAAGAGAAAAAAATGGAGAAAGTTGTGAAGATGGGTTGAAGACAAAGGCAAGAAGGGGAACATATTGTTCACCTGAGTCTCCACCCAGGTTCAGTGAATCTTTGCTCAGATGTACATAACCTTCACAATGGATCTGCTTTCTAGAGCATCCTTGTTATTTGGCCAAACCTAAACCTGATCTGCCACAGGTTTGCTTGTTGAATTTGTCAGAGAAAATTGCCAGCTCTGAAAGGAGTAACTGAATCTAATTGGGTAATTTTTTTGTTGTTTTTCTCTAACTTCCATCTGAGAGCTGGAACATGTTAATGGTTTAGTTTGTAATAACATTTTAATCTTGGAAATGTAAAGACTGTATGATTTATAACCACCCTGTGATAGAAAATACATTACTTATGGCTAAAACTATATGCACGTATATGTTTATAAAAAACAATGTGTGTATGACAAAATCACGAAAATCTCTTTTTGTATTCACATTGGCTTCTCTATTGACAATCTGTAAGGGACTTCAAGAATTACTGCCCCGATAACTCTTTTATCTTTCTTCCCCTGTGTGACTTTGACCCAGACAGCTTCCCTTTCACCCCAGCTATTCCTTCTTGTTTCTTCACTGTTACATTAAATAAATCAGCATCCCATCACCCTTAACTATATTCTTTTTGATTTTGAACAGCTCACTCCTGTCAGTTCCCATCTCACAGCCCTGACTGCTGTTTCACCATGTTCCTGTCACCTTGCAATACTCACATGCACAACCTGCACCAGTAATTCCTGCTCCTTCCCTGGAGGTGGAGGTTTTGCCATGAAGCTCAGAAATCCCTGTGTCTTTGTCCAGCTTTCCACGTATTTTTCTATATGATCTGTCACAGCTCAAGCTCTCTGCTTACAGGATTAAGGAGCAATGAGTGTGTGTGTGTGATGCATTAGTATTTCCAGCTGTCCAGAGCACAGTTTGTTCTCTTACACTGGGCAAGCAGATCTTGTCTGTGGTCTGTCAAATCTATAGCAGCACTTTCTGTCAGGGAAAGGAGCATTCAACAGCAAAGAGCCTCTGATGATTGAGGCCAGAAACTTCCAAACATCTGAATCCTGACATTTAGTAATTAACATGATATAACTCCTCCAAAACTATTTAAAATGTTGGTCTTGACAATCATTACACTCTGAACCAAATAGTCTCCCCAGAGAGCTGTCTTTGCACCTCTGCCCAGCTGTTTCTCGTAAGAAAAGCCAATTATTTTTAGTTTTGCTCTCACAAAAATCCCCTCTCATATTATAGAAATCATGTGTAAGAACTATCCTTTACTTAGTGCAGAAGAGATTGGAACTTTTGGGTTTAAAGGCATCACCTGCTTGGTTGAAAAGATCCAAACATTTAAAGGTTGACAGGAGCAGCTCATCTCATTTGTGGATCGACTATGCTGGGGACACAGAACATTTACTCATCTTCATCAGAATTAACTGAGGCCAAAATACACTAACTGCTCAGCAAGGTCTGCATTCATAGAAACTAATGCCAGACACCTGAGGAGTTTACAAATCTCATGATTTTGTAAAATAGAGCACCTGGTTTGACTGTTCTTTTGGCTGAAGGTCCATGAGTGAGAGCAAGGAAATTTGAATATTTGATGCTTTGTCACAACATTTCTGTCTGCCTCTGAAGGAGACCTTTGGATCTCTTTTTGCTTTTATTTTCCAGTTTGGAGAATGGGAATAATAACACTGAGTTCTGGATTGTGTTGCTGGACCTGTCAGTAAATGCAGCTCAGACCCTTAAAGAAAAACAGTTCAGTGCAAGGTTAAATATTGCTGTAATAAAGGAAACTGGTTGACAGTGATTGAGATATATAGATGTAAATAGATATGCAGAGAGATATATGTGCTTGACTGAAGAATATGGAGAGGTGGGCATTAATTTTGTTATCCATTGTGTTCACATGGGTAGATATATAAAGAAAAGGATTCACTGACCGCTGCAGTGAAGATAGAAGAGATGCAAATTTACAAGCCAGTAATCAGATGCCACCTTCTGGTTCATGGAGAGAAGGAGAAAATCAATAGTCCCTATATAAATAAATCAGTCAGACTGATTTCTGAATCCTTTCTGCAGTGTCCATATGTGCAGAGTGGGGTGTGACTTAGTTATTTTCTGTTTATCATCACTTAGCCACAGAACATCAGCGTACTGACAACTGGAAAAGAGAGTCTCCACAAGGGACAAAGAAGGGGGAGGTAGGAAAAACAGAGAGAATGAAGGAGAAGGAATAGTGGAGAAAGGACAGCTTTGTCCTGGAAAGGGAACCCAGGTCATCCATAGCCTGTAAGAGATCCCACAGTGCATCTTGCTGAGTCCCAGGAGCTGCTGAAGCGAGCTCAGAGTTTTTCAGAGCACTCCTTGCTCCCACTCCTGCCTGGGCATCCAGTTCAGCATCAGAAAAAAAGATAGGTACTAAAATAACACAGCCTCTCAAAATCAAGTGCAGTTCTGAAAGTGAACAAAACAAAAATACACACTTCCCCCCCCCTCCAAAAGCAGTTTTTGTAATGCCTTCACTATTGTATCTCATTCTATGAAAGAAATTAGAAATACTTGGAACAAACATCTGTTTGTGCTGTGGTAATTTAAAAGCTGAGAATGATAATTTCACTTTAAATACATTATTTATAAAAACTGATTTAACTCTTGTTTAAGACTATACTGAGATCAAGAAAAAATATTTTAGAGGGACCATTTGTCATTATGCAATTATAAAATTTCAATAAATTAGAATACTATGCAGAATCAAATTAATCCTCTCATAAATTTGAGCTAACAAGTCAGTCTTCTAACATAGGCAGGAGCAGAGCAAGGAATTGTTAAAACATTTTTGAAGTAAAATATTTTAAACCACGCCTTATCAGGTATAGCTCAACAGATTATCTTCTTTATTCCCATTACAGTGACTCTGCTAGAGAAAATAAGAACACACGCACCTTTGTCTTTACTGTCAAAATAACTGAAGCTGAACAAGAACATGAATATTTGTTTGGTCAGGGTTTAAAAAAATTGTAGACTTTAAAACTGCATACATAGAACTGCTAATTAACTTGCCAAAAGTAAGTATATTTCCTTTCTGTGTATTTTTTTGTTAGGTTTTTTTTGTGTTTTTTTTTGTGTGTGTGGGGGGTTTTTTTTAAATTTTATTTTTGTTTGTTTGTTTTGTTTTGTTTTTTAAAGCTTTTTGTTTAATTACCTCTTCTTTCAGCTTGTAGGAAATATTTTTCATTTTAATTCTGCAGTTTATTCATCAGAGGTATCTGGCATTTTTCCAAGAGCAGTTTCCAGTGTTGATTTAAACAGCTGGAAGCAGGAGCAAGGGAGGGAGATATTTATCTATCAGGAGCAATTCTGTGCTGTTGATGTTGTATATTTTCATCTGAGTCCCCATATTCACAAAAACACGCTTAATACAAGGTGGGAGTAAAATGTCAGTCACTGTCTAGTAAGGAAGTAAGACTTTATTTATCCTTCTCCAAGGTAGTTAAAAGGCTGAATATATGTATGTAAAGCCATATATTTATTTAAATAAATGAATAAAATTTTAGTATTTTCCATAGGTTACCAGAAAGTACCAAAAAGTACCTTAAATTCTGTATTCTGGTATCCAAGTCTAACAAATAAAACCAGAATTCTTTTCTTTGGAAAACCAGAGTACTGTGAGAAGAGCATTCAGAACGAGGAGTGTTCGCTTGCATTTTTAAATTATTGTTAAAATAGAAATTTTAAAGCAGAGTTATATATTTCAAACTGCTACAGTTTTAATTTACCAAAACACATGGTTTCTTTTCATCTGAGTTCAACACAATTGTCCACAGGATAACACCAGAAATGCCCTGCATTTTTCCTCCAAAAGGAAAATACCTGTGGACATTAGGAGTGATTAAAATCCTGTCCAAAATTGTTACTATTTGCCCAACAGCTGAGTAGCCATCAATGGCCTCTTTGGTTTTTTCCCTCCACCGTATTAAGCCTATTTTGTCCTGGATCAACAACTCCATATGGGATGATGGCACCAGCCTGCCCAGCCTACCTGAAGTTTAGAAACACATGGGCAACTTCCTTGAGCTGAATTTTCAGCAGAAGCACTATTTTATTTTAACTCTAATGTCAGAGTTTCTCATTCAAATCAATCCAGGGAAAATTCTTTAAAGGAGCTTATTTAATATTAGTAGGCAGATCACTAATAGGTTGCAAAGGGAATGCAGAAAGCCTGAAGACCTGTAAGATTACCTAGATATGCCTTAGTATTTATCCATCTGTATCCCTAAACTAACTGCTACATGTTCAAAGGTGTTGGTGTTGTTTTCAAACCCAGACAGTGTGAAGGTATTTGGTGTATGGTCATATGTGTTCCCTGTCTGATTAACAACTCCAGGAAAGTCTTTAAGGCTGCTTTGGTTTGTCCTTGCTAAGTGAAGATTAAATGTGTCATTGGTGGTTAGATAACTCTGAAATTCAGAAGAGCAAAAATGTGGATTGTTCTGCTCACATTTTAATATTACACTTCAGTGGTTCTTTCTAAATCTTGCACTGATATCCACAATATATCTTAGGAAAATTCACAGCCAAAGTATTAAGGTTAGTAATTAAACCTATCAAGGTTAAGACCTAATTTCTTTTTATTTAATAAATACCTGTAAGCTTGTGGGATGAAATCTCAAAGGCTGCAGAGGTGGAAGTTGAGCAAAGCTGCTACACTGACATGGATCCTGTTTTGGACTTGGATCTCAGGCACCTTCACCCCCACAAATCCCCACAGTCTCTATTTGGACACGTGTGAAGGGCTAGAGGAGATGACATTGATCATTTATTCATAATAACTTGCCAGTCAGAAAAACAGAAAAGCTTCTTGAGGAAAGGACTGATTTAAATGAATGGTTTAATCATTAAGCTGTTAAGTAAAAGAGGATCAAGCAGGAAATCAGGTTTAAAACAATACAAAGTTATCTATGTCAAGAGAGGAGCACATGAAATTATGAATATTTTTGGAAGAATGTACTTCTTGGGTCAGCAGTGTCCCATGAAATTTCTGTTCACAGAGCTAATCTGGTTCATGGATAGACAGTTTGTCTATGGACAACCTAAATGGGGAAGAGAGAGATTTTCATAACATGACTGAGGCCAGACTATGCCAGATGATCTTATAACCGGAGGGAGCCTTTCGGCTACTCAGTTTACTTTCAACTGTTGTAACTCAAGAATTTTGGTCCCTGAAGCCCATTGGCACTGAGATTTTAAGGTGAAATTTGATCAGTTTATACTCTGACACATTGTTGGTATATTGTGGCTGCCCAAACCAGTTCTGAGAACGTGTTCCTAAGTGATGGCGTCACATTTCTTCCCAAATTTACTGCCCTATTCCTTGTGCTTTCTGGCTTTTACACATTGCAGAGTTGCATCATTTTTTATCCTGCAGTGTGCAGGCGTGTTCCCTTCACAACTGACTTGGTAGCTAATATATTACATGAATATTTCAAATTGTTTCTTCTGAGACTGCCTGTGTCAAGAATTAATGCCACCTACCCATGTCAGGAACCTTCCTGAACTTCAATTTTATTGCTTACCTTAAATAATCAAAACAAATGTCATCTGACAGTTTTATTTATTGCTTGTCAGTTTCCTTGGAGTGATAATGAGCTTCTATGCATCCCACCAGGTTGAGATATTTTTGAATTTCATTGACATTGAGGTGCTGAAGTGTGTCCAGAGAAGGGCAATGGAGCTGGGAAAGAGGAAGAAGCTGAGGAAGAAGCCTGATGAGGAGCAACTGAGGAGAAAAGGAGGCTCAGGGGGGACCTTCTTGCTCTCTGCAACTCCCTGACAGGAGGTTGTAGCCAGGTGGGGGTCGGGCTCTACTCCCAAATAACAAGAGATGGGACAAGAGGAAATGGCCTCAAGTCATGCCAGGGGAGGTTTAGATTGGATATTAGGAACAATTAGGATTGTCAAGCACTGGAATAGGCTGCCAAGGGCAGTGGTGGAGTCACCATCCCTGGAGGTATTTAAAAGATGTGCAGATGTGGCACCAAGGGACATGGTTCAGTGGTGGAGTTGGCAATGCTGGGTTAGTGGTTGGACATGATAATCCTAGAGGTCTTTTCCAACCTAAACAATTCAATGATTCTTTATGTACTAAGTCTCATTCCTGAAATGTATTCCTTGAATAAAAGAGTCCCACATGAATTTCTCAACTCATGTTCCACCTTAGCTTGTTGACACAGGGACTCAAAAGCCATTGTGCTCAGGCCTCCTGTGTCCTGTGAACCTCGACTGTGGATCATTGGTCAGACTGGGCAGCTCTGTCATCTCCAGAGCACTCTTGGGCCAAGGAGTGCCCTTTCTGAGCAGATGTGCCAGGTGAAATCTCCAGCATGTGACTTGAAGCAGTGATGTCTCCATGTGATGGAAGAAAAGAAAGAAACAAGAGAACTTGCAGAATCATTCATTCATTCTACTCACAAATTCAAGTTACTTATCCCACATTTTGCCATCCTTCTATCTCCTTTCATGCCCTGTGTGTGAGCAACATAGTCAAATAAATATGTTTATAAAATGTGTTTGTGGAATATATTCAAGTAAATTAGACTGATCAGTAAATCTGTCCTGTTTGCTTTTATTGAAGGGAAATACTTGTCAATAAGGTGTTATATTCAGTAATGTCTCTAACCTTAGATTAAAAAGGTTCTTCAGACACCTACATCTTTTTAACACAGTCCAGACATTTGCTGTTTCTGTCTGCATCAGTCTTAAGTCATTAAGTAGGTGTGAAGCAAAAAACAAAAATCCACACCTGGAAATGTTCCATCTGGGAATTTAATAGAAGTCACGCTGAAAACATATGGATCAGCACAGAGAACAACCAGTCTCCTGTGGAGCATTATATTCAATCCCATGGAGGAAACAAAATTCATTGTTCAATTTTAAGCACTTAAAAATTTCTGAGTTTCTTTTTTTTTTTTCCCTCGCAATTAAATTCTATGGGAATTTCCATATGGAGTTTATGCCATAGAATCATGGAATCATTAAATGGTTTGAATTGGAAGGGACCTTAAAGCTCATCTACTTCTAACCCCTTTGCCGTGGGCAAGGACACCTTCCACTACACCAGGTTGCTCCAAGCCTCGTCCAGCCTGACCTTGGTGGGACACCCACAGCTTCTCTGGGCAACGTGTGCCAGGGCCTCACCACCTGGAAAAATTTCATCCTGGCATCTAATCTAAAGTTAATCTATACAATATATATCAAGGATGAGTGATGAAACAAGTGAAAACTTTGCAACCAGCTCATGGCATTTCCTACAGTCCCTGACCTCGCACACCTAGAACACCCAGAACTAAGGGGATCTACAACATGTGCTGTAATACACCTCTCAGTGGCACAAACCTCTGAATACTGGAAAAAATAGGATTACTTCCAGGAGTGGACATGCCCAATGTGCAGTTTTTGCTAAGCAAAGAACTTCCAGCAGAAGCCTGACAGCTCCCTTTATGCAGAGTGGGTGGAGATATTAAACACTAGGCTTAAAAAGAAATAAAAGCAAAAAAAGAAAAAAAAGAAAAAGCATCAATCCCATCTTTTCCAGCTCTGATAAATGTCCCTGAATAATGTGCTTTAAAGAAGCCAGTCAGCTTTCATCTGAACAGGTCAAGAAAGGAGAGAACCTTTAGAGCACACACAAAGAGGGTGTAACATTCAGTTTGGGCTGTGCCTCACCTGATGAATTCTGATTGCATCCTCATTTGACTCATTTAAACTGTTACTAAATGTTCTTTAACACCCAGTGAACTAAACACATTGAGGAGAACTTAGTTTGAAAGCTATTATCGTATTCATTTCTTTTACACTTCTGAGAACATTGCTTATGGCACCTTACGAATTCCTGTGAATTCCCTTTTTAGTACCTTAGATGGAGGGTGTGAAAGAGAATATGATCAAAATTAATGCTGAAACATCTCCATAGGCAAAAAACTGCCTGGAAAATCAGGCCTTAAGGAGAATTCACTGTTCAGCTTTGGCTTTACATTCACAACTGAGTGTATTCTAAGTGTTTTATATGGAAAGTAACATAGATATGAGCACTTGGCTTACCAGTGAATTAGGAAATCCTACTGTTCTACCACCTTGTGCAAAGCATTGGAAAAGCAGAGATGATACACGATGTGTAAACAGGAAAGGCTCTGTTCGTCAAAGACGTTGTTGTCCTATTGACAACAGGCCTCAAGACCTGCAGATGAAGCCCTAAAAATCACAGAACGGTTTGGGTTGGAAAGGACCTTAAAGACCATCTAATTCCAATGCTCTGCCATGTGCAGGGACACCTCCCACTAGGCCAGGTTGCTGGAAGTCTGATCCAACCTGGCCTTGAACATTTTCAGGGAGGGACATCCACAACTTCTCTGAACATGTAACTTCTCTCACCACGATAATATTTTATAAATAATTCAAATTATGAAATATTAAATCAAATTTTTACCAGTCCAAGGTGAAGTCAAATGATGGAAACACTACTGCTGTTGAGATGAGTAATACTAAATTGTTGATATCTGGAAACAGATGTGCCTGGAATTTAGGTGTTTAGGAGGATAATGTTGTATTCTTCCTGTGCTGTACCTTCTTATAAAAATGCATTAATCTCCATAATATAAAAAGAAAATAACTCTCACCATCCTTTGCAGAACCAAAGGGCAGAGGTACAAAATTACCCCATCTGAAAGGTTTTGAATAACTGGATTATTGCTGAAGTGACCAACAAAATTAACCAACAGGTGATATTTTTGCTAAATTTGTATTTCTACTGACGTTCTGAGAGCAAACCTTCCTCTAATCCATCATTTTAGACAGCCAGTTGGAGGTGGTAGTGTGCAAAGTGGATGGTTTTTCAATATCTCTACACCCAGGTGTGGTTTGGGCCTCACTGTTTCTTGCAATTAGCTTGAGATCTTCTCTGATGAGGGAAAAGTCTAACCAAAACAGTATCATCATGTGATCTGACACAAGGTGGTTCTGGGGACAATCAGATCTATGGAAAGTTTTGAGACTTCAAGGGTCATATGTAGAAATGCAACCAAATTTTTGCAATCTGCCTTTCCTTGTGTACAGTGCAGATACCTGTAATCACATGCTGCAACCCCCTGGCGAAAAGAAAGGAGAAAGAAAAAAATGAAGGAGAAAGAACGCACTTTTAGCAATCAGTGCAAATCGTTTGAAATAAATATCTCACAGGGCAGATGAATTATCTGCTAAAAATGCCCCTTCCTCTGTGTTGGCTTTGCTGAGAACTGCAGGAGACCAACTCTGCAGACATTTTGTGTCCCATGTATGGTGTCTATGTCAGATGTGACCTGATGGATATAACCACCTACCACCTCTCCTGGGGCTATAGCCTGACATTAGACATAGAATCGTGAATATTTTCTGTCTGTCAAGAGCAAACCTGACAAACTGAGGGTTAACAGCAGAAAGGAGGAGAAGCATCATGTACTTTTCCTGTCTACACAATACCCAGATGGCATCAATCTGGTATCCCCAAGAAACCCCTTCATAAACTGCAACATACAACAGATTGAAACAGTGGGCTTGCATGAAATCTGATGTGCATTTAGAAGGAGAAGAATATCTTGGTTTCCTGAAAATAGTCATTATTTTCAAACAGTTCATCACACAGAATTCATCAAATGCACTTGGTTTGCATGTGTATGTGTGTTTTTCTCTCCTAATCCTGTCGATTGCACTGTATTTTAAAGTCAGATGAAAGGAAGAGCAAGCAAACAGAGTTTTTTCCATTGCTTTGATGTCACTAATGTTCTGTCAACTGGCTTATTAAACCATACACTCCTAGTACTCTGAGCAAAAGCTTGAGTGCTTTACAAGGTGTCTAAAAATATACTGTGATCCTTAAAAGTATGATCATACTTATCGGACAAGACACTAAATAAAAGATGATGCTCAAGACCTCTTTTATATTTTATTCACCTCTGCATATAAGTTTAATCAGAGCAGCAGAATTTTCCATTCAGTCACAGCCGGTTAGGGAAGTCTTGCGGAGTCTGGGGGTGAGGTTTTTACACTGTGTATTTTAAAAACAGTTTAAACAACACCATCCAACTAATTTCCAGCGTGGAGCAATCTGGAATGAAAATGACACTGAGAGAAGAAATTGCTTGCAGCATTATTTTGTTGCAATAGAATACAACAATCCCACAAAGGAACAAGGGGATCAGTGATAAGTGTTGAGCTCACAAGTCTTATACATAGTGCAAAGCAGAGAAAAATCTGCATTGAATCCCAAGTCTAAAGTGACTTGTTGCTGGGCTTACAGTGATTCCATCCTTACTTTGCAAAGAAAGTTATTTGCTGCTCCCTTTATCTGAAAAGTTTCTAGACTCATTCAACCCCTGCAGAATTCCTGTGTTTGTTCCATGACATTTTGACTGAATGGAGAGGGATTGGGTGAAAAATGTGACCAGTAGGCCATATTTTTAGCTGGTGCCTTCTCTGCTCTTAAATAGTGGGACTCAACAAAAAAAGTCTCCAGACTTTCTTTTGAAAGAAATGTAATTCTCTGCATCCTGCGAAATTTTGCATATTACTTAGTCATTCATAGAATCATAGAATGGTTTGGTTTGGAAGGCACTTTAAAGATCATTTAGTTCCACCCCCCTGCCATGGGGGATGGGACCCTTAGGTCCTCTTTTCTGCAACCCATAAAACAAGAATTCAGTGCTCTTCCCCAAGCTTTGAATGAGAATCTCTTTGAAAGTAATTACTCCAGATTTTTGAAAGGTTTTGTGTTCTGGTGAAGGTCTGGATCTGTTGGCATTAACAGTGAGTCTTTTTGGCTTCTATGGGACCAGGATGTTTTGCGTGGTTTCTTTTCCAACTAAACAGAAAATATGTCCTTAGTATTTGTTCTACTGCCTTATCTCAGATTTTTTTTTTCTTTTGCTGCTGAGTAGCATTCCCAATAAAACTGGGTCACAGGAGGAACAAGAAGGAGCTTCAGAAGACGAGTAGCTCTTGCTCTTTCCCTGCTTTCTGTTTGGTACCTTAAGCCTGTGTAGAGCTTTTAATCCCAGATCTCTGGATAGGATTCAACAGGCTTAGCAACAAAACATAAAAGCTTACCAAAAGCACCCCAGAAAGGACTACATTCTGTCTGCCTTTTTCCTGGCTGATCTTTCATTCATCCTGCTCTCATATCTATAATTTTTAATTACTTTTTCTCATTTTTGCAAGCAACATACTGTTGCTTTGCATTTGGGGGAAAAAAAAATCATCTGGCTTGATAAACCCATGCAGTCATGCTGAATGGGGAATCTGCATTTCTACTTCCAAAGGCAGCCTCCAGGTCAGCACATGAAAACTCTGAGGTCAAAATGTTGTCAGTAATGAGATCTCAGGCATTTCAAAAGTTCACATGGCTCTTTGTACAATGCAGGAGAATCCCTCTGTTTCCTCTGGTGCTGTTTCATGCTAATTTGGAAGCTGCAAACCAGCATGAAATGTTTCAAATGAAACATCAGTTCATCTTGGGTCCTAATTTATGGCTTTTGCAGAGTGCTGGGGTTGAAGCTGTTGAATTCTTAAGAATGAAAAAAAGACAGTGTATGCAGCTGGAGAGCACAGCAGTGAAATGAAGATTGTGTTAATTGCGAAGATTCAAAATATATCTTTTACATGAAGGCTGTTATTTCCTGCTTCACTATTTTGATAAACATTTCCATTTTAAAGGGTGCAATAAATAATAATTTGTTTTATTAATATCTTTACCTCCTTCCCTCCCTTTTCAAAAGGATGCCTGACACTGCTAAGCAGCAATTAAAAGCCATGAGACTTGGTCACCTTCTTCTGATAGTCCAAGGAGAAACTCAGTTGTTCACAATAAGCACACTCTAATTTTGCAATACATTTTATTGCAAAAGGATGGGATATGAATATGCTTATCACTGTAAACAAAGAAAGCTTCTTACCTTGCCAGAAGTTCCTAATCAAATCCTGGAGGAAAATTTGACTCCATCAGTCCAACAGATCTATATATCGAGGTTCCATGAAATAGTAAGTCTTGATCTCCTGGAAGCCCTGATACTTTTATGACAGAACAGTTTATCTGAGATTTTTGACCACATATTTTAGCTTTCTTTCTCCATTTATTCTCCAAAGCTTTGGTGAGAGCAAGAAATATAGAGAAAAAGGATTATGAGAAATTTGTTTCTTAAGCCAAACAAAATGTGGACGTCATTGAAATAATGTAAATTTAAGAAGTAGCACTTTGCTACAGGTATTAAGGTCTACAGTTTTCAAGGGGACAAACACTACATAAAGGCTAACAATTCTTACTGTAAACAGGGCAGTTAAACACAAACTTTTCTTTCAAACTTCAGAGAGGTTTCATTGCAAGCCACATAATTAGATGTTGGTCTCATTCTGGGCTGGCCTATGTTCTAAAGTATAAGAACCCTTTTTGTTTCAAAACACTTTTTAATTATTTTAGAATATATATTGTGACACTAGATATTTGCCTTTGTCATTTGTCCCCAAAATATGTTTATTCAGGAACTGTAGCCCGGAGCCCAAGAGAATAGAGAAGCATGGATCTTCTCTGAGCTGAACCCAAGCTCTGAACCCTTCGAGTTCTGCCTGTCATTGATGTTTGTATCCTGCTGGAAATGCCGACAAACTGGACCTCCAATCCTCCAGGAACAACCCAGAGGTGCAAGAAACGTGATTTTCCCTGCTTTGCACTCCTTTAAACAAACCCAGCAGGGTATATCAGATGTAGATCGAGGATTAAGTTATAATTACAATCAATATCTTTGCCGTGCCCGCTTCTCCAAATAATATATATTTCAGTCAGTGCACTTTGGGGATTTATCTCTGCGAGGCCTGTTTCTGCCCAAATCAGTGTGTCTTTCCCTTTGATATTCCCACAGTGTTCACATATACCCTCAAACATACACAGCCCTGGGTAATATGTCTCCAATGCGATGAAATCAATGGGAACACAGCCTTTTTTGCCTGACAGTATTGTCAGGGTGTATTATCTGGTTTAGGCTGTGGCTTCAGTTCATAGCAGTCGTCAGTTAAATTTCCCTTTCTGAAGCTGAGCAAAGTGTGGTAATGTCACAGCCACAGGCGACTGCCGCTCACAGGACGGTTTACCGGTGGAGCTTAGCCTCCTGGCTTGTCACAGTGTATATATCTCAGGGTCTTCTTTTCCTTCCTACTCAGAGGTTTCCAAGAATGTTGCCTGGAGCAGTCATGGGATGCAAAAAAAGAGAGATTTTTGTTCTGCACTTAGCAACATTACCACACTTCACACTCGGTTTCTGATAAGGGGAAATTTAACTGACTGCTCTGAACTAGATATACCAGATAATACACTCTGACAGTGCTGTGGATAAAGGCTGGCAAACCTACTAATTTATATTTCATTATCCCTGCACTTGGCTTAATCTGTTATCTCTTACTAAACGGTAGCGAGCTCACAAAGAGCTGCACTGAGCAGCAGAAAATGGAACCACAAACACCTCTTGAACACAGGGTGGCTTCTGTGCCAGAGGGTAGATGGGGCATTTTGGCTACCCAACCTTTCCAAAAGTGAACCCACAGCACTGATGCTGCTTAAACCGAGGTCTGTATCCCCATACAACCACCTGTCTGTCAACGCAGAGTGTGGTTTTTTTTCTTCCCTGGGTCTCTGAAGGGGCGTTTGTTCCATCTGTAGGTGTTCAAGATAGAGGTTCATCGGGAGAGCTCTGGTTGTCAACACAGCCCACAACTCCAGCTATTTCAGAAGTGGGTGATATGCACAGATCAAAACTCTGCCTTGTTTTCCAGTCTCCGAGGAATGGCAATATGAGTCGTGGCAGGTGGTGATCAAGTTTTTAATCTCCTCAAGGTTGGAATTCAAAGTTCAGCATCTTGCACAGCCTAATCTCTTGTCCATTTTTTAGCTTTGTCTTATTGGTAAAGTGAGCAAGAATAACCTGAAGAGAAATTTTCAAGTTAATATCCACAGAAGAATATTCAGTATTTGTTATAGTTCATTATCTGTAGGCAATAACTTCTTCCATCTGTGAGTGATGGTAGATCAAGGAACCAAACCAAAGAAAATACAATTAAAAGACAAATTAATTACCTTAACTACCTGAAAGACAACTTCACCTTCAGGGGGAAGTTCAACAGCTGCTGTGTAGTTTCAGGGACCTCGTTATCACGTATCAGCAGTGAAACTGTGGTGGTGATCCTGAGCTAAAAATCAGAAGAGCTAAATTCTCTCTGAAACTGCCATAAAGCAAGTCTTTCAACATGACACAAGGAGACATCATAAACCTCATAAACCCAAGATGCTTTTTTTCTCCCTTGGGAGAAGCGTGCTTGACTGCCCCACAGTATTCCCCCTTATCTCTTACCCACTGTGGTTGGATGATCCTAGAGGTATTTTCCAATCTTAATGGTTCTATGATTGTATGATTCTCTGACAAAGGCATTCCTGAGATCAAGTCTGACACTTGATTTAGATCCATATGTGGAAGCCTAGAAGATAAGAGGGTTAATGTGTGTCTCAAACACCCATAACCAAATATCCATGGAAAGGATTTGAACAGTTTCCAGTGTGCTGGTGTGGGACCTCACCAAGGAGAGGTCCTTTATCTTCCTAACTGACAATAGTTTTAAGATAGTTTTTTGCTCAGTTCCATTAATTTTACCCTAAAATAAGACAGTTTCCCAAACTGGTTTCTGTAAAGGAAAAGTCAGCATGCATTTAAAGGTGGTGGGATTTCAGCCTTGAGATTCTTCTCAGCGAGCTGTGAGAAAGACAGGGATGCTGTC
Organism: Myiozetetes cayanensis; assembly: GCF_022539395.1. Taxonomy (NCBI): domain Eukaryota; kingdom Metazoa; phylum Chordata; class Aves; order Passeriformes; family Tyrannidae; genus Myiozetetes; species Myiozetetes cayanensis. Next base: position 110,903,879 of record NW_026087411.1, on the reverse strand, counting down.
CATTTCAGGACCCCAGATATCATTCTCAGCTCAAATTCTGTAAGACACTTGAAGGGTTTGAAAAGATATTTTCTTCAAATTAAAATTTTTAAGCACATGTAAGTCATCAGATTAATTCTGGTTTATAATAAAGGCTTGATTTTGATTAATTTCCTGTTCCTAATTTTTGAAAGACAGTTCTGAAATGTCACAATGGTCCATTCTAACATGTATATAAGGAAGACTTCATGTGTTTTTTGGTGCAAAGTAGGTATTTTTTTAAAAAATGTACAAAAATAAATATGAAAAAGCTAAAATCAAAATGAGAGTTCAAAAATATTTAATGTTTGCTTAATGTTTTGGTCAGATGTCCCACACTGTAATACAAAAAGATAGGCTTTTTCTCAGCGTAGGGTGGAAAGATCTCAATGACTCTGAAGTTCTTCAGAGATGGGACAAATGTTTCCCTTATTTGTGATAACAGAAGCTGTGAAATACAGACAGGTAGAGAGATAAATGGATGGAAATCAATACAGATCAGTCTAATTTGCCTTTTCACTATTCAGTTACTTGGACCATGTGTAGGAATATGTGCATCTATGTTTATTTCTTCAGTTCACCTTCCTTAAATCCATTCCTTTCCATAATACAGGAATATTATGCATGCTCGTATTTGTACAGCACATTTGCTTTACAAAAGGCTCATTATTTATTTTATTTCTTTACTTTCAGGTCCAGCCTTTGTGCCACTTCATGATGATTGCACATCAAAAGCGACTTGTATAATTTTTTCTGTATTTTCCATCAGACACTCTTTGTTGTCTGTAACTTCTTCATCACATGTAGCATCACTGTGATGTCCTTTATAGACTGCCAAATAAATTTTACCTGTATTTAAAGAAGCCTTGCCTTTTCAACCTTAAGGAAGCCCAGAATAAACTCAGAACTTAATTATTCTTTTTCTTTCCGTGGTTTGATTTCTAACACTGACTGTCTTCACCACTCAGCTTTTAAAATCCATCAAAACACTTCAACTGATTTACATAATCTTAAACTATGTAAGTGGCTTTGTTTTTATTCTTCATGACTTACTGACTGCAAATTTGAATGTTTTTAGGTTAGGATCTTGTTTTCTATCACTTTTAATATACACAAACTCAGATTTTCTCTTACTAAACTGTCCTTTTTGGCTGGATCAGCATTTAATGTGCACATTGTGAGCTTCTGATGGGAAAAGACTAGATGAGATTTGGATTTTTCTTTTAGATAAAAATCCCTCTGAGGTACATCACTGTTTGTTTTAAAACAGATTATGAAAAACAACATGCAACAATGAAATTTTTTAAAGTTTAAATTGTGTCTTTGGGAATGTTTAGATTCCATTTAAAGGGGCAATGAGTGGTGTATGTCCTACATGTCAACTAGCTGTGACCCTTTTGCAAGGTGATATGAGTCTTTTTCCCTTTCCTGACTAATATCTTTAATTTTATAATTTTTGTTGCTCTCTCCATCTGAAATCTGGGACATCTCTAGAAAGAAGACAACTTAGTCGAAATATGAATTCAGTAATTTCTGTTTAAGAAACAGAACCTACTAATGTTAAGCAAGAAAGAGAGAAAGGGGGGTAGATTGTGCATGTCTGTGTTTAGGATGCAAGCTGAATTCTTTTTATGTTCAGAGATGATCATCAAAGCATTTTTTAAAGGAGGCTCAATGTGAATGTGAAGACTCCAGCATTGCTTTTTGATTTTTTTATCATTCTGTTAATCTGTTGCTAACCCATGTAATATTAATTTGTTTAATATTTCTAAAACATGTCTAATATTGTGGAGAACATGGTCTTGGGTGTAAATATTGCAGCCTGAGGAATCTGGGTTCAGCTGTGTCTTGGATATAGATGTCCTGGATGTCATAAGTCAAATGGTTTGCTATTTCTATACCTGTTTTTAAAATGGGGTAGCCAGTCCCTTCCTCACAGGGGTATATCAAGAGAGATAAATTTTACAAAGATGCTGAACACCACTGGACAGGGAGTAAAGGTGGCTTTGAGCTCAACGCTGTCAATTAGGATGGCCCCGGGGCTTGTCTAAACAACATATTGCTCCTCCTGGTTGGTGTGACATTAATGAGCTCTGGCAGTGCCCCATTTCTGGCCTTGGATTGACTCTCTCACTCTCTTCAACACTCCTGGCTAGGATTTGTGTGCCTTGTCATGGTGTTTGCTCCATGTTTGCATGGCCCTTTGCTGAGGTGTTTAGCAGGGTGATCTTTAAACTCAGCAAGCTGCAAACTGCATCCCTTAGATGACTGTAAGAACATAGACTTGGGAAAAAATGCGATTCCATGCCCTCAAACTCCACAGAACCTCCTCCCAGGAAAAAAAAAAATTAATCACAAATCACAAAATTCCTTGTGGAGGTAGACAGTGATCTCTCCTCTGTGGTAACCAGTGATAGAATCCAAGGAAATGGCCTAAAGTTGTGTCAGGGGAGTTTTAGGTTGGATATTAGGAAAAGGTTCTTCTCCCAGAGGGTGGTTGGTCACTGAGCAGGTTCTGCAGGGCAGTGGTCACAGCCCCAAGGCTGCCAGACCTCAGGAAGCATTTGGACAATACTCTCAGGCTCATGGTGTTACTCTTGGGGATGGTCCTGGGCTGGGATAAGGGTTGGACTCGATGAACCCTTGTGGGTCCCTTCCAACTCAACATATTCTGTGATTCTGTGATTCTATGATTCTGTGATTCTGTGAAGGTGCTATGGCTCCTTATAGCAAACATAAGAGGGGAAAAATAAAACACCCAAAACCGTATCAGGATCCTGGGAAACAGAATACCTCTCTGACAATGAGAAATATTTTTGGTCAATAGTGCAAAATGAGGGAAATTTTCCAGAGCACAATGAAAGGTTAACTGAAGAAAATTTCTCTTTCATCCAAAATCTAGAGATGAGTTTAAAATCTAGATTTTAATTCTTTGTACAAAAGGGATAAAATTAATTCACCTAGAAGTAGATTTATCTTACATCCTATAATAGTCTGGGGTAACAACTCCTTATACTTTCTTATTGAAGTCATAGAATCATGGAATGGTTTGTGTTGGATGGACCTCAAAGACATCTCATTCCACCCCCTCTGACATGACCAGGGACACCTTCCACTATCCCAGGTTGCTTTAAGCCCCATCCAACCTGGCCTTGAACAATTCCAGGATGGGGCAGCCACAGCTTCTCAAGGCAACCTGGGCAAGTGTCTCACCAACCTCTTAACATTTAATCTAAATCTCTTCTGTTTTACTGTAAAACTTTCCCCTGTAAAAGCTGTTTAAAAAAAAAATTAAAACCATTCCTATGATTGTAAAAAGTTTCTCTCCCTCTTTTTTAAAAGCCCTTTAATGTGATTACAGTTTGTTTAAAAATATTTAAATATCCAGGACTCTCTGTCACAGTCTTTGGATAATCACTTGGCAGATGGGGCAGCTGCATTTCAATCGATGCTCCACTGCATGTTTCGTTATTTATGCCAAGAGAAATAGCACCACCAGGAATGACTGAAAGCATTTTACCCCAGGATCTGTTCCACAGTGATGATGAAGACACTCCCTTACCAAATGAAAGATAAAACATCAAACTGCTGTGTGTGAAAGGGAGGAGCTTAAATGAATTTTCACATCTGAAGTGCTTCTTGCTTGTTCAGTAGAAAAGGATGGTCTACTTCTATGGCAATGTTGTGAATTAGACTTGTTTATTACTAATTGTTACATGAAATTTTATTTTACATCAGATTAAACAATTCAAGAAATTGTATATATTTTTGCTTAAAATACAATAAAATCTTCAATGAAATTGAACTTCTGTATCTGTAATACTCCATATGAAGCTCTGTGAGGGAAGGTTAAGGTTGGATACGAGGAAAAGGTTCTTCACCCAGAGGATGGTTGGAAACTGAAACAAGCTGCTCCAGGGAAGTGGTCACAGCACCAAGCCTGACAGAGCTCAAGGAACTTTTGGACAATGCTCTCAGGGACGGGGTGGGATTCCTGGGTTTGTCCTGTGCAGGGCCAGGAGTTGGAGTTGGAGTTCAATGATCTTTGTGGATCCCTTCCAAGTCAGGATAATCCACGGTTCTATGATTCTGTGATTCTATGCTGCAGAAGATGGGGGGTGTCAGGGAGGTCCTGCAGGAAAGGTGGAGTCCTGTTTTGGCAGTCCCATCATTATTCCCACTCAGCCAGTTCAGGCATTATTCATAGTCTCAGTCTATAAATGTAATTCCAAGACAAGATCCACACAACATTGACCTACATTGTCTAAAGGCTTTTTTCAGATCTCCCACTCCATAATAAATAGGATTTATTCACTGAACTTTCATGTCAGTGACAAAATAAGCACTTGGTGGTGATAGTGGGTGATCATCTGGCCTATTTTAGGTGTCCACATGGGCTCAGTTGCACTATGGACATGCCTGTTTCTTCCCACTGACTGCAGACAGCCTAGGACTACCAGCTCACCTCTAAACATTTACAGCTGGAGAAAAGTATTCCATTTAAACACATTTTCCTGGGTATACTGCCATCCTGTAACACTAAATCCCACACTACTGCAGCTACTCCGAGTTTGCTCTTGGTTTAAATATTCAGCAAAATATCATGGTAATCTGAAAGTCATGGATGAAATCCCCACCTGCAAACCAAAAAAAATAATTTAAGCTCAGCTTTGGGATTTCTTTTCCCATGTGTCTGTTCTCTCCTCTAACTTCTGATAGATGGTCACTCAGCTTCAACTTGCAGTACCCAGGGCTCCTCGGGGCATTATTCAGGGCCCATTACCTTTTTAGCTCTAATGATCTCCTGCCAACAGCAATCCTCTATGCATGCCATTTATTCCATTACACTAAACAGGGGTAATTTGGTAAATTGAGTGTTTAAGTAGCCTAAAGGTAAATATTTTTTTTTCTATTTTTTTTTTTTTTTCAAAATGATGATGTTCCCTTTGGCCTCAGCAGATTCTTCTATTTTTGGAAGGGCTTATTTTAATTTGCCTTTAATTGTTCATAAAAGTGAAAGGTTAAATAATGCCAGATAGAAAAAGGTTAAATCAAGCCCTCAAACAAATGTTAAATAAAAGCAAAATCAAGCAATCAGTAAATTAAGACTTCTTTTTTTTTTCAGATGTAACTTTAAGTAACTTCATCCTCCCAGTTCTTTTTATCCAGCAACTAATCTGTCAGTGCTAAAGCACCAGGGGTAGCAATATTATCTTAATTACTAATTAAGGCCAGTAGGTTATGACTTTTACAGAATAAAAGCTAGAAGAATTCTTTTGATTAATGTCCCTAAATAAAAACAAGTTGAGTGTTTCTGTCAGTTACAGCTACTGCAAATCAGAACACAAACTTTTGTGGTGCTCACCACACTAATTAAATGTTTTGAGTGTCGTGGTAACAATGCTGAGCTTCTTGTGTTCTCTACAGCCCATCTTCTGTTAGCTTGAGCATGGAAATTTATCCTGGAATATGAATTAATTTCTAAACTTTTTTTTTTTTCAGGGGAAAAAGTCTAATTTGATTTTAAGAAGTAAATTAATTACATCCCCTGAGTTTGTCCTGGTATTCGACTCTTCCCACTCTTAGAAAACTGCATGCAGCTTAGGGGCTGAATTTGTTCCAAAATCCAAATGTTCCCAGTTTTCAAGTGAGTTTCTGTAAACTGCAGAACTAAGAGGAAGCTTGGGGTGGGATGTTTAACCCTTTGGAAATTTCTCTGCTCAAACAGAAACTGTTTGCCAAGTTAGGTCAGAAGCACGACTTTCAGAAGGCTAAAATTTACTAATATCGATGTCACACCACAGCTCCTGTGCTGCTGCTAACACAGGGAGGGAGCTGAGACAGCATCAGGACATTGCTCTTTGTCTTATCATTCAGGCAGAGATTAAAAAAAAACAAGCCTTAAAATACCTAAAGGAATAATTTTTTCTTCCTCACACCCCTTCCCTGGAGTGTGAGTTTTATCCAATGACTAAATGCCACTGAGATCCTGTCTCATTTATCTCCATGCAGCCTCTCCTTTCCCCCAGTAAGTTATTTGTTCAGGAAAGCCTCAGAGCCACGGAGCATAATTAACTCTTGGATCAGGCCCATAGGAAAGCTGTGACCCACAATCAAACCACATCAAGAAACATTTTAAATTTCCCCAAGTCTCTGAGGAGGCAGAGGTTTTTATTTTTCATAGAGTCTACTGTGACATGTTTGTTGATCCCAAAAAGGACAGTGCTTTTTTTATTTTAGGCCATGAGAATAGATAACCAAGAACTCTGAGGTGACTGGAGCTCCAGGCTAACAAGGAATGACTCCAGCATAAACACTGGTCCATCAACTGCTGCGAGGGCTTATTGCCCTTAGTGAGGGTCACTGAGCCTTGGGGTAAAGGAAAACACAAAGGTCAGATTCATCCCATTTAATTGCAACTATAGAGAAATTCAGTTAACCAATTGTCTGGTTGAGGTCTTAGTCAATTGAGAGGTAAAAGCACCTCCCAAGGATCATTCACTCCACCTCAGGACAAAGGCTGTGACCCTTTGGAGACTTATTCCACTCTAATTTAGTATCATGGAATCGTTAAGGATGGAAAAGCTCTGCAATACCATCAAGTCTAGCCTTCAATCAAACACCACTATACCCATTGAACCATACCATGAAGTGCCATGTCTACCTTTTTTTTTTGGAACAATTCCAGGAATGGTGACTCCACCACTTCCCACGGGAGACTGTTCCAATGCTTAACCACTCTCTCAGTGAAGAAAGTTTTTCTAATATCCAACAAATTTCTACCAAGGCAGCCTACAGTAGTAATATAGAATCATTAAGGTTAGAAAAGGCATCTAAGATCACCAAGGCCAAATCTTAACCCAGCACTGCTAAACCATGTCTTCAAGTGCCACATCCACATGCCTTTTGAACAATTCCAGGGATGGCGACTCTGGTTCCTAGTCCCTGGTATCCTGTTGCCTATTCCAATACCTGGCCACCCTTTCAGTGAAGTAGTTTTTCCTATTATCTAATCAAAATCTCCCCTGGCACAACAAAAGGCCATTTCCTCTCATTCTGGAGAGACAAGATTGTATCTTTACATGGCTAAGCTCAAGCAAGACTTGCCCCAGTCTTCATCTAAGTGGCCCAAAGCAGCCCCAGCTTGCTATTTAACCATTTGAGAATATGGTGGTGTCCCTGAGCATGGGACAAACTGACCCAAAAAGGGGTGGCTAGGAGCACCCAAGGCACATGCACATTGGCAGGACCACATGGATACTCTCCTCTATCCCAGGCTGCAGATAACAAATGCACAACTTGTGTTCCAACAGCTACTGCCTTATCTTCTTGTATGCTAAATTCACTTCCTTTTAAATGCAGACACTCAGATTTAAAGAGCTTGCTATGATTAATATTTTAATCCATGGCAGAGAGGGAAGCAAGGGTTGAGATACTGGAAAAGCATCTGTTCAGCAATGTCTTTTCCAAGCCATTTTGAACTTTTTGTCCTTTCAGCAGCTGAAATGTGTGACGTGGGTACATTTGTGTACAAAGAGGGGGAAGCAGGGGAAGGATGTAATCAGTCGTACAACATGTAGTGTACTCTCTACATTAAAAGTCTGTTTTCATCTTTGCACAAAAAAAAGAGCAAACCATTCACATGGAAATGGAATAGATCCCCGTGGTGATTAAAAACTCCAGTAGAAAAATACATATTTAATGAATAGATAGCACAGATAAAGAGGAAGAATGCATTTACAGTAGAAAGCAACTAGAAGGACTGTAGAGCCTTTATTGTAGAGCAGAATCAGCTGGAAACACGGGTTTATTAAGTTGTTTAAGTACAAGGAAAAGGGACTTAGGAAGGAGGATGGAAAAGCTGTGGGCACACAAGTGTAAAGTGCATGTGATATTGTGGGTGCAACTACGCTCTGGCTGGAAAATGACACTGGCTGAATTCACACTCAACTCTTGCTCTAAGAGAGAAACTCAAGATAGAAAAGGAGGTGAATTATGGCCTCTGATGCTACTATTGTCTCTCTTATATCGTCAAGTAATCAGATTGTCTGATCTGCACTAATCAAAATAAAAGAAGTGCAATGTTTTCTGGTTCTTTTTGAATATATTAGGTGCAACCAAGGCATCAGATAAAATAATCCTTGTTCTCAAGGCACAGCCATGTGGATACAAGTATAAATACAGTATTATAAATACAATCTTAAATTTGTCATGAAGGAATTTCAAAAAATATGTAGCTGTGGTGCTTAGGGACGTGGTTTAGTGGTGGACTTGTCACTGCTGGGTTAATGGTTGGCCTTGATGATCTTAGAGGGGTTTCCAGCCTGAATGATTCTATGATTCCATGAGGTCCCACACCTTGTCATGTCATCCTTTAGCACAGAGAGAAGTTGGGCACCAGCCAGCACCTGTGTTTAGCCATCTAAATGGACCTATAAATGTGAGTTAGTTACTCTCACCTCTCTTGATCGTCAGCAGAGAAGCTGACTTTAATTGAACAATACATTTAGTCTGTTTTATGCTTTGGGACTGGTAAAGTACTACTTGGAAATGCTCATTTCTCTCTTTTATCTTTAAAGGGATGGCAGGCACCAGATGACTCTTAGTGAGATAAGTCCCACCCCACATCTCTCGACAGCCCAGGTCCTGTTGGATGCCTTCAGTTGTTGCAGATAACAACAACCCTGGGAGGTGTGGTTGAGAAATAGGAACTGGTGGAGAGCCAGAAAATGTCAAATGGAAAATTAGTTGATGAGGAAAGGAGAAGCACAAGGTAGGACAAGGGTCTCTTTTTTGTTGTTGTTTTCTATGGCAAAAAACAAGGCCTTCCATAAGGAAAAGCTCCTTTTATCTCCTAAACCATTGTTCTGATAAAACTTAAACTCAACACACTGAATTAACAAGTTCAGGAATTTAGGATTTTTTGTCTTAAAAAAACTCACTGTGAAACTGATTAAAAAAAAAAAGAAACTGTTTTGTCCAAAATTTTTAAAATAAGCACTACTGGATTTTTTTTGTCTACCCTGGAGCCAGTGGGACTTTTCCTCTGGGATGTTTCTCCTATCTGCTTACCCCCCAACCCCTTATTTTTGCAGACATTTTTACAGTGAGTAGAAGAACTAAAATTATAATCTGAGGAAGGCTGCCTAAATAATAAATGTGCTCACATTTAGGGATTTGTTGCAGGTGTGCTCTAAACCTTTGTGAGGCAGTGTGGGTAAATAGAAAGTTTGTATTAGTTGCTTATAATTAATCCCAATAGCTTTAAGGCAGAATCTTCCTGCTCCAGGGGTTCAGAGAAGGAGATGGATAGAAAAGCAAGGAGGGATTCTCTGGGCAGGAAACTGAAGGGATGTAGCAAATCAGTTTATTTAAACCTTAGCAATACCTGATGATTTGCAGAGCTCTTGCTTCTTTCTGACTGAGACCTCTGAGCTGCACTCTGCCAAGGAAATTAGCATTTGTCCAGTTTTGCTTTCACCCTGGAAATACTCAAAATACAAATCCTAAGCACTTGAAGGAAAAACCACTCAACAAAAGTAGAAATAAAATAAAATATTTTTTCTATTAGTTTTCCTGCATTTATTCAAATTATTCGCCAAAGTAGAATAATAATTCAGAATAACAATTTTTCAATGCTTAATCAGTAAACAAAGTCTCCTACTTTGCATCAGGTAGGTGAAAAGGGCCCAACTAATTGAGAATGAATAGAAAGTGACATACCAAAAAAAATCTAAATCATGCATGAAAAGAAATCCAAAGTCCTTGTAGCTGAAGCCCATTTTAAAAATTCTCCAAAGGTGCAGCTTCCAAGGACATTTGTGCCTTTCTTTTCCAACTATTCTTACAGACCATTGTCAGCAGAGCAGATAAAAGAAGTAAATGTAGATGAGATTCACCTCACCTAAAACCCAGAAAAATTCTAGAGTTCTCTAAGTTTCATCTACAGTCCATGGAAAAAGAAACTTCCAGAGGCAATTCATCCTATCTTAAAGCACATGAGTAAGAAGATATTTCTGCTCTAGAAGAGTCTCTGTAAGGAGTTTGGTTTCCTCCCAGGGGAGATGGATGTTGAATGTAGGTAAATTGCACAGTTGGTTCTAAACAAAGACAAGAAGAAGGGCGGGGGGGAATCACATGGTGGAATAATCTTCAGTATAATTGGATTTTCCTGAAAGAATTCCAGAAGCCTAGTATAAAATAAACCCAACAAAAAAACCTGAAGAAAATCAGTGTTGCATCTGACATAGTCTAAGAATTGGTCTTCGTAAGGAAAGAGGGAGATGGAGGCATTCAGATAAAACAAAGTATGATCAGACCAGGTGAGTTTGAAATGTAACAGTAAATATTTAGTAAGATGTTGGATCAATGAAGAAATAAGAGAGAGAGAGAGAGAGAATGCTGCAGAATCATGATTAGCTGCAGTCATAAATCTGTGAAAGAATGGATTTTTTTTTTCCTGTGAACAGGAGGGAGAAACATTAGGTCATAATAATAACAATACAGGTTTGTTTAATGAAAGGAATTAAACTGTTGATATTTTTAAAAGTCAGACTCATATTAACCTATTTCTTAAAAAAAAACCAACCAAACCAAACCAAACAAACAAACAAACAAACAAACAAACAAACAAAAAGCTAAGCCATCAAAAGACCATGATTAAAAAATAGAGGCATAAAACGTAATTCTAAAATGATTATTATATTTTCTGGATCTCTCTTATTTGTATGAAAGACCTTTATAGGATATGGGGTGTCACCTTCTACCAGTATGTAACTTCTCTGTTTACCTGTGGAGGTCTCCTTAATGACGAACATGGAATGGACATTGAAATTTCAGTTCTTGAAAGTTAGAATAGCAGAGTCACACATCCCATGATGTGTCTTCATCTGCAGTTCTGAGGACTGAGAAGAGAGATGTTTGTCAGTGAGGTTTAAAGCACCAGGTGAAGCAATCAGCACAGCCCTGTGTAAGCCATAGCTGGTGCTTTCTGCACTTATCTACAGACTTACAGTGAGAAGTGGCTTTATCTCTCACCCCTTAAATTCCCTTTCAGATTTCAGTGGAGGCATACTCTTGTTCTTCCCATGCCTTGTCTCACAGTTTGAAAAACTGGCTATTTAGGTGGAAAATCCTACAGGAAAACAAGCATTTCTTCCAAATCACTTGCTCAAGGCACTGTCATGATAGACTAACACAGGCCAGATGAAGGAAGGTGTTTTTAATTAGGTTACAGCAAAGGCTTTAATATTTTTTTTAGGAATTAATATGGGTCATTTAACAGTAACTTGTCTGTGTAGCTTGTACATTAAAGCATCAGATGGAAAGGTGGGAAATATTTAGGACAAATTAAAAGTTGGTCCTTCCAATGCAACCACAAGCTAAATGAGGTATGTCAGTTCTGGGGGGGCACAGGTCTACTACATGTTTCAGTGCCCACCTGCCATCCAGGAAAACACTGCTAGACTACACACCAAGTCTTGTTAAACACGAGATTTGTTCAGAAGAGCTATGGCATTAAAGAGAGGATATCATGAAACCTACTGTCAAATAGGCCTTGCCTTCCTTTCTTAGGTCATTTTGCCAGTGGCTCCTTGGTAGCTTTCAAACTAGGACCTATCTTTCCAATTAATTAGAGTGGATATTGAATCTGTCAGTGCATATGCAGTTATTTTAGGGTAACTAATTGCAGACAGTTCATCCAGCTGGACAGCCAAAGCAATAATATTAAAGATTAATGCCCCAGATCAGCAAATAACCTGGGCATGTGCATAGTCCTTGTGGCTTCAGTGAGAAACACTTACAGACAGGCTTGTTGAAATAAATAAATTGTTGCAACACAGCCTTAAAAATTATGAATTCGTATTGCAGATGCCATACAAACAATTCTAAGAAAATTTGAAAAGATTACTGGTTTTGACAACTCCAAGCTTAAAGTTCTAAGTATTGCTAGGAAAAACAATAATCATAGAACCGTGGAATAGTTGGGTTAGAAGAGAACCTTGAAGGTCATCTAGTCAAACACCCTGCAATGAGCAGGGATATTTTCAATTAGATCAGCTTTCTCATAAGTCCATCTAACTTGACATTAAATGCTTCCAGTTATGGGGCACTCACCACCTCTCTGGCAGTTCTGGTCCCAGTACAGACCCCTGAGAAAACACCACTTGTCACTGATTTCCATCTGGACATTGAGCCATTGACCTCTACCCTCTGGATGCCATGATCCAGCCAATTCCTTACCCACTGAACTGTCAACTCATCAAATCCGATTTAGAGAGGAGGATGTTGTTGGAGGCCGTGTCAAAGGCCTTAGAGAAGTTCAGACAGATGGTGGTCACAGCTCTTGACCCCAGATGTAGTCACTCCACCATACAAGGCCACTAGGTTGGACACATAGATCTTGCCCTCGGTGAAGTCCTTCTGACTGTCTCAAACAGTCTCCCTGTCCTCCATATTCCTTAACACAGCTTCCAGGAAGATCTGTTCCAGATCTTCCCAGGCACAGAGGTGAGGCAGACCGGTCAGTAGTTCCCAGGATCCTCCTTTCTATCTTTTTTAAAGGTGGGTGCACTGTTTCCCTTTTTCCATTCACTGGGCAGTTCACCTGACTGCCATGACTTTTCAAATATGATGGAGAGTGGCTTGACAACTACATCAGTCAAACAAACCTGATCTCTTACAGTGGGAGGGTCTTTGCTCCTCTAGTTCCCTTCTTGCAGTCCACCCACTTGAAAGGTCTAGGAAGAGAGACTGTAGTTAAAACTGAGGCAAAAGAGTTGTTGAGTACCTCAGCAGTCTCCTTGTCCATTGTTACCAGTTTGCCAGCCTTGCTCACTGGGGAGGGGGGACTGTTTTATTTTAGCTTCCCTTTCTGACTGACACACCTGTAGAAGCCATTCTTATTCTTTGCATCTCCTCCTCTTCATTGCCCATGCTATGTGCATTGGTGTAGATGCACTTCAGCTGGGCTGTTGGCCACGTCAGGATCTTAGAGGAAATACCCCTTAATTCCTTTTAGGTATTTCATTGGTTAAATGTTAACAATGTAAAAGTAATAAATACTAACAATGTAAAATATAAACAGAAGAATCCACAGTTCTTATTGCTGGAAACAATTGGTGCCAGTCATAAGTTGATTTTGCTGATGATCACAGATCTTTCCATAGCCAAAGGACATCAGTAGATAACTTATTCCATTTATTTCAGGTTGTATTGAATTACCCTCTGGACATACCTGTTTCTTACATCATCTGCAAGGGGCAAGACTAATTGCCCACTTTTGGACTTGAAATGTTAGATGCACTGAATGTTACCTTACATGTTCACTCCCTTTTAATGGAATTTTCTTTCTAGCACTTTAATATATCTGATACATATGTGCAGTAGGAAAACATAGAAATAGAAATAACTATGCTAAAAAAGTCTCTCCATCAACACCATTCCACTCCACTCACGCCGAGATGGGTGGAAATATAAATGACAGCAATGTTTGGCCTGCCACTGACACCTATCCACACATAAACAGTCACAGTTAGATGAGAAGCTTCACAGTTTCTCTGAATATTTAATTAGCACAAACTTGGTTTCTTCGAGCTCCATCAAAAATAAAATTAAGGAGCTCAGCTTCATTTACCTCTCCTTGGCTGTAATGAACATTAAAACTCCCCCCAAGGCCGCAGGTTTGGTTCTATGGCCGGTGCTGGAATGTTGGCAATAAGAAAAGACTTGGGGCGGATCACACTTCTTTATCTTTACCACAGGGATAAACTTAAGTGACAGACAGGCACGGGCTAATGACTTTTAATAGTTTCCCATTGCTCTGGCTGATGACACAGTGCTGAAAAACCACAGCCCCCCCTCTCCATAAGCCAGAATTTCACATCCGTGACACTACGTCTTTATTACCGCTCCGTTAGTTCAGGGGAGCCATGCTCTCTAAAATGCCTTTCCCCGTGGCTTAAAGTAAAGATTTTTTAAATAAATTAATACAGTTTATGTTGGGCATCTACCACTTGAAGGGCTAATGATTATTGACTACCCTCCAGCAGACATCAGGGAGTCTAGCCTCAGGCCCTTCCCGCTCGCCCCCAAACATGCCGAATGTTAACACATGTTTCGAGATCCTGGCTGGGATTGGACACAAACAAGGCAGTCAGAATGGACCATTTAGTGTACAAGTCAAGATGACAGATCTCTGCTTAATACAAGGAAGACAAAAATTCGTATCTTATTGAAAAAGGCAGAAGAGCCCCGGGTGCTTTCGCTTTGTGATTCTGCAGCAAAAAGTGGGTTGTGTCAATATAAGTCTATGTCACCCGCTCGCAGCTGCCACACTGAATTGACCCTGCTGGCTGCAGACAGAAAGGCCTTCCATCTCCAAATTCTCTCTAATGCTCGTCTGCCAGAGTGAGCACGAGGTGGAAAAAAGCCAACAAGTTACTCCTAAGTATGGGAGTGAAAAACAAAACAGAACTAAACAAAAATGCCTCAATGCCGTGAGACTCTCCCTGCTGCCTGTTTCTAATGAAACACTAGAAAAAAACCCCAACTTTCTCATCTGAAAGCATTTCAGAGGATGCTTTGACAACGTGAGCTTTATGTTTTGTAAATCATGTTCTTGTAATTCCTTGTAAGTCTCCAGATCCTCTTCAGATAGAGCAGCAGAGCATTAAATATTCTTGCAACGCTCACCAGAGCTTAATTACTAAAAGTTGAAACATCTTTTAAGCTCTGCTTTTTTTTTTTTTTTTTTCTTTTTTCCCTGGGTATTCCCCAAAGAAAAGACAGAAAAAAGTTGAACAGTGTGCACAATAACTATTAGTTAAGACCACGTTTGCAAAGGAGGGAAAAGAAGATAAACAATTTTGAAACTAAAAATAGAGTATTTCTTGAAACCATTATAGTTTAACATCACAGCATTCACTGATGTGTCTGTTCCTCGTGTGTATATTTTATTAAGCTCAGATGTTCACACTGGTGAAAAGATTGAACTGAAAACAAAAAAATTAAAAAAAAAAAGTTCCCAAATTCCCTAAAATGAAAACAAAAAATGAAATAAATCTTCAATTAGATGAAACACAGAATTCTCTTGATTTCTGAAGAAGTATGCTAATTTAGGGAAGCTGAAGACAGGGCTAAAATTATAGACCTATTTCAAATACATTGTTCAAATACTCAAAGTCCATGAAAATGCACAAAAAAAAAGTTTTCTTTACCTCAGATCAACCCATATTCAGGCATACGCTTTACCAATATAGGTAAAAAGAGGCAGTGAAAAGTGAGCATATTTTTTTAGCAGAAGGTAAATTTTCTCTCTCTCTTTTTTTTTTGTTTTTTTTTTTTTTTTTTTTGTTTTGTTTTGTTTTGTTTTTAATGTTGCAGTGGGGGGCTAGTAAAGCTTTTGTCGGTTTTTATTTAAATTTGTCGCAAATCACTGGATATTCCAACCCAATAATTGGACATGTAAACACACCTTGCCTGACTGTGAAATCGTCAGAGGTGCTGTGTGGATATCACGGAGAGGAAATATTCATCTCACCTAAATGTAACCACCTGAAGGTAGGAGTCTAATCAAGAAGCTGGCTGTGGTTTTTCTATATGCAAGAGAGAGAATAACAGAATAATAAAGGTTGGAAAAGAAGATTGCAAGGGGGTCATTCATCACACTGATCTTCCAACAGCTTTTCACAATTCTGTGGAAACGCTTCTTTTTCCACTGAAAATCAAAATGTATGTGGTTAGCTGACTAAATGCTCAACTTCCATAGAGCTCATATTGGGTAAGATGAATGCTGGAATTTAGAAGAATTAGGTTTTAGTTGTAACTAGCACTTGCAGGGATTTAAGAGTTGTCTCTAACTGGAAACAAAGAAAAGCATAAGTTAAGGGATAGGAAAGGCTGAGGCATCACAGCTTTGTCTCCACTGCTCTAAAAGGCAGTGTAGCTGATCAGCTCAGCTAGAGGTGTTGATGATGTAGGGTAGATTTTGGTTAGCTGATACCCTGTGAGGGTGGTGAGGCCCTGGCATAGGTTGTCCAGAGAAGTTGTGGTTACCCCATCCTTGGAAGTGTTTAAGGCCAGGCTGGACAAGGATTGGGGCAGCCTGGGATAGGGGAAGGTGTCCCTGCCCATGGCAGGGGATTGGAACAAGATGATCCTTAAGGTCCCTTCAACTCAAACCATTCTAGGATTCTGTGACTCTATGTCATGTGCCATATTTGACTTCTTTAGCCCAGCAGTGATCATATTAATCATTTACAGAAGTACCAAGTTCATTCTCTTGCTCTGCAGCTGATGGTGATGTCTGGTCATATCCATGCTGTGAAACTTAGCTACACTTCTCCCTACACCCAACATAAATCAGAATTTCTAACAAAAACTCTCTTTTGGGACTGTTTCTGCTGCTTTATACTCCACTTGTGAAATGTTGGGAAGAGTGATAATTAACTAGACACAAAACTGAAGATTTGAGTTTTGTGGTGATTTGGAAAAAATCAAGAAGAAAAAAGGATCCCATTACTTCTCTCCAGCTCCAAGCAGGTCCTTTAGGAGAAAAAGTTTAAATTCAATTTCGGTTATACCTACACAGCAGGCAAGACTATTTTCATAAAAAATTTTCACGCTATTCTAATTAATGTAGTTTAGTATCAGCAGTATAGAAAACTTCCAATACCTTATCATATGATGATTTTCATAAAACATTAACTTTTTGTCTATTATGGAAGAGCTTGAAGAATTACATGATGGCATGGAAAAATTTTAATAGCTCCAAACTTGTAAAAGAGCATAACTGAGTCAGAAGAAAGATAATTATGATATTTCTGAATGGGGACTGGAGCCTCATTCTTAGAGAGTCCACCTAATCCAATGCTTTTGGAAAAGGAGACTGACTTAGAAGCACATACAGTCTGGGCTGACATAGCTGGGTTTAGTTTCTTGTAGTACCAAGGGGAGAGGAATGTGGTAAAGGTGTTTATTAATTCCTTTTGATTTCATAATATTGAGGTGTTCTTTAAAAGTGGATGATTTAACTGGAGATTACTAAGAGCTGTATCGTGTAACTGTGAATGTCACGTGTCGTTGCAGTGATTGCCACAGAGCTACCCCAGATGTCTCCTAATGTCAAAGAAATCTGCTGTTTAAAGGTTGACTCCTTCTTCATAAATAAATATATGAGCCTTAAAACCACTGAAGACAATATTGTGATATGGTTTATGAGGTCTTACTTCATAACAGCACTCTCTGACATGCAGAAGAATTGGATAATAAATCATATTTCATAAGTTGAAAATCAAAGACATATTCTGGATTCATGGACAATACACAGACAAGTGTATTAAGTACTTTCTGAAATCCCTAAAAAGCTACATATCAGGGTGTTTTCACTTTTTCCCTTTTGCCAAGGCAGTTTTGTTTGACAGAAGATTGCTAGCTTTTGCTGGAACACCAGTCAGAGGTGTTTAACGCAGCCCATGTTGTGTGAAGAACACTGACAGCAACTCTCCACTGAGATCAGATCAAGTCAACAATAGGGGAATGACTGTGTATAAAAGTTAATGTTGCTCAGTCGTGTCTCAATAGAATGGGCTGACAATGCAGAGAATTAACAGCCTGGAGCCAGCAAATGTTGCTTTACAACATTGTACAGACTTGAAAGTGTGGTCAGCTGAAAGACTATCACTCATGAGATCTTGGCTCTTGCTTTACTTGTGTTACTAATTTGCCAAGCGATGTAAGGGCAGACAGTTTATTTCTTCGTGTCTCAGCTCCATCCATCTTTAAAAGTGGATGATCATCATCCTGGAGTTTGTTATTTAAGAAAAGTGAATGGAAACTGACTAAGCCATGTACTTAATTTAATTCTATCTAAAGCTCTTATTCAGTTCTTGGGGACTTCAACTGTGTTGTTTGAGCTATTGTCAACCTGGAGATCCTCTTCATTTCTCTGTTTCAGGCTTCTGTTCCCATGGCAGAGAGGGTAAATGTGCCCACATTTCAGGCTTAGCAGAACATAGAGACCACAGGACATGGGGGAATGGTTTAAATTGAAAGAGGGTAGGTTTGGACTGGATATTAAGAGGAAATTCTTTACTTTGAGGTTGTGGTTGCCCCATCCCTGGAAGTGTTCAAGCCCAGGCTGAGCGGGGTCCTGAGCAACCTGCTGTAGTAGAAGCCATCCCTGACAATTGCAGGGGTTGGAATGTAATGGTCTTTAAGGTCTCTTCTAACCCAAACCATTCTGTGATTCTTGTGCTGATTCTATCACTGGCTTCAGCTGCTGATGAGCAGTGTGGCTGTGAGATTTCACAGCTGGAAGGTTGGCCTTTCACTGCTGCAGTTCCTGGTGAAGAGCATGGTGATGGGTCAGCAGTTTGTTGTATTCACCAGAGATGATGAATTCAAGTCCTGAAACACATCATGGTCCAAACCAGTGACACACAAGGGGAAGAGATGGTTGAGGATGCAATGTCCCCAAATTTCTATATCTGATTTTACAATACCTTAGAGAACTTGGAGATAAATCCCCACAGAATATAAATATTTTATGCAAGCATTTCCCCAGTTGTAGTGTCTGTCATTAAAGCAATCAAATCTACTGTCACTTCTTTAGGAACACAACGAATTAATTCAAAAAAGAACTTCAAGATGCAGACTTAATCTTCCATTACCTATAAGAGGAAACAATCTTATGCCATATTATGTCCCTTAAGTCTCTCAAGATTTCTGGATGGTACATCAATGAGAAAAAAATCACAGCCAAGCACAGAGAAGCAAGGCAGGGCAAATATGTACTTTTTTGGTCAACTTTTCTGCCTATTGATAAGATCAGTCCCCTTTGTGGGCTCACTCAGCACGCTTTGAGAGCCCTGGTGTTTCTTCCATCAGCTTTCTCGAGCCTCAGAACAGACCTGGAAGGCATGTCCACACCATGCAGTGCTGGGAGCTCGCTGCAGACGTGCTGACTACTGAATAAGAAGTCAGGCAACTCTCCCACTAAGCTTCTTTCTTCAGAGCCAGACACTTTTTGTGCTGGACTGCAACCTCCATATGCAAGAGTTCATTTGCAGCTCAGTCAGGTACCCACAGAAGGCTACCAGACTGTATGGTTTCCATTCAGAAAAAAAACCACAACTTTTAGTTTCCTTCAAGCAATAAACTGGTATCATTGGAGATGTTTTTGGGTATTAAAGAATTTACAGGAACACTGAGCCTTTCTGGACTGGCAGGACAGCCCATAGTGCCCAAACTGGCACTAGACATCTGTGTTTTAGCAGTTGAATCCTGCTCTTTGTGTCATTTGTGAACACTGAAATCTAGGGTGGGATTGAGTTCCACAAATATAGATACATCATTTTAAGTAATGAATGAGTGCCTTGGATACTCCAGAGTGTCTCAGGTGACACTGCACTACAGTGTTTAGGAACTGAATCCCACTCTGACAAGGCACAGCCAGCCAAAGAAGAAATTAAACTCTTATATAATAACTTTCCCCATCTCTCTGGCAATACTATGAGTAAAGTCTGACTGGTTTAGTTGCAAAGTCATACATGTCCTTGTAGTAAGTCACTCTCCTCAGTCTCAGCATGATGCAACGTGTACTTATGGGAGAAAGAAAGACTGTAAGTGCTTGCAATGGTTAAATACCAAAGAGATCAGGTCCAACAAAGCTTCACACTGACTCAGCTACTAAGTAAGATTGTGTTAAGCAGGTAGCAAGGCACATTTATATTATAAGACTTGAAGGGATAATCTCCACTCTTAAGTTGGCAAGTGACTTTGAATTAGACAAATAGGAGATGAAAAAAAATGTAGATATTTTCCTCCTCTTTGTGGAATATATTGATAAACGTATGTTACCATTTAACTATTCATCCTGTTGGAGAAAACTGGTTAACCCCTTAAGTGTTTTGCCCTGAAGGCAGACATTAAAAGTTAATTATAACCACATGGGACAAGCCCCTGGAGGACCGTGACAGCATTAAGCTGCTACCAACCAAGCATGCAGGATGCGTGGCACTCTCAGAGAACACCATGTACAAAAATGATGCTGTCTCCTTGAATGAGTTCTCAGAAGTTAAAAACATGCTACTTTTTGCATGCACAGTAAAAAGGCAGATTGCAAATGCTCTACTCAGAGCAAAAAAAAAAAAAAAAAAAAAGCTTCCAACTGAAGGAGAATTAGAGCAAATGAAAGCAGTGAGTAATGTGATTAAGCAACGTGGCGTGGAGAGAGAGAACCACCACAAGCACTGCTTTACTTAGTGGTGTGAGGAGAATATGGTAAAACCTCTTCTAAAGACCTTGGATTGCTACCTCATGATAAACCTTTCCAGTACCATACATGGCCTATGAGGCATTTTGATTTTACCACTATAAAAAGGGAGAGGAGGTGACACTTGTCCTTGGAGAGGATCATTTATATTATATGGAAATAAAAAAATAAAAAAGAGAAAGGTTAGTTCTAAGGGAGAGACACAGATTGTCTCTGTGCAAGTAGATTAAGTGTTGCTGCAAGGCATTGAGGTTAAGTAACAGGGAATGATCTGCACCTACACACTAAACTTTCATCCCTTAAATTAAAATATCTGTATCTAACTCAACTATTGGGAGTATTCTCTGTGCTATATCCAGACCGTGCCAGGGATTGTTTAGGACAAGCCCTATTGTTGCAGACCCAATAACATAGGGGGGCTTTTTAAATTACATGGTGGTAGAGAAAGATGAGTTCCAGCAATGGGGAATATCTCTGACTATTGCTTTTTAATACAGAAGTAGTCACCATATCTTGAAGATAAGTCAGGAGATATTCAGGAGACTCGATGCTCCTTTTCTCTCCCATTGAGTAACTGGGTTTATATTACAAAACCCAGCATTAATGTAGCCCAGAACAGGTGTCCCCAGCTCCTGATAATATTTAGTCATAAATAACAAAAAAACTACAGTGGAAAAGACTTATTCAGAGAATTGTTGATAAAACCAAGTAGTGAACAACTGATTGCAAATGGTGATGTAATGGAATAAAGATGGGATGATAAAATCCAGTTGACTCAATGACCCAGATATATATTCCAATGCTCTTGCATGATGAGGAGACATCTCAGAGTTTCTTATATGGTGGATGTTTCATCAGGTCACACAGTATGTAGAGAAAAGTTTTTGATGTGTCTGGTCACAGAAGGTGCAAAGTGTGGGGCTGAAGATGAGTGTCCATCTCCAGATCATACAGTGGACAATAACACCACTGTCAGTTCTCACCACGGGATTACACAAGTCAAAGCATAGGCTCCTGTGCCCTATGCATCATCCAGGGTATTGGGATCAGTATGTTGGCAGGGACAGAATTCAAGGAAGTGAAATAATGCAAGTCCTGCATCCCAGAACAAAATCCAGTAATAAGAGACAGGACGAGAGGAAATGGACTCAAATTGCACCAGGGTTTAGATTGGATATAAGGAAAAATTCCTTCACTGAAAGGGTTGTCAAGCATTGGAGCAGGTGCCCAGGGCAGTGATGGGAGTCACCACCCATGAAGGGATTAAAAACACGTGTAGATGTGGCACTTGGGGGCATGGTTTAGTGGTATTAGATCGATGCTTGGACTTGATGATCATCAAGGTGATTTCCAACCTAAATGATTTTATGACTATAATATAGTGGTAAAAATGTTTTTATTGGGACCTGAGATAATGTTATATTTCATAATCCTCTTGGGCAAATTGGGGCATACAGCAATTGTATCAAATATATCTCCTCAGGGCCTCCTTCAAGGTACGGCCACCAGCTGGCAGTCTCTGTTCCAGCTACTTATTCACACCAAATGCTTTCTCCTTCTCCATAACACTGAGTCAGGCACAGCACATTGGTGGCCCACAAATGAGGCCATCCAATTGGACCTAATTGACTGTCCTACAGAGCCTAGAAAGAGCATGGAAAATTGAAGGAAAATTTCAGAGGTAAGGAAAGGCAATATGTGTGGGATGCCAAAGCCTCGTGAAAGCGAGGTCTGTAGCTCCTGCCTCATGGAGAAGTGAGGTTCTGGGAAAGGAAGATGTTACTTGCAGTGAAGAGACTTTGTGGCTCCCAAGACAGGTTGTCTTTAACCACTGCTGGCCACTTGGGTTTGGAGCCTGTACAAACCACAACACAGGGTGTGAGGACAGGTACAGATCCGCAGGCAGAACTATCCCAAAAACAGGGAGCTGGCAAATTTAGAGCAGTAAAAGGAAAGAGCATTCAAGGAAATTTTGCAAAGGCTTGACAATTTTTGTTTTAAGCTTCCTGATGGTAACTTTAAAGATGCTTATTTAACCCTGGTGCTCACACTTATGCAGGCACAAGTTTTTTGAAATTACCTGATTTATTCTCTTCCTCCAAGGTAAAGGAAGATACTATTTCCATTTTAATGATGTGGAAGTGAGGTAGGAAGCAGCTCATTCTCAGATTCGTGTAGGGAGAGACTCACTCTTCCCAAAAAGTGAGAGGGGCAGGACTGAGGAATGGGATCCTTTGCACCTAGATCTACTCATCTAACAGTTTGACTTCTCACTACACTGACTGTCCAGGTTCATCTCTATCCTCCACTAAAAGAATACTTTCATCCCTTTGAATTCAGATATAAGTCTTAATACTGCACCACTGACTGCCTGAATTCTGAAAAGGATTAAAGAGTGTGACATCTTACATTTCTTATGGCAGATACCTAGAGTCTTAAATCCTAAAGACGAGAATGATTTTAAAAAAGTTAGAAAAATGGCCACTTTTTGCAGCCCTTGGAGGTATTTTGTTTCCATTCATTAACCCCCTAAGAAAACACACAAGTATTTGCTGTTTTCTCTGCAGATCACTTTTTTTTTTTTTAAGTTTTATATTTTTCCCTATTTAATTTAGTTTTTTTCTTTAACCCATACATACACAGAGGCACACAGACATAAACACTCTCTTATTCTTAGCCTTTATTTCTTTAAACTTTTTGCTTTACAAGCAATAGAGTGTGAATTCAACTATCATGTATGTTCAGAGGCTCCTGAAGGGGCTACTTGCACTTTGAATCCAGTCAGGTAAGAGAAGTAAAGTGATTTGTTTGCTTATGCTATGCCTCCAGCAAAGAAACAAGAGGCAAGGGAACAAGAGGAATGGGAGATGTATAGAAACGTGTCTCCCTACTTCCCTTAATTTCTGGACAGAGGAGTAGAATAATAAATAGGGGAAAACAAGGGGAGCTTTACGGAGATGTGCAAGGACTATAAACAGGTGCTGTTGCAGCTCCAGAAAAATAAGCAAAAAGCCATGGCAGCTGTTCCTGATCCAAATCTGCTACCACACTGTTCTGAGGGCAAAGAGCCTCCTGCGACAAACTGGTAGGTGGAATTTGAAGGCCTGAGTCAACAAAAACCTTAACTTCTCTGCTCTTTATGTCCTTACTGTGGGGAAGATGCCCTCAGAGGAGCATTGCAAAGGCTAGATGCCTCCTTCAGCTCTTGTTGTGCTGCACAGCCACACATCTACCACAGACTGTGGTCAATTTTACCCAATAAAACTACTTTTGTGCCACTCCCATGCATGGGTTCTACCAGATAACTCTGCTGTTTGCAGTCCCCGTTTAGATTCTCACCTGCTACGTGTGCTGTGGTGTCAACTGAGCCCAACATTAAAGCCTGTGCTGGTGCCCACGCTGACACACTGAGGGTCGTGGGGATCTTGCAGCCACATAAACATCATCTATTATACATCTGAGAAACTGCTGAAGCCCAGTGTCAGAAGTCCCAGCAACATGTGAGCCTGTGAAGTGGCAAAGCCGTGAGCTCCGTGACAGCTTCATGCCCAAGGCTAGCAAGGCTGGACGTGGCAGGAAGGGAAGACCCCTCCAACGTCTGGGGAATTGGCTAAATGGAC
The DNA here is from genome assembly GCF_022539395.1 of Myiozetetes cayanensis. Taxonomy (NCBI): domain Eukaryota; kingdom Metazoa; phylum Chordata; class Aves; order Passeriformes; family Tyrannidae; genus Myiozetetes; species Myiozetetes cayanensis. Next base: position 110,879,966 of record NW_026087411.1, on the reverse strand, counting down.
CTAATGGGCCTTTTCCACTGCTGGTGTCTGTGGGCTACATTGTGCCCTAAGGCTGAGTCCTGAGTCAGGGGTGGCATGTCATTATCCTTCTCTGGGATCAGCCCAAGCAAGGGACTGTGGCAGGGAGAGTTATGATCCTTTCCCTGTATCCCTTTAGCTACAGGGTAGGAGGCAGTAACTCATAATGACCTGAAAGCAGGAGATTTTGCTGAGCTGGCAGCTCTCCCCATGTTTTACCCATTTCTGTACCGCCTCTTTCTTCCTCCCCACTTCCCTGCTCCCTCTTTCTTCCTCTTTCACACCTTGGGGAAAACATGGCCATTGGATGGTGCTCGTACTCAACACTGAACCCAAATCCCATCTGCCCAAAGTGTTTTCTCTGCTTGAAGTCAGTGGAGTACAAGCTCTTATGTTGAGCATATGAGGTTATGTAGTAGATACAGTGGCTCTGTGGACACTTGGCAGGTGGACAGCCCTGGAAAGCCAGGGAATGTCCCTTCTCAGCACAGCATGGAGAGGTTTAGGTTGGATATTAGGAAAAAGTTCTTCAACGAGGTTGGGTACTGGAACAGGCTCCCCAGAGAAGTCACAGCACCAAGCCTGACATAGTTCAGGAGGCATTTGAACAAGGCCCTAAGGTACATGGTGGAATTCTTGGGGTTGTCTTGTGCAGGGAAAGGAGTTGGCCTGCATGATCCTTGTGATCCCTTCCAATTCAGGATATTATGTGAGTCTGATTCTATGACTCTGTGGCTGTGTCAGGGACTTTGTATATGCAGAACCCTTTGTACATGCAGAACTCTTAAACCCACAGAGCAGTATGTGTGATCTTCAAATGGCACTCCCAGACTCAGAAACCAAACACAATCTGCCAGCTTCTGATCTTCATAGCTCCAGCAGTGAGCTGGAAAAGCCTTCGTTTTGTGTCCAAGATGGAACTAAAATATCACACTGTGGTTCTACAACTAACTCTTCAATCCTTCCCCCACAAAGAGTCACACCTTTCAAGAGGTAAAGTGTCATCTGGAATGGCACAGCTGAGTTCCACCTGTGTGAGCACATGCTGTCCATGGAGACACATCTCTTCACTGGAAGAACATGAATTGCAGATGGTCAATCATTTTAACAGCTGGAGGAGATAAGTAAACCACTAAATCACAGTCTATTTCTATCCATCACTGGGTTATCATTCCTAGAGTTAAAAGAATAGGAGAAAGTTACTATCAATTTATATTTTCTCATAGGAACCAAGCAAGCTAGGTACTAAGTGTAAATAAATAAATAAATATGAATACCTAATATATTTATTTATTTTAATGTAAAAAAGATTGATGTCTATGTGAGCAGAATATTTAAAGCAATTATCACCAATATTTTGAAAATACGCACAGGGCAGCTGAGGCCCAGGAGCTGCCAGCTGGTATTTGTTGAGAAGGCTGACAAAAACTGAAAAAAATAAAAGAAGGAAGATTAATAGACATACAGGTAAAGATATGCAAGAATAAATGCTCATATAAATAGATTCACCCTGATGGGACTGATGGATTTGGAAAAGGACATTAGGTGGTGTTCCTTGGATTTCAATGCACTAGTGATTCTTTCCTTTCCCTGTCTAAGGCAGTGAACAAGGTGTTAAGAGGGCAAAAAGGCTTTTAACATCAAACACTGTCTCCAAATTCCCCCTTCAGTGGCAATGATAAGCTGTGGTCTTACAAATATAGTCACTAAAGCAAAAGATTCTAACTAGTTACAAGAAAAAAAGCCCAATAGGTACAATTCTGGGTATATTCTCAGGTGCTACTTTGAAAATAAATGTGTTCCTAACCCAACTGATTAAAATTTCCAGTGTAATGTGACCCAGGGAGCTGGTAGTTCACAGTTGTGGAAGAGGAACAGGATAATCTTGATGTTAATCCCTGATCTTTGGCCTTTATTTCCCAAAAAGATGAAGATTTCCCTTACTGGGGTATTCGTGTTGAAAATTTCTCACCCTGAATTTAACCCTGGTAATGGAAGTCAGAATCACCACAATTAAGTGTTTAATCTTGCCGGTGCCCTCTTACACTCAGGCTTTATCCATTTTATCACTGTATTGATTAAACAAAGTATGGCAACCAATTATTTTCTCTTCTGCCTTACATAGGTTTTCTCTATTGTACTAATCTTTTCTATTCCCTCCCACTTTCTTCCTACTTCAAAACTTTTAAATGAACCTGAAATAGATCTCAATCACTTAATAAAGAACAACTATTTAAGTTGTATGAATAAACTAGATAAAATCACTAAGGTGGGATGAGCAAAAATAAAAATAATAAAAGAAGGGTGAAAGCATTATTTAGGACAAGAGGAAAAAGCCTCCAGCTGTAGCAGGGGACCTTAGATTGGATATTAAGGAAAATTTCTTCACCAAAATGTTTGCTTCAAAATTAAGAGCTCATTGCAGTATTTGACAGTTTTTTATTTTCTGTATATGGGCCATGCTAAAAGTGGGATTCATGTCACTTCAACCAAGCTGCCTAAAGATGATTCTTAAATTAAGCTGGTTGTGATCATTCTCTTTCAGATTGTTGGAAACAAAGATTCCAGAACAATTCCAGACTTCCAGAAGATATCTCTGTCTTGGAGACCTACCTTAGGAAGAAATAAATTATCTCATTAAGTACCAAGGGATTTTAGACAACAGGTTTTCCTCACCTGTCTGAAGTCTACATTTGATTCACATTATGGATTTGCTCATCTTGTCCTCTGCTGATGAATCTCACCCTTAAATTATTACCTTAGGAAGGCAGAGGATGGCTGATGTGAAAAGCAGTGCCAACATAATTGAAAAACCAAGTATATGTTGTTAGGGTCACGGTGTCTTTCATAGTTATTTTGAAGTTATTAGGTGTGAGGTCCTTCCTGAAAATATTTTACTTAGTGAAAAATGCATCTTCGTACGTGTGTATGATTTCAACATCATAAATATATTTCAGAAATTCCAAAAATGTTAAAAAATATGTTTTAATTTTTTTCTCATTTAATGTCAGTTTATTACAGAGCAGAAACTAAATGTTATTTACAGTCAAAAGTTCCATTAGAAAACTTTAATATTTTGTCAGCTGAGGTTTTTCCCTAAACAACCTTTTTTTTTTTATATATATATTTGAACACTAAACTCAGAAATCAATTATTCATTAACTTTATTTATGAATAGACCAGGCTGCTGCATGTTTTTCTGCATCAGGAGTTGACTTTTCTTAAAAATGAAACTTTTCTTGAAAACTTGGCACTGTTAAAGACATTTTCTGTAATCCAGTAAAACCTTTCACATTCTTTCCAATATTTTATCAGGGATTGTGTTTACCCTAAACCACAGTAGTATCTGTATGTTTATTTATAAATTGTGTTTAGTTTTAAATTATGTGAAATAGGAAATACAACAGAAATTTTCAAGAAAATCAGAACATGAGTCTCTTTGCTCTTTAAAACCAGTAACAACTCTCAACATTTCTAAAATGGTCTATGAAACAAAATGATGAATTTCTTACATGTCTGTGTCCTTAGATTATTTCCTTTGCATATTAAATTCTTTTTTTCTTGCGTCAGGGCACCTCAAACTCCAGTTAGTGTGAGGAAGGCAGCAATGGAGGTCATTTTACTCAGTGCTGAGTGTCTCAAATTAATCTGTACAAGCTCTCTCCAGAGTCAGTGGAGAGGGACAAATATTTCCAGAGTATCTCATCCCAGCACTTGTGAAAGCATTATTTTAAAACAGGAGGAGACTTCCATGAGGACACTTCCTTCTGGTGTGTCTGAGTGCATAACAGATACCCTCAGATAAGAAATGCATTGGCTATGAGAATAAATCAAGTGTCAGCTGCAGCATTTGGCTCACCTATTGCTGTCTGAAAGGGCTGAGTCTGGCTGCAGCTTGATCTAACCCAAGAGGTAAAAGATGAATTAACACCAGAACAACACCAAATGGCTAATTGAAACAGACCCATGGCCTAATCCAAGACTTTTTGATCTGGTTTTGTCTTCACCTCCTTCCCAGTAGAAGTGAGTCAGGCCATCACTGGGTGTCAGATATTCATTGACAGGATAAGGAGAAATGGCCTCAATTTACAGCTCAGGTTGGATATTAGGAAAAAATTCTTCAGTGAGAGAGTGGTAAATTATTGGATCAGGCTGCCCAGGGAAATGGTGGAGTCACCATCCCTGGAAGCATTCAAAAAATGAGCAGATGTGGCACTTTGTGATATGGTTTAGTTGACAAGGTGGTCAAAGGTTGGACTTGATGATCTTGGAGGTCTTTTCCAACCTTAATGATTCTATGATTAATCCTTCCTTTTGTTCTCTCTCTCCCCCCCCCCCCAAGTATAAGTTCTTAAATCCTTTCATTTTTGCTGGGCACAGGCAGTGAAAATACATCAAATTTTAAGATACCCAAACCAGTATTCAAAGAGAGATATTTAGAGTGAGATAAGTCTTCCTTAAAAGTGCTTCTTCCTGTTTCCTGTAAACTGTGTGCTGGGATTTATTCAGCAGCCTCTGTTATGAACTCACACAGTCACAGAATCATAGAATGGTTTGGGTTAGAAGGGAACTTCTAATTCCTTAGGGAAGGGACCATCTTGTTCAAGTCCCCTGCCATGGGTAGGGACACCATCCAATGCTACAGATATTAATTTATTGCAGATAAAATCAGGCCCTCTGACACTTTCTGATGGCTGCTTTTAAAACCTGCCAAATAATAGCCCTGAGTCCCACATTCATCTGCTGAGATTGTAAACAAGCATAATCAATGAAAATTATGACTTTGCTCATGAAGTCTATATCAGGTTTTCAAATTAGGTTTCAGTTCTGTATGCATTTTTTGACAAAATTAAATACAAAGGTAAATGAAGACTACCTGCAGCCCCCCAGATGAAGATAAATGCTAAGTAGATCATTCACTGGACTTTTTAATGACATGCTTCATTTTGTAAAAGTAGAAAGGTGTTACAGCATTTTCAAAATAAAAATTGAGACAATATTTCATTGAAAACATCGACCTGCAAAACTAAGCTAAATCTAAAAGAAAGCTAAAAACAAAGCCAGCTAAACAAAATAGACTTGAGTTAGATCCTCACTGTAAATCTGACAAAAAAATTTCATTTTTAATTCAGCACAACCTAATACTTTTCCTCAGGCTTGTTATTTCAGCAGCAAACTGAAAAACACTCCTTTATCCAACTATTGTTGCTACTAGAAAGATTGAGTTATGGCCAAAGAAGCATCAAAAGGGAATGTTTTCAGTGCTGAGCATTGGAGTTGGAGCTTGGCAGAGCTGACAGACAACCCTTGTTGTTCTAATCAGGAAGAAATGTGCTCCATCCCTGTGCCAGGAATACACAAGCAGCTGAATATTTCATTGTTTTTGTTTACTTATTTTCCAGGTAGTTCAGGTATCTCTAACTACCCTTAAAAATGAGGAGGAAAAAGACATTACATTATTTGTATTGCCACTAGCTAGAAAATGATGGATTCCCCCAGCATGGCTGGAGGGGTTTTATGGGATTTGCTTTTATTTTTTTTTTAATCTTCCCTTCATTAATATTTAAGTCTAAACTTAGGGAAGTGAAAATGAATACATAACAAACAACAACCCAAGTTACTCCTTGCAGGTCTAGTTTGAAATTCAGAGCACTGGTAGCTGGTGAAAATATCAAATGGGAAATATCTATTTTGTGGGATATGTTTTTACTGCACCTTGGAAGAACCATGTAACAGTTCTTAATGCAATGTTGTGCTGCCTCATTCACTAATTACTGTAAATTGGCACAACTTCATCCTGCTAATAGAGAGCTGCCAGATGACACAAATGGATAACCTGGATCACTGCTCAGTAATTTATTTTGCAGAACCTCGTAACTAAACGCAGTTTTCCTCTTGGAGAGATAAATAAATCTCTGTTGATGTAAACTGAACTTGGCTTTGCTTTGTGCCTGATTTCTGGAGAGCTTGACTAAAATTATGCTACTGACTTGGTGTATAGTAGAACCAGGGAAAAAAAAAATTAAAGAGAAAAACTTTTTCATGTAATTAAAAAAGCACCCAAAACCTCCAACCCTGAAATGCTTAATTAAACAGTTCTAGAGAGAAGTGGCCAGAGGCAGAATTTGGCATGGAAAGTACATTGAAGAAACTGTTCTAAAGGACCCAATGAAAATGTGTTTTGATTTGATTAAGTTATAAATTTTCTGTGGGGAAAAAAAAAAGAAGAAAGAAAAAACATCCTTAAAGCAGTAAACTCAGTAAGTTCCTGCAGGATTAATAATGCCAGAAAAAAATAATAAATATTTCTAACTGAAGCATAATTTGACCTGAAAAAAAGAAGATCTGGTTTTAAATGTTATAATCTCCATTTTGCTCTAGAAGTCTACCCAGTGCTCTTCTTGCATGTCCTAATCAACTCATCTTTTCAGTGGTTTGTGTTTTGCTTTTAAACCAATCTATAGGGCTAATCCAAGGGCCAGGTGCTGCTCCTAGAGTGGGCAAAATATGCAGAGCCTCCAATCTGTATTATTTTGTATGTGCCTGTCCTTAGCTTTTGACATGGATTGGTGTTTTGAGCTAAGGTAACCCTTACGTTTCCATATAATGTCATTAATTTATAATACTGATATTTTCCTTGGTTTTCAGCTGGGGAAATCAAGTGATTGCTTAGGAATCAGTTTCCTCCACAAACAAGTAAACAAACAAAAAAATTGTTTTTCCCAGAAAGAAGCTGCTATTTAAAAAAATAATCTATTTTTAAAGCATTAAATGCAATAGGGACTGATTCAACATGTTAATTATTTACAGTGGGAAGAACTGAATGAATAAAAAACCAAGATAAATTAAAATCTTGTGATACACTTGCATATAATAAGGGGTTTATGAGCCCATATTTCAGATCTATGAAAAGGTTGTGAAATGAGCAGGCTGGAGCAAGTAGGATTTTTATGCAAATAACTGGAGGAAAACAAGGCAAGTTCACAATCTGACCACCTCTGTTAATTTTAAAGCTGATAACTCAGTCAAATCTATACCTAGCTTTCATTCTAATGCCAAAATTATTTTCAGTAGGGACAATTTACAGATGGGCTTCACCCTTTTAGCCTCCAGCCATGACCTCTGTAGAGTACTCAATGAAATGCTACAGCTTTAACTGTTGGTACTGACCTAATAATTTATTTTCTCACAGTTATTTTGATTTAAACTGTTTAGAATGTCTTGGATCAAAATTTACATATTATTCCTCTAGATATATAATAATAACTTTAAGCAGGAACTTTTGATCCATGTTAGTAGGAAAGTGTTATAATGGATAAAACCCTTTTTCTCCAGAAAACACTTCCATAATTAAAAGAAATAGTACTCAAATGTGCATAAAGTCACTCTGTTGATGAAGCAAAACAAGGTATTTGCTCTTGTACCAATTTCACAGTATAAAAAAGTACCTACTGCAACCCTGCCTGCAATTACTGACCTGCAACTTCTGCCTCCCTATGGATTTTCCTATGTAATTGAGCTGGAGATTCTCCTCAATTAAAGGTGAATATGCAACATATTGCAATTTTTGAAGAGTGTTTCAGGATCTTCAGTCTAATCTAAAAGCCATGAATATGTGCAGCAGATCTCTTGTCTTCACTGGACTCTGCGAAGTTCTTTAACCTGCAGAAGCAGGGAAGAGAGTAAGGCAAAGGGTCCCCAGTTTGTGGTCCTTACTCAGGCAAGCTGGAGGGATGAAGAAAAAGAATTTTTTTGCAAGTTTAAAGTGTTTAATCCAAAACCTGGTTCCAAATGAATATAGCTGCAGTAGTAGTCTAGAGGGAAGCTGCTCACTATGTGCTCTGGCTTTGAAAAAGATTAGATTGATTGACCATGTGAGCAGTGCAGGAATTCTGATTCTGAAGGCCGATGTGGCCAAGAGCATTTTGGGATCCTCTTTCTGTTCCAGGCGCTAGTCAAGAAAAGCTGCAAACAGAACCAAGCTACAAACCTCATATCAAAGTTGCTTCTCTCTCCTAGTACATTCAGCTCCCTCCATCATCTCCAGCTGCTCTTCCTGCCACGACATGTGACGAGAAAATGGCTTGGAACAGTTCAGAGCTTGGAAAGCAGGCAATGTGGGATGCCAGAGAGAGATGAGGGCAATTTCTCATCTGCCCTGAGGGTCCAGTGTCCCAGAGGAGTTATCTGTGTTAGCTTTGCTCTTTTTGTCTGTGATGCCACTCGAAGAATTAATACAGCAGTGTGGTGGAGGCGATTATTGCTGTGCCAGTGATACCCAGATCTGTATCATCCCCTTTCACAACAGAAACTCATCCCTGAGCAGCGATGCCTCCTGGCTGGAGCAGCAGGCTGGGACTTGGCTCATGACAGACAACTGCAAACACGAGAAGGACCCACAGTCTGCCTGTGCCGCTGTGTTACACTGGAATCATTTTCAAAGATGAGGTAGTTTGAACCATCTTCCCTTATTCCAGGCTTAGACTGAAGCAGCAATCACTTACTGCCCCATTTTGGTGCTTAATATCCTGAAGAAAAGCTGCAATCTAAACCTCATGATAATCTGCAAAACTGATGGTCATCTTGAACATTATAACCACTGAAGTCACAGAAGGAAGAAGAACAATCCTAGGAACAGTCCATGTGAGTCAACTTTCTCCAAAACATGGAAATCCCCAGGAAGAGGACCCTGATTCACTGAGGCTGAGCTCATGTGGTCCAGTAACTCAAGAGTGGTGGCACCACAACTTTTAGGCAACACAAAGAAGCCCCTTCTTCCTTGTTTGGTATCTGGCCCTCAGGAGGTACCTCTAGGTCACACAGGAAATCTGGGGTAAAGCAAAGTCTTGGACATCCTATGTCACGGAGCTACCTAGAAACAGCTCTATTTTCTCTGCTGGAAAAAAGATCAGTGTGCCAGAACACAGTAAAAAATATCCATCTCTGAACCAAGTGCAGACTCCTGGGAATGGGAAGGAAAAGCTTCTTTGAACATACAGATATCAATTATTAACCCACTGCATCACAACTACCTTTAGTAGAAGAGGATTGGGAAGCTGAGGTAGAAGGGACAACTGGGAAGTGGTTCAGTCACCCACCCTGGAGGGATTTAAAAGGCATTTTGACATGACATTTGAGGACATGGTTTACAAGTGGGCTTGGCAGTGCTGGGTTAATGGTTGGACTCGATGATCTTAGACCTCTTTTCCAAACTGAATGATTCCATGATGTCCCACTGCTCACAGTTCATTGCCCACCTTCACCCTTCAGAGCCTCCTGCAGCCCTGGATTCCAATTCCAGCCCTGGATTCCAATTCCAGCCCTGGCCATTCACTGGTATCAGCTCCTACTTTGAACTTAAATGTCATCACCTTTGGTTGACAAATGTCAATGCCCCTTGTTTATATGTTTCTCAAGAGTCTGTCCAACTTCTGAAACCTTTCAGTGGGCTGGTATGAGAGCTGGTAGTGTGACATATGAACAATTAGATGAGTGTTTCCTGAGGTTTTAATTTTCTTCTCGTTTTTTCTCTGCTTTTCCTCCTGTATCACTCCATGCAGTAAAGGGTGAACAAAACTGGTGGCAAACCAGCCTTTCAGAGCATGCCTGGCACAGAGACGATTTTGATTTTAGATGGAGCAAGCCAGAGAACCAGGTATGCCCTGGGACACAGGGAGAATATGTGAGAAAAGGAGAGTGAGCTGTCAGAAAATTGAGTGCGGGACTCGCAGGACGAGATACGTGTCGTCAGGACTCTGTGGCGTGTGAGAGCACTGAACCCATGGATGCCCTCGTGGTTCCAAATAGAGATGCTTTTCTCCCAAAATGTGCCCTACTTTGTTCTGCTTTGCTACCCGACAGCTGGTTGAGCTGCCTTAAAACTTGAGAGCTTTCTGGCAATTTCTCCGCGGTCCTTTTCCCCTTCCCCCAGTCCCACCCTTCCTGCTCCTGCTCTCTTCATCTCTTTACCCTGAAAACGTTCACAATGAGAACTAAACTTTTAATTTATTTTTTTTTCTATACCTGAATAACCTCTTGTGTGCAGGATATTTTCTGCTTTAGGGCACAATCTGTTGCAGCAGCGTTATAGCTGCTGCTGAGGCACCTATTGTCATTCTATATGCCTCGGCAACACGGCATTCTGTCGTGTTTCTCATCTGTGAACCCGCTGATTTATTGATAATGCTAATCTTGTTTGAAAGTTATAGAGCTTGCAAGTCAAATGTGCTTAAAAGGGAGAGATGGAGATTCCTACTCCCTAACTTTTTATTGTTTGCGAGTCACAATAATCAAGTTTTTCAGGCAGCGTTAGAGGAGCTCAAGGTGTTTCGCAGGCATGAATGGAGCCTTGCCGTGGTACCAAAGGGAGGTTTTTTACATCCTCATTAAATGCAGCAGAGAAACTGAGTAGCAGAAATGACAATACATAAGTTAACCTACCTTACATCAAGTAACCAGAGCTGAGCCTCAAGGGGATGTGGGACAAGTTTTACATTATCTCTTTTACAATATCTTGTAATTGATTTGCACGCCCATATCCTCCGTTGAAAACACAGTTTTCTATTAAAAACAATTTGGATGGATACTTTTTTATTACCTTTCCTGTAAGATACTCTTCTGTGGTAAAAGATGGTCCCTGCCCTGAAGTGTTTTCTGTCAGATCAGTTCAGCCAGAGAAAATAAGCTTTACAATCTCCATTTTACAAATGAGGAAATAGGATATAGAGACATTAAGGAGACAGTTTTTGCAAGATCCCAGCAGACAGGGGATTTTCAGATGTCATAAAGAAACTGCGAATTCTGACCACTTATGGAAATATAGTTATTAGACAGATAAATAAATAGATATAAAAGCTTTCCATTTCTTCCTCTCCCATTCCTTATTACCAAAAGGTCTGGATTTTACTGTCATTGTGCTGTTCATCTCTTCTTCAAATGGGAGGACACTGTTATAGCTCTATTTTTAGATGGTGAACTCTGGCACAGAAAGGCTAAAGATTCATTCAAAAAATGGATTTGAGCACCCCAATACCTCTGTAATCTCTTGAATTCAATTCTGATGTTTCTGGGATTTACATGAGCCCTGTTCAGTTTTGTCCTTGCTCCAGAGATGCCGGAAGTCCCTTAAATATGTATGTTGGCACAACATTCCCTGGGGTCTGATGCCACCAAGCGATTAGAAATCCTAGTTATATCAAACCCAGTGCCTTCAAAGTGTGTTCCACTGTCTGGGTTATGTGAAAGGTTCCTTAGAGGCAATTAATTTTTTTTTCTTTCTGAAAGATGAAGTAGAATTTTCATCTTATCAGCAGTTTAGTGTATAATCACATAGGATACAAATACAAGTCTCACTCCAAAAACAGGTTTTACTGTCTACTCATAATGCAACTGCTTTCACAAAACCCCCTGGAAGCTGACAAAATGCCTTTTTCTCAGGAGCTTCCACTCTCCCTGTGACTTTCCATTGGTGCAAGGGCCCAAGTCCTCCCTCACTTCAGGCTTTCAACTGAAGTGCCCAGTTTCGTTGCCCATGTCACTTTTAGTTTCCCAGAATTTAACCATCCATCATTGATAGGACAAGGGGAAATGACTTTAAGATGAGGCAGTGTAGATTTAGATTAGATATTAGGAAGAAAATCTTCCCTATGAGGGTGGTGATACCCTGACACAGGCTGCCCAGAGAAGCTGTGGCTGCTCCATTCCTGCAAGTGTTCAAGATCTAGTGGAAGGTGTCCTGACTCATGGGCAAGGGGTTGGAACAAGATGATCTTTAAAACCTTCCAAAAACCTTCCATGATCTTTAAAACCTTCCAGTCCAAACCATTCTGTGATTCTGTGGTTCCTAAACTGTTAAGCTGCCTTCAAGTCAGTGAGGAGAAGATCTTGTCCATCTGAAATCCAAATCACCGCTTTTGAAGGTGTTATATTTTGATACAGAAAGAAAGAGAATTTTTCTGGCAAAGATCCTAAATCAGGCAATTCAGAGTTCTCATATTGTGGGTACATCACTTATACAGTCATACCCATTTCATCTTCTATTGCCTTTATCTCCTGTCCCTGGGTAAATGTTCCCCTTGCATTGCATTTCCTCACTCTCCCTCCCCCCAGGAATCAACTCTGGAAGACAAAGCTTAGACAATAAACCCTAATACAAATAAAGAACCCTTCCTAAGACTCCAAACCCCGACCATAAACGTTGTGTTCACATAGAATGAGGGCTCAGACAAGTGCCAGAAGTGACACAAAGGAAGGGTACAGCAATGTGCTGTTAGCAATGGGGGCTGTAGCACAGCAGTTGAGAGAAGGTTCGTGGCCAGGTGCAGGAATTAGGACACAGTGATGATGTGGAGGGTTATGATCAGATTTATTGCTAACACAGTATCTAAATATTGCCAGTGGAATATCTAATAACAACTCCATCATCTATTACAATGGTTACAACATCGTCAGGTCATGGTCCCTGTGAAGTGACCATGTAGATTAACGAGCTTCAGCGAGATCCCCCCCTTTCAAACTATTTAGAGAGGTCTGGTTGCAGCTTAGTCCACTTTGTTTCTGATTTGGTTGACAGTTTATGACTAGAGTGTTATAAGAAGTTTGGATAGAAACTTGCAGTTTTACAGTCTTTGGTCCTGCAAAATTCACAACTGCAAAGCAACAATTCCTTTAAGATTTTTTTTCTCCATATCTGACCAGATCTTAATGCTTTTACTCACCTTCCCAAAAGTGTTCTCTGTCTTTGGGGTGGGTACACCCTGCAGGTGTCCCTGCAGGGGGGGATCCACCCAGAGGCTGACTGCAACCTGGGAAGACCTGTTTGCCCAATTGGCCCAGTCCATGGGCAATACCCACAGCAATACCCACCTGGTGTTCTTACCTTTGGAAAGACCACATTGCCCATCAGAGACACACAGACATGGAAAGGGAGAGGGAGGGGAGAGAGGGGGACCAACACAACACAGGCAAGCAAAGACCTCACTATCCTATCTTTCATCACTGCCACAGAGGCTGAGGGCAGATCTCCCACTTCTGTGGAGTAAGTCACTTAGCTATAGCTATGACATAAAAACCTTTGGTTAGTCAGGTGCTTAGGGAAGTGAGGATATATCTGAGACAAAGACACAGCAATCTAGACCAAAACATGTCTGATCCTAAGTGAGTTTTACCAGTCTCAGAAATTATTCATCATAGAAGGGGCTAAAGCCCAGATTCTGGGCTTTTTGATGCCCTTATCTCCAAAACCTCCCTAAAAACAGTATACATACTTCTGTGCAGTCTTATTCATAGGTCATCTTGTCATTTTATACAATTAAAATGATATATACCAAGAGAAAAAATGAGCTAAGAAGTCATTGACAATTCTAGGAACCAATGCCAGTTTGCCTTATACAGTTACCCCCCAGAAACACTATTTTTGTTTAGTTCACCTACTGTAGGTCTGTGTAGATCTGTGATACCCTGTGCAGCTTCACTAATGCTACCTCATGTACGTAAGAAGACAAAGGACTGAAATAATCACTTTTGTGCTTTAAAGATATATATATACCTTATATACCTTTCAAACCAACTCCAACCCTCTAAAAATCACTGAAACTCCTCTACAGCCTCTGGGCTTTTGTCTCCATTGAGTGATAGGAGGCAGTTGAACTGGTGTGAATCAAAACATTCACGACTGCAAAATTCTCTCCCATCTGTTGTAAAACCAGTGCAAGCATGAACAACTGAGAGGTGAAACAATTTTTCAACCTCCTCAGCAATCTCATAAATTATCTGCAGCTAAATAACCTAGAAAGCAGAGCAGAATCTCCCAGCCTTAGGTAACAATTACACTACATGAACTTTAAGAAACCTCATGCTAGCACTCAAAATTAGGAGCTTAATACACAAATGAATTGTGAAGGTTTGGTGACAGCAGTGTTTAGAAAATGCTTTTGTGACCCACTCAGGTGTTGTTCCAAAATGTTGCTGAGTGGGGAAGTGTTGTAGATGGTTTCACTGGGAAAGAGGATATGTAGACTGGTTTTGCCTGCCCCTGAAGTACTGAATAATGTTGGTTTGCTTACCCATGAAAGGGAAATGCTCAGGCCTCCTGCTTGGCATCCAGTGCTTCATTTCAACACCAGTACAAGAGCACAGCTGTTTGACTTCTGAGCTCTTCTCAGAGTGAGATTTTAGTTCTTAATGCCAGAGTCTCTGACAAAATGTTTTTAAAAGCTTTTTTCCCCTCTAACTCAAAAATACATCTTTTTTTTTATGAGGCCAAGAACTTTTGATGAAATGCCTCATCCATGTTAAGTTTTTTATTTCCTAGTCATCTGTTTTTCCTCACCCTCCTAAATATTCTTTCTTCTGATGGCCCTCAAATACTGTACATACCTATTTTGCTCATGTTTCCACCTAAGTCAGCCATTCATCAGTATTTTGCACTTATGAGCCTTCTACCAACAGTTTTGCACAGCTCAGAGTCAGGAGATCTCAGTAAGGTGGGAAGAGGGAGCACACAAGCAGGAGATGATGATGATTTCCCTAAAATCCCACAACGCCCTTGCAGAACAGGGCTGGGATGAGCATCCAGGGACCCAAAGGGGCTTTCAGTGGTTGTTGCTTGATCAGCTTCTTCCACAGGGGAAGAACATGGGAGCTGGCAGCCTTTGTGCCCCCATGAGCCCAGGAATGGTCAGCTGCTGGAGATGCAGACAAATCATACCTGAGCAACAGGTCGGCCTCCACTGAGGAAGTTCACAGGTCCAGTTGATGTATTTAGTTCACAGCTCCCCGGACGCTGCAGGAAGACAACTATGACTGTACACAGATGAAAAATAGAACAGAGAGAAGCTCAGGAAGTCATCAATAAAATTTAGGAATAGAATCTCAGCCTCTTTGCACAGACATGGTGCCACACTGCTATTTCTTCTCCTTTTCCCTGAGGGCTCATCTTCCTGTGGAAGCATCCAAGGCAATGTGCAACCCACATGCACACAAGTGTAGACAGTATTGATAAACTCAAAAGACTCTCCAAAACCATAAGCACATCCACCCAAAATAATCTTATTCAAGAAAATTGCTTGTTTCTCTTCAAAAATGTCCCCATCTTCCAAATTGTTTCATAATTATGTGGTCTCTAAGTAACTGCTTTTCCTCCAGTGCTTCATAATCCCTTCTATTCTCATTTTATTTGGCTTTTCTTTTTTGTTTTCAAGGAGTGCAGGCCTCAAGCAGGTATCTCAGGTGTGTTCTCATGAGTACTTAATAGCAGCATTCTAATATCCTCTGGCTCTTTGATTTAGTGCCTCCCAAAATCACATTGGTCTATGCTATTTATTTATGTTCTGCTCTAGCACATGGCAGGCATGTAACAATTATGCTGCTTACTCTTATCCCAAATTTCTTTCAGCCTTCACTTTTTCCGAGCCTCTCTCTCTGCCTGTCATAGCAAATGGCTCTATTCCTGATTATTACACCCAGGTGAAGCAAGGGGTAATTTGGCCCTTGTTT
Source organism: Myiozetetes cayanensis (assembly GCF_022539395.1). NCBI lineage: Eukaryota > Metazoa > Chordata > Aves > Passeriformes > Tyrannidae > Myiozetetes > Myiozetetes cayanensis. Next base: position 110,864,453 of record NW_026087411.1, on the reverse strand, counting down.
TTTAAAAATGCATCTCTTCTGGTAACCATAGCAAATTGTTTTGGATTTTTTTCTCTATGAATTATTCATGAGATTCAATTTATCATGATTATTAATTCTAACCTCTGCAGTGTATGAATAAGCAATCTCATTGCTTAATATTAGTGCCTGACCATTCTTCTCTGCAACTAATGACCTGTCATAGATATCTGGGTCTAACACTCATCAGGAAGCTGGAAAGTACATAATTACTATTAATTTAATAAAACAATGATTGAACTATTAGTGAAAAGCTGTCAGATTTTGGCTCCCAATTAATAGAAAAATAAATTAGCAAGATACCTGGAGTGACATACCAGCAATCAAAATAATTTTTGAGATGGGGCGATTCTGAGGTTGCATTTCCCTGTGCCAAAGTCTTGCACTGTCACATGTCATCCTGGGAAAAAACACAACTCTGCCATCCTCACCTCTCTACAACTTGCTGGGAGAATTCCCTCACACAATTCTTATTACTTTTAACTTCTTCATGTAGAATTTCTGACAGAAAAGCAGGTTTTCTTCTTGTCCAAATCTCAGTCTCAAGAACATGGATGTATTCAGAAATATTATTTTTCTCTTTGGTACACAAGACTTTTTAATCCATGACCAGCAATTAATTCCTCCATTTTGTCTGCCTTAACCTTTAAATTAGATTAGTTTAATTTGATATCTTAATTTTATCAGATGGATATTGGCAAGTTTGCTGAGAAGTCTCACAAGCATCTGGATAAGAACAGTGGAGTGAGTGATTACTTTACAATGCAGGTGTGCACTGGGAGAGCAGGAGATCCACCATCTGGCTTTGCTGCTGGAGCCAATGTATTATCCAACTACTGCCTTTGGGGTCATTGTAACCTGCAAATTTTCCATGACTTAGCACCCAGGAATGAAACTGGCTGCAGGAAATGACACAATTCAGAAATAAGATGATACTGAAAACCAGGGAACACTTTTAATGACAGTAACTTTAAATTGATTGCTTTCCAGGTTTTGAAAATTTTCTTTATGTTGTCGTAAATTCATGGATAACTCATAAATGTTCACAATAAAGCCAAAAAGGAAAATCATTAATTATCCAAAGTAAACCTTTCAGTAGCAGTAATATTAGGATTGGATGGAGCTACCACCAATGTCAGGCTTTATGGTTGCAGATAAAAAAATATGCTTGAAGTGACATTCTTATCCTGAAGAACTGGTAGTCTAAGGAAGTTGATCCCTCAGTTACAGAGAAGGGAAAACTGGCAACCAACTGCTAAAGATCCCAAAACTCCTGGTTTCCCAGGCCAGCACCAACCTCAAAGATCCTGACAATGTTTGAATGAAATTCAGACTGGACTTCCAGGGCCTGCAGTAGCAGATTGCAAGGCTAAGAAATGACCCATCACTAAAAAAATACAGAAGAATAAGAGAAGTTACAAGTAAAGATGAATTTTCAAAACCACACAGATATTATAGACCTAAAGGTCTATAATTAGACCTAAATATAGACCTACAGGTCTATAATTATATAGACCTAAAGGTCTATAATTTAGGTCTATATAGACCTAAAGGTCTATATTATAGACCTAAAGGTCTATAATTGCATATAAATTTCTGTATACACACACACACACACACACACACACACACACACACACACACATATCTTTCCTGTAGCATAACACCAAAAGTAGGTTAATGCTTATATCCTGATTTTTTTTTCTGATTTTTAACCACATAGCCATAAATTATACACTTTGTTTATAATATAAATATATATGTGTATATAATATAAATTGCATAAATACAGATGATCTGCTGCAGTTGTCATATCATCTTTAGACAGTTTAGGCTTTGAAGTCATTCTTTATTACTCAGTTACTGTGATTTTCTGACTTTGATTGCTATAATAACATCAAAACACAGTGCAGCTTTTAAATATATTCACTTCAGCCTTTGTTCTTAAAAGAGACCAGTTATTTATTTCTGTCTTCTGAAGAATCTTATAATCCAAGAAAGGAGTCAAGTGTCAGGAATGTTATGAAATGACTGAGGATTCATGTCCATGCAGGTTTCTACATAATAAATGTGTGTGATTTTTTTTATATGTATACATTTTCATACATGTTTGTGTCTGTGTTGGAGAAAAACGAACATTAAGAAAGTGTATGTTTCTCTCTCTATATATAACAAGTATATACAAAAAATATGGCTGCTGAGTGAATACTTGAAAGTCTGAAAGCCTTGCCAGCATAAAAAAAAAATATATGAAAATACCAAATATTATGTGTCCTTTTTTTTTTTTTTTTAATTATTATGTATTTTTACTTACATTGATGTGGATACAACCTGATAGCACAGTAAGGCTCCAAACATCCTCCCCCTAAATACAGAGCAGCAAGAATATTTCTATTTATATGAATTGGGTAGACATTAGAAATGCTTTTCTAGTGGTTCTGGTAAGCAATTCTGCACATCCTTTGGACATCTACATAAAAAAATGCTTCTTGTGCTTCACTGATCAAGGTCCTCTCCTTATATGAATCTTCACCAAGTTCATTTCAAGGGTTCCAGACTGCTAATCATAGAATCATAGAATTGTTAAGGTTGGAAAAGACCTCTGAGATCATTGAGTCCAGCAGTTAACCCAGCACCACATGTTCACCACTAAACCACGTCCCCAAGTGCCACATCCACACGTCTTTTGGACATGTCCAGGGATGGTGACTCTACCACAGCCCTGGGCAGCCTGTTCCAGTGCTTGAACACCAAAAGGTGTAACTAGGATTGAAATCCAGCTGAGCAAAATGACACAAGGGTTGGAAAGTGCTCCCAGGATAAAGCATTCAAACTAGGATCTCTGAACTAGTGAAATATCCCTTGTTGTCACAACCTTGTATGCAAAAAGGACCCAAGGAAAATGATGGCAGATATGACATAAATCATGAAATCTTCCATCATTTAATTTGCAGTTGAAAGTGAGTTTAAAAGTCATGTTTAAAATCACCACAGTTTGTCAATATCTGTGCCACAGAGTGTAGATTTGTACACAGCTTGACAGAAGGTGTAGTTTTACCTCAAACCTCCTCAGCAATTAGCGATTTTTTCTTTTCTATTGGCATAGCAGTCCTGGAATATGTACTAACCATACCTCATGATATCAAGAGAAAAATGTTTGTATGTCTAAAACACTTGGTTTTTACTCAAAATGTCAAAATGTTCATATGGATTTAGATTTCTATAACTGATTATTAAAAAAAAAAAAAGTCCTGGTTCTCTTGAAATAAACAGTGAAAAGTTAACAACAGGATTCTATATATGCACAATAAACACTTCCATTTCCCCCTGTTTTAAAAAGAAGATAATACTAAGCCTTTGTATTAGAGAATTTTTCAAGAGAGAAAACAGAAAATATGCAAAAGATGCTCATTTGACATAGGGTTCGGGATATAGAAATTCAGAGGATAAATATTTCACATCTAGGCAACTACCTTTTCTTCTTTCAGGGGCTTCAATGGTTGTGTTAAATAATTGTGTGACCTCACGGTCCCAGATTTGTGAGAGGCAGATTTTAAATATGAAATCAGTTTGACAAATGTCACAATAACATGTCAAAAATGGATCTGATTTAGAATAATTTTAAAGAACTGGTTTTTGACATTTCAGTTCTGGGCTTTTTTTTTTTTTTCCCTTTCCCCTGGAATATGGATATTTTTTCATTATTATGCAAACATTAGGAATAGTTTTACTAATTATTTGACTAAGCATCCCAAGAAAGTATAAGGATGGAACTCATATTCCCAGTGATGATAATTGTGCTCATTTTGGGATCCAGGATGAATACTAATTTGACAACTTTCTCTAAATTCCATCCTTGTCTATAATAACCACCTTAGCTTAGGTCAGTGGTCTTGAAGCAATATGCAGAAGTCCTAACTGATTTCAACATTTTTATCTTCCTCAGAATTATGCATAAAATCTCTATCTCTCCTGTGAGACCATCTCGAATAAATTGCATTAATTCTTGTATTTGCTGAAACTGTCTTTCTCTTGCTAAGCCACGTGCATCCAATTATGTGGAATGGGAAATGCTTTAAAATATCACATTCTGGCATGAAGTGTTTGAAAATCTTTGGGGGATGTTAGTTTGTCTTTAATAACAAGTCCCAAATTGTGCCTAGTGGGCCTCTTCTCTGAAAACAAAGATTCCAAACTGCTATTAAAGGAACCCCCAAAACAAAACCCTAGATTATCTCACGGTTGCTATCTGTCAAATGGAGAATAATTCTGTAATGGGGAAGAGAGGATGAAAGGTAAGAAAGCAAATTAATTCCAAAGGAAAACTATTTTTGTTTATTTCAAGAAATACAAGGGAAAAAGGTATTTTATTTTAGCCCCTCTTTCCACACCTTCATAATTAATCATTTCTCACTATTTGATGGGCTTTCTTTGTTACAAAAAATAGAACTATGATAATTTTCCAGAAAAAAAAAATAAAAAAAGATTTTTAAAAATTTCTGCTAGGCATATAAAATGTCTCTTTGTTCTGCATTGTGCTACATTTTGCCTCTGTCAGACACACCATGGAGAATGTCAGTTGGCATTGGTGGGTTGTTTGGTGAGTACATTTTATTTTCAAAAATTATTTTCTTCCTAAAGAACCAAACGGCACTTGAAGCAGCTTGTTTTATTTTGTGTCAGACAGGCATTTGCTTCTGGGTGTATGAAAAGTGCAAATTAGCAACCAAACATCAGAAGAGAGAATGAGGGAGGTCCCCACTGGGTAGAGATAGGGTGTTTTTTTGCTTCTTTTTTATTTTTTTTTTTCCCTGGGATCTGAAAATACAGACATATCCACTGGGGAAACACGAGAGGAAAAAATTATTGCAAATAACATTCACACAACTGGCCTGATCCTGCTCCTAATGGAAGTTACACTGTCTTCCTTGGAATATGGGGAGGTGTTGCCTTTCTCTACAAAGCCAGATAGGTATGAAGCTAAGAATATTTGGCTGGAAGACATATCCTGGATTTCCAAGTTCCTTCCTCAGCTGTTGAAGAATCATGTTATGATCCCTATAGTACATGTACCAAGTTCCATCTGAAAAATAATTGGGGTTTGGAGGTGTTTTTTCTGCTCCTGGTACTGTGGGGCTCTTTCATAACCTTCCTCCTCTGATGTTTTATTGGCCTGCTTCAAATTTCCATCATGAATATACTCATGGGCATCTTACACCCCACTTGTGTTGGCCCAGAGCTGCTGTTTGATGTGAATAGTCATTCTCTTTCTCCTGTTGTATTTATAGGCAAGTGGGAAAAGCCCAGGGAGTAGCCCATGTCGGGCACAACGAGACAATCGACGTGTCCTTCTTCCAGACACCCCTTCTGACTTATCCGAAAGCCAAAGCCAAAACCATGAGGGTCCTTGATTCCAGTGCAATTTCTTGAGCCCAGCAGTCACTGGAGCCTCTGCACTTCATACACAGCACCTCTAGACCAAAGTGAGAAGACAAATCTACCCACCTCAGAACCAATTCAATGGTGTTACCTGTAAGATCCTTGATTTTTGCATGTGTTTCCATCATTTCAAAAGCTTAATATAAATAAATCAAGTTGATAAATAGATAACATGAGTAGATCCACATTCTAACTTTAGGTATCTGTAATGTGAATGTTGTCCTTCAGGACAACTCAAAGCCACTTTCCAGCTGTTGGAAAAGGACACGATTCCCTGACCTGTATATTTTTCCTACTCTAGCATCAAATGAATCACAAACAAGGAGTAATTTTTGGCCTCCTTTTCTATACAAGTATTGCTACCTCAACTGTAGCTGCCTATGTTAGCTGTGACAGAAGCCACCCACCATCTCATATAAATGCATTTTTAATTCTATAACTGTTATTGTCTTTTTGTTTGGGATTTCCTCAGTCCTTTCCTGCTCTTTTGGTGTCCAGATTCTTTCCTGATGACATCATGTTCCTTTCCATATCTGCATTTTCTAGTTTTTTTTTAAATTATTGCTGCCCTTCCTTCCTCCACCTTCACAGTCTTTTCATTTTCTCTGTATCCATCAAGTCAATCTCTGTTCTCACAAGGCACAGAACAAGCAAAGAGTTACCAGTTTACTCCCAGTCTTATCACCTTCATCATTGCATCGTCACTTACATTTGTTTACTTTTGTTTTACAGGTTTTGATCTGAAACTCATTGGTGTCACTGGGGCATTGAATTCTACTGATTTTGAGTCAAGACCAGCAGCAAGGCCAGTGTTAAAATCTTGGTGCAAAAGAAGCTCCTCAGCTCGCTTACCAAACTACCATGTTTTGGTAGTCTGTGAGCAAGGTTTACTGTGAAAGATGTGGGAATGCGCTGGAAGAGGTTATACAGGAACAAATCTGTCTTCATTCTGACTCACTTAAATCAGCAGAAGTCCTGCCATTACCTTATAACTTGGATATTCCACAGGTATTGGAGCTGAAATTTGATCAACAGCATCACTTGATTTCTAACCTGTTGGTTTTAAGACTTTAACCTTGGTCTTCATTAATTCTTGATTCTTCAAAGAGCTTAGTACTGACTTCTTTTGCAAAACAAACCTGAATCATTAAACAACTAAGAAATTAACTTCAGATAATTATTTCCAATCTTCATATTCACAGAATATCCAAACTACCATTAATTACCTTAACAAAAAGGCTGAGCTTGGCTTTTTACAAGTCATTGGTCCTTGATCAAATATAGTTGACCCACCTGTCTCTGATGAAAGAAAATTGCTCTTGCAAAGATAATGAGCCATATCCTTAAACCAATCCAAACTAACATTTAAGTGATGACTTGTATAATTTAACCTTTTCCCTAATTGTGTCACCTTTTGCCTAAATTTTGCAGACCTCTAACCACCTTCTCTATGCCGTGTATTCATAAAAAGAACAGAAAAAGAAACTATTAAACCAATCACTCTTTGAAGCCACTGCAATGATGTGGAAAGGCCATCCCAGGAATTCAGACACCCTGGATTTGGGAAATGAGGAGGGTGGTCTCTGAGCTGCCAAAGACTTTGTTGTGTGAAATTGAGGAAATTGCTTTGGTCCAGACCAGAGTCTCTCTCTTCCTAAATAGCAGTTAGAGTTTAGGCTACTGGGCCTCAGAAAAGGATTTGGAGTGTATGGTCTTGGTCTCTCAAGCCCGGGAACACTTAGAATCAATTAGTGTGCCTATGATGGGGCAGTCTCTTGATGCTTGAATATCAGAGTCTCTTGATGCTTGAATACCAGAGAACATCAAGGGATGCATTGCTTCCTAAGGGAAGAGAAGTCAGGGTGACAGCAGGGCCAGCTGAGACAGTGGCTTCGTCAGCAGGAGTGGCAGTCACACAGCACTTGAATAAGGTGGTCAGACAGGAGTGTGGTGACATCCAGGTTCAGTCAACAGCCCCAAATAACCAGTGAAGGTCATGACAATAAAGCAGGTCCAGGCTCAAGACAGAAAGCCAAATCTATGGCTCAGGTCAGTACCTGACAGTGCAGAGTCAGGCATGTCCTGATGGAGAAGGTTACCTGCTTGGTGAGCACAGCTTGGCATAACCCAGCTGGATGGTTGGACCAGACAGTCTGAACAGATCCCTCAGATCACAGAGTCACAGAACGGGTCAGGTTGGAAGGGACCACATTGGGTCATCTGTCCGTTCTCCATACACAAGCAGGGTAATCCAAGCACGTGGCACAGGATTGTCACTGCACAGGACAGAAGTTATTCCTCATGTTCAGGTGGAACTTCCTGGGAATCAGTTTCTACCTGTTCCCTCTTGTCCCATTGTTGGGCACCCTCGAGCAGAGCCTGCTCCATCCTCTGACCCCTCCCTGCAGACACCGACAGACATGGATGAGGTTTCCTCTCAGTCCTCTCTTCTCAAGGCTGAAAAGGCCCAGCTCCCTCAGCCATTCCTCAGTTCAAAATTGTCAATATTTGAAGAATATCTAAAGCACCTTACCCTTGACACAAGTTTTGAGGAAAACTACAAAAAATTGGGAGGTATCTGTCAGATACTATGGCAAATCCTATGATGGCAAACACAGAACTAGCAATTTTATCAATTCTGATTTGCTACCAATTAGTTCAAGCATGTGATATAAAGACAAAAAACTTAATCTTATAATGGATGTAGTACTGCACCTGCTCCTTCCCTCCAGTCTTTCTGGAAAATTATGTTCTGTTAAGGGCATCATATCTTATTACCATTCATGAAGATGTACAGTCACAAAATCATTCTGAGCCTTTCCAGGGGTGATTGTTCAGAGCCTGGGCACTGAAGCAAGTAGTGTTTCTATCCTAAAGCTGATATAAGTGGGAAAAGGCTGGGGTTCTCAGTGCTAGGAGTGCTTTAAGTGATGGGTGACAAGAATGATTGGCATTCTGGAAGGATTTTTAAAGCAACAAATAATGGATATAGAAGACAAAGTTGTGACATCTCCAAATATAGAAAAGATTAGTCTGTTACAGGGAAAAATACATTACTTGTCTCTGGAAGTTGGGATCAGAGGGCATCACACAAAATGCTTTTTAATGCATTGAATACTTACATAAATATGCTATGACAGAAATAAAAAAACCCACATTTATAATTATGTCAGTAGGGATTTTACTGAGAGATAGAAGCCTGGGAAAGACATAAAGCAAAGGGCATGCTACAAGGCATAAGACCACCACAGTTAACGAGATTAGGAGACAAACTATTTTGGGGAAAATTATCCTGATCTTCTATCTTGCTACAATCACCTTTTCACAGATTTCATACAGATTCATTTGGCTGCACTCAGAGACAGGCAGAGGAACATGTGGGTTCATTGGGTGCACCACTAAGGAAAACCCTAAATGGAACAAATTGTGCATTGTGTTGGTCAAAAATGAAATATCAGATGCACACCAATGATAATAGATGGGATCATCAAACAATTTCTCACACATGTCAAAGACATCAGAAAAAAAGAAGGCATTTATATAATTTCCAAATCTAATTCTCTCGAGGATGGGGAAGGAGAAGCTCTTAGTCCTTCCTACCTCCATGCAGGCTTGAGAGAAAAAAAGGACGATCTAATAGGGAGCAGAACTGTTTCATCCTCTCCAGATGGAAAGTAGACATGAATGAGCATTTCCCCCTGCCAAGTAGCATCAAAGACATTGAATACCAGAAGAAGGCAGAGCTTTGAGGTGCTGCTCTTCCACAGAGTGACAGGAACCACTGACCTCACTAAGCTCTGCCCTCATAAACACAGAATTTCTGGGGGGGTTAAGGAGACAGCAATAAGCGCAGGTCAGTGTAACAGTAGGAAAAAAAAAAAAACAACCCAGGAGCTGTATATTAGGCAGCAAAATCTTTTATAATGAGGGCATAGCTACAGCTTAACATCTGAAGGGAATATATCTCCATGGAGAACTCCTATTCTCTGCATTCGCTTTTTCATTATCATTTTATCCATTAGTGTAATTTCTCTGTTATAGAAAATGAATGTCAGAAACCAGAATGCTTTGCTTTATTTGTATCCAAGCCAGTGCCAATCAATACCAGAAGTATTCCCAGTGCCCTGTCAATGCACTTCAACCCTACCTTGTTGAGAGTCCTTCTTAATTGACTCCAGTGAAGCAAATCCAATTTCCACAATCTCAGTCCTTGCACACATATGCTAAGACAGCTAAATTTAAACTATTTCTGCTGTTTTGTGGTGTCTATTCTGACACATTAGACAGAGTGAGATCACCAGAATTTGCTTTATATCTTAATTTTAAGACCATTTAATTGGAATGATTTTATGTCATTGTTTCTGGGCGATATTAAAGTAATATCCTAGAGGAAAAAACCAAATACATTATTCTACCCTATCCCTGACTATCTCTGAAACCACCTTCTTTACTTTTACTGCCGGATCTGATTTATATCTGAGACATAAGTGTCAATAACTTGTTTTTGATGGGCAAAATACTGCCAGAAAAAATGGATATAGTTGAACATTAGGCTATAAAGTGGAGTATGAAGTATAATTCAGATGGGCTTCGTGACACTTGTCCCTCATATGACACACATTCTTTTCATTTCCAATTTCATTGAAACAAGGGGGAAAAACGGTTTCCAATCTGTCCCACCCCATAAAAATAGACCTGTGTTTAATTCTTCAGGACCTAAAATTATCCTTTAGATATTGTCAACCAATCATCCAAGGAAAACGTTCATGGACAAAGTAATAGACAAATCTTCTAGGTACAGAGATGGCTAAAATATTGCTGTAGCTTTGGTTTTAATGACAGCACTCAAAGTATTAGTGTTAAATGCACTGATAATAGTGGGATCATCTGGCATATGTTTTTATATTTCTTAGTAAATGGTGTAGTTTGGTACATGTGTTGCTGCAATTTATACATATAAATGATTTCACAGAAACAACTAGCTAATGGTATTGCTTCCTTATATCCAGTGGAGGAACTGCATGCTCTGAAAGAGAGCATCCAAATACTACCTGGCTGTACAAAATTGCAAAATTAAAAGAATAGCCTTTGTTATTTATGGATGTCTTGGTTTGTGTTTGTGCTTGTCTGGTGAGCAGTAGCAGAACAGCCTTGATGTACCCTGGATTGGTTTTAATTGCAAGTTCTGTGCCAGGGACTGAAAATTAGAACAAAGACAGCTGCAGTCCAAGGGCCAGACGTGGTTCAGGTCACCTTCTAAGTGAGTTTGGGACATTCTGCAGGGCAGGTTGCCAGTTATATCAAAGTAGAGTTGCTGACTTGATGAGATAAAGTATTTTGGGGCCCAAGACTGGCAGCCTTAATCATGTTGGGGAGCACTTGAGCACCAGTCTTCCTGTGAGGTTTGCTTTCTGAATATCAGGACCATATCATGGTGATCAAGTAGGTGTAGAAATCTTAGAACAAGACAAAGGATCTCCTTCATGGATATTCAGCTACCCACAAAAACAGTTGCATTACAGAATCACAGAATCACAGAATCACTTGGATTGGAAAAGACCTGAAAGGTCATCGAGTCCAACCTTTGACTGATCATCACCTTGTCAACTAGACCAGAGCACTGAGTGCCACATCCAGTGGTCTCTGAACACCTCCAGGATGGTGATTCCACCACCTCTTTGGGCAGCTCATTCCAATGATCTTTCTCTTTCCATGCAGATATTTTTCCTGAAAGAAGAATTTGGTTTGGAAGGAAACATTTACTTGCCTTGGTTTGCAAGTAAAGATTCCAAACTGAGGTAAAAAAAGGTAGAAATTTTTTCTCCATGCAAATAAAGTTGAGGAAAGGAACGATTTGACTCAAGCCCACATCACTGACTCTCTTCTCAGGATTAAAATCCACTAATGGCCTTTACATTTTTGGCATTACTGTCCTCTCAGATGCTTTAATTCTGGTCCCAGTTCAGTTATTGGTGGTGGCCTTAACTTCAGCAGGAGTGGAGCTAAATCACCTTGGAGTATTTTTGGAAGTCTCACAATGGCCATTTAATGCAGAACAGCTTACAGCCATGTTCATCAGTACCTATTTTCAATATCTACATTTGATATTACTAAGGGAGGACAATTGTTATTCATCTGTGACAATCCCTAACTCCTGCATCAGCTCTTTCAGGGAACCAACTCACTATCCATTAGCAGATCCTGTTAAATCAGATCATAAAGGCAGGTGACAGAACTGCAGATGAAAAAAATCTGGTTTTTTTTTTTTTTTGCAATTTCTTTTCAGCACTTTAAATTTCAAACCTTAATATGCCATTTTCAGCATTAGTAATGTGGATTCTTAGTCAATTCTCATTTTTAAGTATCTATTTTTGTATTAGACTGCATAATTTTCCCCATACCTCATCTGTTAGGATGTTAAATTTGGCATTGGTTATTCCAATTTTGAAGTAGATGTTAAATAGGAATAGAAACACCTAATTTTGTAAGACTATTGAAGAGTTGTGCTATTCACTTAAACTGTTCTGGAAACAATCAGCTCTACAGTGGGTAAAAAAAAAAAAAAAAAGTTGTGTAAATTTGTGTAGATACACTAAGACAGAGAAGTTATTCCACACAAGCTGAGAATACGATCCCTTGAGCCAATTGTATGCGTGATATAGCTCCACAGGAATGAATGGAAGCACACCAGAGATTAATTTAAACACATTTCCACAGCTAAATGGAAAAAACCCTATGTATTGCCTGCTATAGCAGAGCTGAAAGTCACCATTCTATTGAGTATCAGCTTGCAGGGTAAAGAAAAGGCTGAGGATTTGACCCTGAAGGATTTAGACCCAAGAATTTTTTCAGATGTGCAAACCCTGCAGCATCACAGGATATAAATCAGCCCAGGTCTTTTATCTTTTCCATTTTCAGAACCAAATTAAAAATGTAGGATAAAATGTAAAGAAATCTAGGTATTTTGCAAGATAGGTGATTCTACGATTCTATGATAATGCAGGATTATTTGTCTTTTCAAGATGTTTTGTTCTTCCTGTGTCTATAGGTCTTCCATCCCCACACTGACTTTAGTCATCTAACTTAAAAATCTTACCCTTATGCCATTGTTTTCTTTGGCCAGTGAGAAGAGGGACGACCCTTCAGAGCACAATCAAGACATTTAATATATATTTACTGGAATAATCCTTCAGAGTAATATTTTTTTTCCATTTCCATTGAATGTATTGGTTAAATCTACACTAGTAAATCAATTCTCCCTGAATTGTACAAAACCTTGTACTGCCCACCATGAGAGTTGGCCCAAAGCAAAATCTCTTTGGGGATGAGGTTAACAATCCTTTATCTTGGTCGTGCCCTGATCCTCTTACTTTGCCTAGTGTGGATGTAGCTCTAGAAACTCCAGGGGGACAGCTTCTTAATTTGGTCATTTAAATTAGATGGATAATATTAGGTAATGGGAAGAGTTGCCCAGAAAAGCTTCACTTGGTTGCAATGCAGGGATGATTTCTGTATGCAAATAAATCAGAGAGAAAAAAACCTAAGTGACCTAATGGACTTTGTTTATCACGATGATTGGAAACCAAACACAGGCTGGGAAATGTGAGAAGCTAATGACCAGAGCTGCAAGAATTAGCAGTAAAGAATTCTCCTGTACTTCAGTTTTCAGACATTGAATTTTATCTTTTTAAGCAGTTCTCTTAAAATGTTTCAGATTGCAATGGCACCTTCTTTCCCCACCTCATCTCCAGCGTGTCATGTCTCAGTTTTCATTCAAGCTGTCCCTCCAGCTGGCTCCTTGCCTTGTGATTTTACTCCTTTGGACAAATTGAAGCAAATTGCTCCCAGGACACATTCAAGAGTAGCAAAACCAAGCAGGTTTGATTTTTCTTTTTCTTTTTCTCCCAGGCTAAAACATGCTTCTTGACTACAGGTGCTGCTGGATCGAGCTTGCTCCCAGTTCTCTGGCAGCTCTGAGTGTGAAAAACACATTCCTCATCAACTACCCCAGGTGATATCATAAGGGGTCCTGTGTCTCTTCATTAAAAGTTAAAATATCACAAATATTTCACATGTGTCTTCTTTCTTTCATGAAGCTCCTGTAGCTCAGAGCTGTGAGAAGATCTTTTATAACCTTTCCAGCATATGGTCCTCAAAACCAATGCCTAAAGATATCCTTTCCTGTCCTATCCTTCAACAGGCTGTTTGTGTTAACTCCTAAAAAACTGTGCATTTGTTACTGCTTAGAATAGTCTACACTGGAGCCTTTTAATCAGTCTTAATATGGGGCTGGGAATCATAAGAATCAATAAGGTTGGAAAAGATTTCCAAGATCATCAACCTTCAACTGAATATCACCATGCCCATTAAACCATATCATGAAGTGCCACTTCCAGGGGTGGTGACTCCACTACTTCCCTGGGCAGAAGTTCCAGCGCTTAACCACTCATTCAATGAAGAAATTTATCCTGATATCAAACCTCAACTTCCATAGGCACAGTTTGAGGCCATTTCCCCTTGTCCTACCACCCGTTACCTGGAAGAAAAGGCTGACGCCCACCTCACCACTAGATCACTTTAGCTGAATCTGGCTTCTGATTTCAGATGAATTCTTATTCTTTTATTTAGAAATCTCATTTAATATTGTGGATTGCTCTTGAAAAAGGTATTTCTGACTTTTTTAAAGTTTTTCTGGTTCAACAGGAAACAATCAGTGTGATTCAAATATTTCAGCAACAGATATGGCTCAAAATAACTTCAAATTTCTCTCTTCTGTCTCTGTAAATGCTGAAAAGAAAAGGGTGATTGGTGTGTGTGCTCTTATCTTGGCTGTATTGATTATTTTTTTATGTATTAATGTGGAAGCACCCATGAATGAATAATTTCTTTAAGCAAACTTAGGATGGTGTGTACAGAGCAGTGAACAATGTTCATGGCTAGAGAACTCAATGCAGATCAGATAGAATAAATTTTGTAAGGTGAAAGAAAGAGGAGTTTAATCAAGTCCACCATGTGTCATATTAGTAATTTTATATCTATACATTTGAGTGTGTGTGCATGAAAATGGTTTTGTGGTTCCAGATCCATGGCGTCTTGCCTGAGATTGTCATGAGTATAAATATTGTTGAGTTCATGGGTTGTAGTAAGTGAAGAAAAAAAAAGAAATTGCTATTATGAAGATTATATTATTATTCATATTTATGCAAGTCAGATGTTATACTAAATGGCTCTAATCATGCAGATATCAGGCTGAAAGTTTTAATTGAATTTTAAAGCAATATTTCACAGTGACTTGGGGAAAAGAATAATGATTAGTCATTACACCTATTATTACAAAAATTCCACCTCCCATCATTTCAGTCTCAAAAATATCAGAGGTAACTGGAGTCTGACCCACACACTGTGAATGGCAGATAGAAAAATGATAATTATATACAGCACAGTAACAGTTCCAGGAGAGACATATGGCCCTGGTATTTCTCTCTGTTAGCTGGGAGCAGCAGCGCTTTATGGTTCAGTGATCTGTTGGATAATCACAAAATAAAATAAAAGATATCATTTGTTACAGAGAATAAGCCTCAATAATGCTGTTGAACTACAAAATGACTCCTCTGTAATCACTGGTTGTAACAAGATGTGAATGATCCCTGTGCCATACACTGGCTCTGACATCATGCCATCATTTACACTCCTAAATGAATAAGCATTTGCTTTCATATGAAGACACATTACTTGGGTCTCAGAAACAGCACTGTCATAAATTTCACTTGTTATTTTATTTATATTTCCCCCTTAGGAAAAGAAGTTATTCAGTAGAAAGCCTCTAGATTCTGGCAAAAGAACAAGTGATGCCAATGGCTCCCTGGGATCCTCGGTGTTGTGCAGTGCAAATAAAATTAGCAATGGTCACAGTTTGGCCTCTATAGAAACTTCAGGTATTTCAGTGACATCACTGTAAATGAGAATGGAGGTGGTCCTAAATGCATCTTTATATGGGCTTAACTGCCTTTGCTTTCCCAAAATCAGATGTTTCTTTGAATCACAGAATCATTAAGGTTGGAAAAGACCTCTAAGATTTCCAGATCCAGCAGTGAGCATAAACTGTGGATGTTATCCTTCATTCCTAGAAATCTACACTTTGGTCTGACTCTTCTTGTTAGAATTTAGCCATTGGAAAAATATATCCTACTCATATAGAAAACTTCACCTTTCTGCTTTAAAGCTACACCCAGATAAATTGTTTCAGTTATAAAGTTGTCATCTAGATTATGAAAGAAATGCCTGCCATTAACCCATATCATCAGGAAAGGAATTTAAAGCCCTTTGCATTCATTCAGGATGAAATTCCCAGTGGGAAGACAGTCTTAGACTCTGGCTGAAGAGCACAAGTCTGTTCTGTGGCCCGGAGATGAACAGTTACCACCCATCCATACTCAAACCCTTAATGAATTTTGCATCCCAAAGGAAAGTCACAACACCCAAGCTGGGATTAATCCCTGGACTGTAGAATTTCTAAACCTTTTCAGGAAAGGGGGGAGTGTTTACCACGTGTACCGTGGACCATCCTGGCAGCTGAACACTGGTTTCCAGTGCCTCTGCCAATGGCCCAGGAAATATTTAATGAACTCGGATGAATGCAGAATGCGTGGTCCTGACTGTACTTCCAAAGATTGTGCAGATTGAAGCTGCACACTGCTTTGCTGTCTGACTCCTGTAAATGAATTTCACTCTTATTTGTTGAAAACACCAAACAGGATTCTCAAACACAGTTGCCCAAATTTTAGTTTGACTTTTACGCATTGAATAAGGGATGCTGATTTTAAAAAGTAGAGTTTTCTTAAGGATTAAGAGTATAATTTCTCACATATCACAGATCATGAGTTTAGGATCTTCAAAGAAAAAAAAATTTAACAGCTATGAAAACTAAAGGTGACAGGTTTCTTTTTTTTTTTTTTTTAAGATAAAATGGTATTAAATACTCCAAGAAGTTTAGCTAGACTCTTTCAGTTGAAATTTTACAACATTGGCATGACTAATTTTTTGTTCTGGAGGCTTAATTTACACATTTAACATAATTTATACAAACTATATTGTTTTGGGGGATTTTTTTTTCACTGCCTTTTCAAAACATTTGCACCAGAAACTGCTGAATTTTGTATCATGATGCCTCCATATTTTTGGGTAGATTTTTGTTTTGAAACAAATAGTAATTAAAAGTAGTATTTTTCATATAATGCTTGAGACTGTAAAAATTATAGGAAAAATAATGAAGATTTGTGTTTGCTTTTGTTTTGTAGCTATTTATTTTGATGCAATAGCGTGATTTCATTTAATAGTGATATTTTAGAATAATGAAGATTGTTAATTACACAGAACTTGAAATTAAAAATTTGTTAGTATTCATGAATATGAAGTGTTTGATGCCACCATTGTTCTTTTCTGAGATTTCCCCCTTCAAAAATCTTTATCTGATTTTTTCTGAATTTTAAAAAATATTTTTTTTAAACAAATACACACAGACACATGTGAGAGTATTCCTAACCTGCCATGTGTATATGACTTGGTGTTCAGTGAACTGCAACACAATCTCTGATAACTGAAACCAGTAGCTGCTTCAGCTCTGTGCCACAGCAGCCAGAATACTTACCCCAAAAAGAGAGGAAAATATGTCAAAGAGCTTGAAATGTTGTAAGAGCACAAAAATATAAAATTACTAGAGAATTTGAAGATGTGTTGTGAAAAGCGTCCATTAGTCATTCATTCCTCACCTCAGAATTGTTCAATGCAATATATTTTACAGTTCCATCCAAAGGGAGTTGCCAATCACTACCCAGTGGAGGTTTCATAGATATTTCCTTTCCTAAATTTCTTACACCTTACACTTCATTAAGCAAGACAGTTATAACCCTGATTTTTTATTACCTTCTTGGTCAGTCATTCACACTGTTTCCTGTTTTTTATGTAACTTTCAAAAAGGCAAATCTGGATAAGAAACAGCAGAAAAACTTTATCTTCAGTGTGGTGTTGGAATCCTTTATGATTATCTACAGCCCACCTGATCTTCCCTCTAGAACCAGTTCAATCTTTATCCTCATTACCAAAGTAATCAAGATTTTGATGGTACTATAGTTACCATTAGCAGATATTTCAACAAATTCATAGTGACATTTTACTATCTGGGAGTCCCAACACCAAGTTCCCCAAATTCTCTCATGTTTACCCACATTAATCAATTCTTTGGTGGCAACAATATTGGGTTTTCTACATCTCTGTATTACAATATTGGGTTTTGTACATCTCTGTATTACTGCTGTGCATGATGGCAAAATCCCCTTACCAACACCTATTGCAAAACCAGACTAAATATTGAGAAATTCCACGTATATCTGTATATTTAGATATATGTATATAATTGAAGATCTTAGAGGTCTTTTCCAAACTTAATGATTTTATGATTCTAACTTTTTTCACACTTGCACATGTATAGATACAGATGGTGTGGATAGTTGTGTACAAACATTTAGACATAAGCAAGTGCATCTCCACATCGTCTAAAATGACAACTCGACTTGCCATTTCAGCACTCCAAAGTTTTCATAAAATGGATCCTAAGTCTACAGAAGCACTGAAATGTTCTTAAGTTGTTTAGAATCTCTTTCTTGCTTCTAAATTTAAAACTAGGCTTTTGGGGCACAGGCTGTACTTTCTCTGGGGGTGTAATTGTCATGTACATATTAATATATGCAAATAAAATTGGAGTTTCAACAGCCACTATTCCTCCAAAGGTTAGATTCTCTAATTAGAGCCAAGCAATTAGTTCTAAAAAGTTTCCCTTTTTTTTTTTCCAGAAGCCTCACATTTCCTTAACAGTGAAATTACATCTCAGTCCTTCCTTTTTGTTTCAAGATATGAAATAATTACAATTGCACCTTCATTTCATCTTGCCCACTAATTGCCCCCTTTTAACTCAGAGCATTTCAAATGGTGTCTTTTTGAGATTTTATAGCTTTCTAATATGTACATGAGTATCGGTGCAATGTTAGAACAAATTGAACTGTTCTTTGTCATCCTGACACCTTAAATCCCATGTTGCTGAATGATGTGACTGGGGAACCAGCAATAACTAAGTCTCCAGGCTTAATCTTTTTTCACCCCTTCCCTGACGAACGCTGAGGTGGATGACACTTCCCCCCTTCGTTTTGTTAAATAAAAAAATAATAATCTTGGTTTGATGTAGGAATATTGTGACCCACTG
The DNA here is from genome assembly GCF_022539395.1 of Myiozetetes cayanensis. Classification (NCBI taxonomy): domain Eukaryota; kingdom Metazoa; phylum Chordata; class Aves; order Passeriformes; family Tyrannidae; genus Myiozetetes; species Myiozetetes cayanensis. Next base: position 110,845,741 of record NW_026087411.1, on the reverse strand, counting down.
AGTGCACTCAAAGACTAACGAATAGTTGAACTTTTTTTCTTCCTTTACTATGAGATCTTTAATTTTAAAATATACTGTATTTGACCTTAGCATGGCTTTTTGATTCCTTCTTGTAAATGGAAGAATCAACAATGATCAAATGGAAAAGGTCAGACAGTGAGAACAGCAAAGCGATTCATGTAACTTTGAATGATTCATGGGACATGATCATTTTTATCATAAAAAAGAGTAAACAAATCAATGTAGCATGCCTGTCAGTTTGCTGTCTGAAATGAGTACCCACATCCACAACATGTAACTGGAGGCAAAAAGAGTCTATTCTTCCAGCACGTCCCTGCAGGGAGACACAGGCAGCTCCAGAGGGTAAGGCACCACCCCCAAGATACACATTCCCCTCCAGTGTGCTCGTCTCTCTTTCTCCACTGATTATTTGGGGAGCTCAGAGTCAGCAGGCTGGTAATGTAGATCCCTCAGCCCAGTGCCTAAAAATACCAAATATCCCAGCAAAGGAGGAGTAGTGAAGTGAATTCCCTGTGTGGCAGCCAAAAATAACTGTAAGCTTTTCATTTGCAGAAACTGGTGGGCAACAGATGGGGGCTTAAATCCCCTTCCTCAGCTCACAGGTGTGAGTGCACAAGCTGGCTGAGCCAGTAGAGTTCACCCTGCCACCTGCCCCTTGTTTCATACCACAAACAGGGATATAAATACCTTTCCAAAGAAGGTAAGTTAAAAAATGCAGGGGGAGCGGCCCAAAGAGAGCTGCAACAAGACTGGGGTAATGAAGATGTGACATATACAGGAAAATATGCCAAGGACTTATCAGGTTTCACTTGCCCAGAAAGAGAGCCCAGATGTCTCCAGCAATCTGAAGCAGCAGCAGAAGGAAGTGACCTGAGGGAGGTGGAATGAGACAAGGAAGTTGGGAGCCTGTGAGGAATGGAAAGGATGAGCGTGAAGGGAGAGAGAGTCCGGAGTTCCCAAAATGTCTCATTGCTTCTGTTCAGAGATCAGATGACACTCAGAGAGGGCTGGAGGAGAATTTTGCAATTAGCCTTTCCCACCCCCCTACCCACCCCCAGTTTTTCCTTAGGGGAAGGCGGAGAAGGGGAGGAAATGAAGGGAAGGAAATAAAATCCAACCTGTTCTTTTCATTTTATGCACCAACCCTTGCTTGGGGCTGTGCCTTAAGGCACAATATAGCCCATACTGATTATTATAACAATTTTGAGCTTATTCCCACTTCCAGAAAATTGATACACTTATACATGTGCATACATATTAGACATGATAGTGACTGTATTTTTTTTTTTAAGGAACACAGGGAAATAGGTACTGCAAGCACCATCAGACACTCATCATGCCAGAACCTGACAAAGGTGGCAATGTCAGCCTCAGCCAGGACTGTGGATCCACTTACCTGCCTACCTATGTAGGTATAGGCTCTGCCTTAGGTAGTGACTGATGTTCACAATCTAAAGCCTCACCACCTTGAAACCCAAGTTGATTATTTGTTAAATAGGCAGAGAAAATAAAGACAAAGGTGGTTTTAGAAGATTATTAAATGTTAGATACTTTTTTTTTCTGAGACAAAATATCAGATTTATTGTGTTGATTGTATTTTTTTGTGGATTATCATTTTCTAATGCATAGTAGCATTAACTTGCTTGGTAGCACAGAGTAAATATCAAGAAAACAATCCTTCACCATATTTTTCCTGACATTTCCAGATGCATTGAGAGCGAAATACTCTAATTTTCATAGAGTCATAGAATGTTTTGGTTTGGAAGGGACCTTAAAGACCATCTTGTTCCAATCCCCTGACATGGGCAGGGACACTTTTCACTATCCCAAGTAGCTCCAAGCCCCGTCCAACCTGGTGCTGAATACTTCCAGGAATGGGGCAGCCACAGCTTCTCTGGGAAACCTGTGCAAATGCCTCACCACGCTTATAGGGAAGAACTTCTTCCTAATATTCCTATTATTTTAAGCACTCTATCCCTGCTTACCAACAATTTGTACTTTCACTGGTAAAGGAAGGATCTGCTTGCAGTGTACTGATTTAAACTTAAATTTGCTGAGCCATCTTTTGTTATAAACAAAGGTCCAGGGTACGACTAGGAGGCCAGCTTTCTCTGGCAAGATGCATCTTTAACAAGGCTTTAAATTCTTTCCCCCAAGCAAGTGACTTCACAAGAGAGGCTACTGCTGCAGCTATTAGTCTCTAGAAAACATTTTTGTATTTGGAAGACTGTCAGTGCGTGACAAAGCACAGACAAGCAGCCTTACCTGCAGCTGCAGTATTGATTTGGGGGCTTCAGTGTTTCAGCACCTCCCCATAAAATGAGAATAAACACCTTTCTGCACACCAAAGAGGACACACAAGTAGAAACTACTTCAAAGTTGTCAACATGGGTGTACTTCTAAAAGCCAGGATGTGAAGCATCTCCATGAAGGAATAGGCCCTACCTCTTCCCTGGATCAAAGCCATGAGGAGCTCCTCTCCTAAAGTCATGGTACTACTACTTCTTCTTTTTTCTTGCCTTTTTTAAGGTTGAGAAGCTCTCAAACTCTAACATTGTCTTCCAGAATGCTCTAATTCTCTAATTTGGGAAAGAAAGCTGTTAACGTGCCACCTTCTTACAAAGATTTCTCGATCCTTAATCCCTCACTCCCTGCACATGAAACCACACCCAGCTGACAGAGCCCCCAAAACTACGTTGCGTCAACCATGAACCTGCTGACGCCGGCTGGGAGCAGGGAAGGGATGGCACAGCCCCTCGGGACCTCTCCCAGACTTGTTTTCTACACCTCTGTGAAAGGAGCAGCAGGAGATGGGTTCATTCAGTTCAACCACATGGGATCTTCCCTCATCAGGTTTCCGTGGAGCCAAGGTGCGTCGTAAAGCTGTCATCCCTCTGGGTGATACTCCGGGGGCAGGGACAAGGCAAACACCATCTGCTCTTCCTCCTTGGCACCGCATCTTCACAGGCTCTGGGAGGTGCATTCGTACCTCCAGGAGGAGTTAAATCAAGATCTCACTCATCAAAGATATTGTAATAGTCGGCCAGAAATCTAATATAAATGTCAAGCAGTTGTTCTCTGAAATATCATAGGCGTTGTTTGCCATATTGCTGCCTTTACCTTTCTCATGTGAATTTAGTTAGAACTGGTAATAAAGTGTTCCAAAAGAACATGGGAGAATGCTGACTGGACAAAAGGAAACTTTCTTCAAGAACGTTACAGTTCTGACAAAATTTTCAGGGTAAAGTAATCAAATGTTTGATTACATGGGGAAAAAAAAAAAAAAAAGGCTGTATCCTTCACCTGCACTTTGTCATGTATTAGAGATTATATGATGCAAAGATACATAGAAAAAATCCAATATGAATGCCAAAAAAAGGAGGATCAGAGTGAAAAGCTGAGATGTTCTCCAAAAAAACTGTTTTAAAATGTATTTCGTTTAAAAAAAATACATCAACGTTCTCACACAATTAAAAGAAATAGCAAATTTTGTCCAGAAACTGATGAAACTCTATGTGCAGACTGAAATACTGCTGAGGTGAGGTGAAGCTGTGAAGGTCATCTCCATTTTTCTCAGTGTTGAGCTAGATAAATCCTTCTAAAGGTTGCTAGACATCTGACCATCTAGAGTCTGGGTGTGTTAGAGACCCAAACCCTATATTTATCTATTCAGGTGAATAGCTACCAAGTTTTGGAAGAGATTATACTATTATGGCATTTCTCATCTTATTTAAACCATTCTGAGGCTCCTTGAATTTCACTTTTGTGCATGCTCAGAGATATTCCTGCCTGATTGCTTTGATGCCAGCAACGCCCCCTGAGACAGTTGAACTGGCAGATGTTTTCAGATTACCACTTTACCAGTTCAGACACACACTTCATTAAGGAGAGATATACAGACACTTTCTATTGAGGAGAGTGACAATGTCCGTCTTTCATATTATAATCCAATGGTAGGAGCACAGACACAGTGGGAAAGAGGGCCATCTTCCTTCTCAAGGACACGGGTCCAGTTGCTCTCCACTCAGAAGAGAAGCCACAGCATCTGGTGGGTCCAAGCTGCTGCTGCCTGATCTCATTTCTTATTTCAGATGGTGACTTTTGCAGTGATGTTTTGATGCAAAGACAGAAACATTGAGGTCTCTCGATGACCTGAGCATGGCTGACCTCGAGCCAAGAAGGCAAAAACCCCCAGGTTTCCTACTTTGAAAGGAAGGCCACATTCAGCACCATATGATATAAAGGTGGGTGGAAGCACCTCTACACATTTAAAGCAAAGAGACCACTGCCTTTGCAAACACTGAAAAATGTTAAGATTTTTGGACTGTAAAAGAACATGTCCAGCTCTGTCCAGTTACCAAGCTCAGGAGACCAGAAGGATCTCAGAGATACCCCTGGACAACCAACCAGCTTACATTTAGGTTCCTATGCCTGAGGTGCACAACCTTCCCTTGATAATATAGAGGGAATTTCACCTTGTAGGACACAGTTGCAGAGTGTGTTGCACACTCAGGACCAGCAAGGCAGGTGTCCATGTTATACCATGCTTAGCCCTTCTCCAGGTGCCTTCAGCCACTGACTCCTCTGCTCACACAACCTGAAGGGACACAGGGAACCCATCAGAGTGGTTGCATGACTTCAGTGAAATTTAACCTCAGCACTATCTCAGAGGGCACCACTTTTCGTGGTGGGTACATTTAGGGCAGTGGAGCTGTTTCTCCAGCTACACTGCTCATGTTCCGTGGTGCTGGAAACTTCAGTGAAGTTCCTCTCCTCATTTACATTGCATTGTAGGAGTTTAAAGCCTCTTTGAAGAAGTGAGGCTAGAGAAAGGATTTGGAAGATGAGAGAATGGACAAGAGAGTATATCAGCCCTTTCATTCTTTAGATTTGAAGGGCATGTGAGATCAGTATTCAGTGGAGCCAAAATATAGTTACAGTTTTTGGATGAATCCACTCATGAATTGCGAATCATACAGAGAAATTTTCCTCTCCAGTGACTAAGGGGAAGACTTCAGGGGTCTGATATTAAACTGGGGTAAATTATCTTAGTTTCTTTGACACCAATGAAGCCTTGACAGTTTACACATGCTGCTCACAGATGTCAGCCGCTTGCAAACACTGCCATTGTAAGCCAAATTTTAACGGGTGACCTATTGATTAAAGGCTTATGTGTTTCTACTGTCCTGTTCCTAATCCCTCTATGAAAACTGTTTTGAAGAGAGTACTTTTTGAAGCATGCAAAGTTAGCTTCCAGTAAAAAGAAGGCCAGCCTTTTAAAAGGAGCTCCTAGTGATTCAGCAAAGATTTCTATTTTCAGCAATTTTGCTTCATTAAACTTCTTTGGGTCTTACCAAAAGTTACAGTAGATCATGACAGCGATGTCGAGGGCTCGCTTGGAAATTGTGTCAGATCTTTGACCAGAATGCTCCTGAGCTGGTTTCAGTGCTATTAAACTAACGGATCCAGCTTTGTGTCTGCAGGAGATGTTTTGTTCCCCTGGACGTCGCGTGTTGCGGGACCCCCGCTGGGTCATTCTGTCCCCTTTTATTGTTTACAGTTTACGTGTTGGGACTGGGCTGTCAGCTGGAAGCATGGGCTGGGTCAGACTGCATTGTCATGCAGATGACCCCCAGATTTACATATTACCCCAGACTAATATTCATTGTGATGACTCAATAAGGTCTTTGATGGATAATAATTTTTTTTCCAAGACTACAGTCTTCTTTGAAAGCGCAAATTAAACAGAAGCCCCATTAATAGGATTTCAATGGTCTTTAAATGCTGTCAACTGTTCAACTGCATTGTGGTGTTTCAGGGTCAGATTCTGCCACCCGAACTTATGGTGGTGATTAGTGACTGCTCTGCAAATAACCTACTTACAGATAAATAAACTATTATTTAGGGTGAGCCCAGGTGCTACAACCTGACCTTACTGCAAACAAACACTGGGGAAGTGCAGAAAATTTTGGTGATTTATTTTTTTTAGCAGTTAGTACAAGTATGTAATTCAAGAAATAAAGATCAAGACCTACAGTACCTCACAAGAAGTTCCATCAATACATTGAGTGCAATATATAAAGAACAGGATATTTGAACTTGGTGAAGGAACACTGCTGAAGACATGAATGTTCCGTGGTCTCCACACCAGTGAAATGTCAATATCCAACCTTTCAGTGAGCTCTGGAGATGTAGAAGTACCCTACCTTAGCAGTCCCCAGCATGGCTATAGGAGCAAGAAGTACAGGGAGGGCTTTAGGGGAAATGTAATCTCTATTTAATACTTCCTCTTCACCAGAAACTCCCCCCTTCATCCAGATCCGATATCTGATCCATGTTCCCAGTTTTATGTCCTTCTTTTATCTAGAGTTTCTGCAGTCACCAAGCAGTTTCTGACATCTGGGATTTCTTGCATGTTTTAGAGGATGAGCTGTACTTCCAAGGAGGGATTTATTTTAGTTTTGTTGTGCTACTGGGAAAAGCGTGTTCCTGGTCACTGTGTCTGAAGTCAGACTGCCATATTTTTCTCTGGGGTTTCCAGAAAAATTATTACTTTTACTGTACTACATGGAGTCAGTGCAATACAGTGAAAAGGAAAGGTCATGTCTTGAACATCCACTGGCTTCTGTGGAGTGTATGGACAGGAAATACATCATTGAAGTGAAAGACCCATAAAGCTCAACACCAGAGAGATGGATTGAAACCTCTAATAAATGTCCTTGATTCTGAAATTTAGTCTAATGAGAATTATCATGTATGAAGAGATGACATCTCTGAAGGTGTTCTCCATGCAGGGTACATGGTAACATTTGTCTGACCCAATTAAATGTCTACAAATTATATGTTTATATCTGACATAATAACTCTAAATTCTGATTATAAAACAATAAATAAATAAAATTGTTGGACTCTTAAAGAAGTCCTGTGTAGAAACAACCCTGTCCAGCTGAGTTACTTGCCATCTAAACCCAACAACTAACTTTCCAATGCCCAGGTTCTAATTTCTATGTATGTGGGATAGTGTGGATTCCTTCCCACTTAGACATTAACTATCTAGCATACACTTATTATCACTCCTAGGCCAAGCAAAGGTGTGAGACATGTAGTTCATTTTAGCTGCATTACCATGAGACAAATTATTTTCTGATCCTGCTAATCCCTCTTCTCTGACAAGAAACATAACTTTAGACAGCAAATGTCTGTGATTAACTTACATGTATCAGTGCATGTTATAATATTACCAGGTAGAGTTATTTTCCTTCTTACTTGCTTATCCTGGGCAAGAGGTAATCCCTATGTATCTGCCTTTTCCTCCTGAGAAATCCTAGAAATTAACTGTTATCTGGGAGAATTATATTATATTTCCTAAGAGCTAAACAAGGTGTATTGCACTGCCTCCAGCACAGCAGAGATACAGATTTCTCTGAGAGGATTAAGGGTGTGATGAGCTGTTCTCTTTCTCCCCATGCAGCAGCAATGACTGTCTGCATGATGAAATCCTGCCCTTGTGGAAGAAAGAGGTGAAGTTATTCTGGATTTGCAGAGCATGAAGATTTCAACTATTAATAGTTTGGTGGAGGAGCAGAGAATTCTGGGTACACATAACTGGTGAAAAACCCAAGCAAAACATACAGCCTTTGATATAGCTTTATCAATTACAATGTTAACTTATTATTTTCCTTGGCTTCATTAATCCATAACTAATTTGAGTGGGTTCCAAGCTTGCTCTCTCTCATTCCCAATTAACCCAGTGGCAATTATCACTGGCTTTAGTCTTTAATATCTAAGAAGTCTCTTTACCTCTTGAAAGAAGCTTTTGAAATCTGAAAATGCCAAACCAGCTAATGTTTTATTTAAGCCTAGAAAATGAACTTTAGGTTATTCCCCTTGCCATAGGTTAACTAATTATTTATGAAAAAGGGAAGGAGAGAAAGGAGAGAAGAGAGAAGAAAGGAAGACTAACATCCCAAACCATTTTAGTTGTGCACCCTAACTTGTGTATGGAAAAGTTTGTTTCCTTCAACTGGGCATTCAATGTACTCTCAATAATTGTTGCGTCCTCATTTTTGGTCTATATATTTCATCTATATTAATAAATTTACATATATTCTAATAAAAATAACATTCTCTGGTCCTAGGAGTGGCCAATATGGTTTGACCACATCCCTGTTACTGAAATAAAACAAAGTGGCTGGCTGTAAACTGCTTCTGGGGACAGTTTTCCATCCATTATTAATCCCAGGACTCCTGACTGTCTTCCAGTCCAGGACAAAAGTGTTCCAGATCTGTGCTAACAGACCATGTACCAACAATCGAGTTTCAGTGCTTGTTCCCAAGTTATCCAGTCCTTCAAACAAAGCCATAACTGATGTATCTGATGCTAGCATAAAAGTAAAATTAGACTTCTCTTAGGACATCAGTGAAAATCCCATATGTATTTAGATCTAACTTGTCTTAAACAGGGAACCTACCTCATTTTCTCTCTTTTATTTATTTTTTTTTACCTTTTCAAACATAATAAAGACATATTGTTGATTATTGTTCTGAGGACACCACGAGAAAATAACAATGACAAGGTAAAACAAGAAGTGTGTTACCAGGGCAAAGGAGTGACAAAACATCAGAAACATTAACCAGAAACGCATTTAATTTGTATTCTTCCATGGCAAAAGAAATTAAAAGTAGTCAAGTTGGTGTGATGAAATTGTAACATAGGAACAAAATTTAAATAAAAAGAGAGGTTGAGCTCAGAAAAAAAAGTGTAAAAATGAAGAATGAGCAACCCTTGAGGAAGACAGAGGGATCCCCTTGGTCCTCTTGCTCACACTCAGACCAGAAAAAGGTGAGACCAAAAAGCTGCTCGTCTCATTTAAAGTGCATATAATTTTTCTTTTCCATTTTATTTAAAAAACACAATAAAACTGTGCAGTCCTGATGACTGGAAAATCTCTCACCACCTCTTACTCCTCCCTCCATGACTCCACTTGCTGGTGTTGCAATCTAAGCTCTACCTGTCCCAGGCATTCATGTCTTTGGGTGTTTATTGCCATCAGCTGGAGATTAATGCCCCCCAGTCCTGCTGCCAGAAGGCAATTTGTCACTATATCCTAATCTGTGTCCCAGCAAAGTCACTCAAATGAGCCAAAAAGTGTTATTGTCGTGATTTATCCTGAGAACAACTCGTGTTGCACTGGAAGCAGGTGAGGAGTATTCACATAGTCCTTTTCACTACATATGAAAGAGAATTGATGTCCAGCCAAGATAAATGGCAGAGCAGCCTATAAGTGACAGGGCTAAAATTGTATTTATTATACACAAAGGGAACACAAGCCCAGGGTCTGGATGTGAGGGTTTCTGTGGTTTGCAAAGGTTTGCTTTTCCTCCTCTAGGATCACAACCATTTCCATGGGTAAGTAGAAAGAGATATCTGAAAATTTGAATAATGTGATGCAAAAAAAAAAAAAAAAGATTGAAAAGTATAGAAGTATATTAATAATTAACCATCACTTTAAAGAGAAAAAATAAGCACAAATCTTTCTGATTTAAAGTTTTCTACATTTTCACTACATCCAGTGATACATGTGCTATGGAAGCCAACAGAAAAGTATTTTAAAAAGCAGAAATGTCCTAAGCACATGAGATGTTGCAATAGAAAGGAAGATCCATGGAGGTAAATTCTAGCCAGTTCTGTCAGTTTTAGTGCTGCCTGGCTGTGGGTCATCAATAAAGCCTTAAATACTAAGATAATAAATAATGGCCAGTCTTCGCGAGCGAAGATCCGGGGAAGGTCTTTCCACCTTCCAGCCTGCGCATTGGATTTTTTAGGTGAGACACAGTGTGCGCGGAACTGAGCCCACCCTTTAATCCTAAGGTTCATCTGCCGGGGCCAAGCGAGCTTGGACGGTGGCAGTGAGGTCCTTAGGACGTAGGTGGGTTGCCTTTAAGGGCTAACGAGCCCCACCTACCCGGGAGTGGCCCTGACCGGGAATCGAACCCGGGTCTCCGCGGTGACAGCGCGGCGCCTTTACCACTGGACCACCAGGGGCTCCTAAAAAATACTAAGAAGTACTAAGTATAACAAGCTAAAATGGATTTTCAGCTCCATGTAAGCATCATCTGTTTTCTCAGTTTCTCCATCTTCTATGTGATGTTAGGTAGGGATAGCTGATGTACCAACATAGAATCAGAATAATAGAATCATAGAATGGTTTGGGTTGCAAGAAACCTGAAAGATCATCTAATTCCAACCCCCTGCCATGGTGGGGTTGTACCAAAGGAGAGTAGAAGACATATATATACACACACACATACATATATACTGGGTGGAGTCCATCCTGCCTCACAATTTAACTACATATGTTCCTTCCAAAGGAACAGCAATCCATTGTATTAGGAAAAAGCCAATACACTCTTTCCTGAATAATCTTAGATGACAATTTCAAAACCTTTGTTGAATTTTTGCTCAGAAAACAATCTCGCTCTTAGAGGAGAACAGAATTATCAGGGAAAGTAGTTCAAAACAAAAGTGTAATTTTTTTTTCCTTTTTTCTTCTTTTGAAGTGTGAAATGTATTTTGAGAAACATCTCTGTGAACTATCAATGTCATGAGGACAGAGGGACAAACAGGGAGCCAAGTAAAGCCTCTTCAGAGAGAGCTTCAAAGAGATGTGTTCCTCCCCTAGAGTGGCTTTCTAAATCTGAGTCCCTTCTTGTGCTGCTCCCACTAACTAGGTCTAAACTGTATTTCAGGCTCAGAGAGCCAGCAGTACCATGTGGACAGCTGTAGACACGCTACAGGCATCCTAGAGGCAGCAATCCACAACATTAGAGCTGGGTCAGACAGCAGGCTCTGTCTGACGTGGCTTCCTGCCTCACACCCTCAGGCAAACCTCTGAAATTCCTTCTCTCCCAGGGTTTGAGGCACCTGAACCAGGTAAAGTGCAGGGAGAGGAAAGCAGGAGATCATCTGGCTGGGGAGAAGCCACAGAGCTGAGTTGTGAATAGGGATGTGAGCATTAAAGGAGATACCTGGAGGACAAGGTCCCACCAGGTTCCTGCTCCTCTCAGCTTGTGGCACTTGGAGGTGGCCTCTGCTTTCCAGTCCTGACCCTATAAACTCCTTCTCAGATCATCAGTCAAACTCATTGACACCTAAAACACCAGCCATGAAGAGATGCACCAGTGCCAAGACGCAAATAAGCAGGAAAGAGAATACTCATCAGGAAAAAAACTGTATAAAAGTGAGACATGGGAAGTTTTAGTAAGGCCAGAATAAATATAAATATCAACAACACAGCAATATTTTCAACTGAATCACTTTTCCCTCCCTAACAAATGATTTTGATAAATGAGAACATGGTATGAGACTATATCAAATTAACTTTTCAACATCTATCACTGGAAAACAGTCTTTAAAAATAATTTCTACTTCTTCATTATGATTATGCAGAAATTATGCATTAAAATTATCTCCTCGGTTAAATTAATTCTGAACACATGCATATAACTGTATACATATATATACCCCTTCTAATGTCTTCTATTGCATCCTAAAAGATAAACGGATACATTTTGATGTTTGCATTTTATCATCGCTATGTTTACATACATACATGTACACATTTCTCTTCAATGTTGATCTAAGCAAATGAAAAATTCCAATTACTCAGAAAACCTTCTCCTACATAATTCACATTTTATGCACTACTCTTTTTAGTGGTATTTCTTTCAGAATCTCTTAGTAACATAATCCTAACTGTTGAGCACCACTAATGAAGGTGGAAATAATTCACAGAGTTCTCATTTTCGAAACATTTTTTCTTTTTCTTAAATATCTCACTATGGAAGAAATGGTCATCCTTATCTGTAGGCGTCCATAGACCAAACTTCATGGTATGATAACACTGCCAGCCATGAAGTTATAATGAATTCCCTTTTATCCCTCCCTATGGTCACTGATTTTCACCTGTACACTACAGCCTGCCTCCTCCTCAGGGATATTGGCACTGATGGTGCTAATGGTCCCACACTTCAAAGAGCAAGAACTATTTGTGCTTCTTCTTGGATTACCATGTTTTGGTGTCTTAAGAAGTAAATCCTTCCAGTGAGGGTTGAGACTGGTAGAAGATAGAGGACATGCAGGACCATGAAGCCAGAAGAAAAGGGAAGAGAGTGTCAGTGTTGGGATCATCCTTTTCAGAAATGAGCAAATTATAGTATTATAGAATCACAGAATGGTTTGGATTGGAAGGGAACTTAAAAACAATCTCACTTCAACCTCCCTACCATGGGCAGGAACACCTTCCACTAGACCAGATTGCTCCAAGCCCCATCCAGCCTGGCCTTGGGCACTACCAGGGATGGGGCACCCATAACTTCTCTAGGCCCCCTGTTTCAGTGCCTCACAGCAAAGAATTTCCTTCTAATATCTAATCTAAATCTCTCCTCTTCTGGTGTAAAAACATTCCCCCCTTGTCCTGTTACTATTTGTCCGTGTGAAAAGGGTTCTCCCTCTTTTCTGTGAGTCCCCTTTAAGTCTGTTCATCATCTTTGCTTTTTCATCTAAATGTCTCCATGATATTTAGATGGAGCAGGTGGAGGGTGGGAACAACTTCCTGTCTAGCTGGGTCTTTGTGGAGAAATTGTCTAAGAATCATAAATTCAGGCTCTTTCACTGAACTTTATTCTAAAAATGGTCCCTTGGCTTTAATGGGGTGAAGTTAGTCCTAGGAATGAAGTGGTATCACAACCCATCCTCTGCCTCTGAAGCCAAATGTCCTGGTCTGATTATATTTCAGTTGCATAAATATAGTTTTTAAATGCTCACAGACTTGCAGCATTTTTGTTTGCTCTTTGTGGTATTTTTTTTCCAGCATGATTATTAAGTGCTAGCAGAATTATTATGATGAATAATTTTCAGACATTTGGTTGCTCATGAGCTGTTTGCTGCAACTATTTGATGTTTGTTATTCAAGCTGTATGATTAGCTCTGCAAGTCATGCATAATTCCTTCTGATTCTTCCTTCGAATATTATTATTTTATTTAAACTACATGGTGAAGCATGATGTCTTTTATAAATGTTTGGAAGAATGTTCTGTTGTACTAACATTTGTGAGAACATCAGAATTTATGAAAGACTACACACATGCTCTCTCTGTGTCCATCTGAGCACTCTTTTTTAGTGTTTCTGAAGTTTTCAGCACACTCAGAGGTTTTTTTTTCTTGATACTCCCTGATGGCTCATTCTAGGCTCTGCCAAAACCAAGATGGTAAAAAAAGAATTAGGCAAAAGGTGTAATGAAATTTTTTTGTAAATGAATCATAAAACTTTTCTAGTTATTAATATATCCACAAATTGGAATTTTTAATATTTCTGCTATTCTACTTTTCTGTGGTGAGATTGCTTGCTCAGTTTTATAAGAGTTTCTTCTCTTAATTGGAACAGCTGGATGCTGGGCCAGCCACAAAGCTTTCCTAATTAACTGTATTTTCTTGCACTATTTGCTATCCTTTGATTTTTCTCCCACTAAGACTTCTGTAAAGGGAAAAAAAAGAAAATATTAGAGATATGTTTCAACCAAATTTCTTTTTATTATTTATGTTGTGATTTTTTTTTTTTTTAATTTCATGCTCTCATGAGTCTCAAAGGAAAATTCCCCTTTTGATACTACAGGAATTAACCCCTGAAATAAGAAATAATATTTAAAGGAGATAGTGATTTTCTAATAAACTTGAGAGCTTCTCTCACCAGATATATCAGTGTAACTTTGGAGGGACATTCAGTGGAAGGCTGCAAGGAGTTTGCCAGAGCTCAAAGTGCAATTCCCAGGAAACAAGGATGTGTACTTTTATTACTATTTCATGGAGGAAAAGGAAGGTAACAGGAGATCTTGTCATTCAATGAGGTGGGTGATTCCTGCTTATAATTAGAAATACCCTACTCCAAAATATGCCTTCTCTGGGAACATATAATCATCACACCACTATGGCACAAGAGGTACAAAAGCTCCAAGAGGACTGTAAGAAGATGCTGAAGTAATAAGAATTGGCACATGTAAATTTAAGGCTCAATTTAACAGTCCCTGTCAGATTTAGCAAGACCTAAACTGTAACAAAAGGACTTTAAATTAATATTCCAGGAGCATAAGGCCATTCTGCTGCCTCTGGTAAGAGAACAGCACACTGCAGCCCACGACTACAGCTGACAGCTAAGCTGGCAAATTCCTCAGTCACAGCAACTAACTTTGACAGGGATCATCAGTCAGAGTCTTTAGCAAGTCCACTTTCCCCTTTCTCCAGAGAGGAACACTTTCCATCCACCTGCTTGCTGCAGTTTGAACCCCTATCACATCACCTTCACCACTGCAGCTACTGGAGGCTTCTCGGTGATTTTTTTTTTCCTTCCCTTGCTTCCCACTTCTGTCAAACCACCACTGCTTTTATTTTACATTTGCAAGGACTTAAAAAAAAGTAGATAGTTCTACAGGGGAGCAAGAAAAGTTCCTACTTTTTATTCTTTCCCCCTTGATGGAAATATTGTTACAAAGACTTGCAGAGCCCAAGAGATTAAAAAAACGATTAAAGCTTCCAAGTGCTGGCTTAATTTTTAAGTGATAAACTCCCCCAACTCTCAGTGGTTCAATCCTGATGATTTGCACAAAAGCTTCATAGAATCACAGAATGGTTTGAGTTGGATGAGATCTTAAAGATGACCTCATTACAACCCCCTGCCATGGGCAGGGACACCTTCCACTCGACCAGGTTGCTCAGAGCCCCATACAGCCTGGCCTTGACATAAAGCTTGAAAGAAAACCTGAGTAAAACCCGTGTAGAGCTGCACTCCCATCTTTGATTTGTGATAGAATAAACCCATGAATATACATACTTTGTGAAAGCAACTCCAAAAGTACAGGAATTTACAAGTCCAATGAATGATGATTTGTTTTTATGTTTTTACTTTCCCCCCTGTCATATTCTGGTTGTGCAGAGATGAATCGGTGTGTTTGCTCCCTCACGATGCACTTCAAGCTCGTAGAATATCTTTCTTTGCTTTGCCCTGTCCAAATTCATTAAAATCCTATGAGACCTCCTCCAAAATGGAAATTTTTCAAAATCAAGGCTGGCAGTTGTTTGGGTTTGGTTTTCTTCTCTTTTGTTTGTTTGTTTGTTTGAGTTGGGGACCAGGAGCACAGCACTATTAATTTCTGTGACCTTCCAAGCTCAGATCAGTTTGTGTTCTTAGTGTGTAACAAGATTGCAAATAAAAAGAATAATTTACTTCAAGCACTGGTTCCATTTTCTTTCACAGTTTTTTTATTTCATCATTTCTATTACATATTCCAATAGTTTTTAAAGACTAGCTTTGCTGATAGCACTTGCAAATGCCAAAACTGTGGGCCATCAAATTACTACAACCACCGAAAAGCCTTGTCCAAATAGCAATGTAATGAGGAGCATTACTGGGGAGGGGCTCAGCCTGGAGAAAAAGGAGGCTCAGGGAACCTTCTTGCTCTCTACAACTGTATGAAAGGAGGGTATAGCCCAGTGGGGATTGGCCTCTTCTCTCAGTTAAGTAGCTACAGGATGACAGGACATACCTTCAAGTTACACCATGGGAAATTTAGACTGAATATTAGGAAAAATTTCTTCACCAAGCGAAGGGTCAAGTGTTGGATCAAACTGCCCAGGGAAACTATGGAGTCACCATTCATGGAAATGTAAAAAACAAGTAGACATGGCACTGAGGGACTTGGTTTAGAGGTCATGGTGTTAGTAAAGGTTTGGCTTAATGATTTTAGAAGTCTTTTTCAGCCTTAATGACTGTTAGTGGGGCACAGCAGGGAGATCCCCTCAGCGAGTTTTGAATCCAGACCACAATTTCCAGCAGCAACATGCTAATAATAAAGTGCATTTTCATTGAACTTTGCAGCTGGTTCCACACCTAACGAGCTGACCTGAGACACCTTGAGGTCTACAATGTATATCCCAGACAGCCAACATGGATTTATGCTGGACCTCTGAACTCACAGAACCACAGAACCACAGAATGGTTTGGGTTGGAAGGGACCTCAAAGACCATCCAGTTCCAACCCCCTGCCATGGGCAGGGACACCTTCCACCAGACCAGGTTACTGCAAGCCCGGTCCAACCTGGCCTTGAACGCTCCCAGGGATGGAGCAGACACAGTATAAAGTATAACTTCTCTTATACTCAATGTACAAAGCCCTCACTGTGTGTACTACAGAAAAGTCACCTACTGAGTGGAACATAAACTGGAAGTATCACGTTCTCTTCTTCAGTCAGAGTAAGGATAGCCTGTTAAACACTGACAAGCTGCACAGGCTGTACATCTCAGTGTAGTTTCTGCAGCACACAGAGGCTGAGGGGAGCACACTGACACATAACACACACACACAAGTCGAACAGCCTTGAAGGTCTGGAGAAAAGGCAGCGCTAGAGAGGGAAAAGAAAACTCTCTGAAAACCAAGATCTGACTGGGAGTGAAACTTAAAACAGCTGGGGAACACTTCAGTGTGAAGTGCAGCTTTGACAGCAACACTGCCATGCAGGGAGGAAAAAGAAAACTGTTTCTCTGTGTGGAGCAGAGCAGGAGTTAAAATGATGAATAATCCTAATGAATAAGCCCTGGAGGGGGGCTGAACGGTAGTAAACCAGATTTGTGTAATCGTTTCTCATTTAAGTTCTGCCACTAGTTTAAAGAAATTGAATGAATTACTGAGATTCCTAATGAGACAAGCCTGTTTTTCTGGAGATAATTGATATAGTAGCTCACAGTAAATAATAGTGACTTTAAATATTGCCAGTGCTAAATGCTATAAAGTTTAAAGTGTTTTAATCAGTCAGGAAATAAGGGAGTTGGGTAGGGCAGACCTCTTCTTCTGTGCATAAACAAACATAAAGAATTGGTTGAATTCAGAACATTTGTTTTTTTATGAAGGAGAAAAAAAATACTAGCTAAAAATATTCTCCCCTGAAAGTTCTGTAGATCCTACAGAATAAATGTTGTAAACAAACTTTGTTCCATGACTTTGAAGTCTTCCTAACCCGTTTCCCCCAACTTATAAAAATTAGACTATTTATAAAAGTGCATAAATTGTAATTTAAGTAAAAAGCCTTGAAATTTTTATCAAAAGCATTCAAATTAGTCTCTCCCCAGGTCAGCTAATGAGTTGTCATGAGCTGGCCTCTTACTGTAGTGCACCTCCTGCAGACTAAGACAGTGAACCATGTTTTCATCAAAGGAAATGCTCATTAGTAGAGCTTTCAGAAACTGATTTGATTATAGTTTCACTTGTTAAAGTGAAATATTTTCAGCTCATTAGGATGATTATGATTCAAGGTCATCTTTTGAAGCTAGTCCTGTCAATATGAGATAAATGGGCCCTCATCTTTTTCCCTTCTTTACGTCTGTGCTTTTTAAACTCTTCTGTGCAAAAGTTCCATAGCCATAATTAATTTTTAGTTCTTCTTTTACAAAGCTGCTTAAAAAAAAAAAAAAAAAAAAAAAAAAGAGAGAGAGAACAAAGATTTTGGCTACCAAAAAGGCATTGAAGAACTATTAAGAGGAGGAGGAGGCTATCTTGTTTTAGAGAAATCAGAGAAAATCCTTGAAAAGTTCAGCTTTTGAAATCCAGCTATTTTCTCCTTGACCTCTTCCAAAGTTTCTAAAAGGTACTTTGTACATATTTTTGCATGTATCTTTTAATCTCAAAAGTGTAAAACGAAACTGAAAAACCACCCAAGAAGTACTGGTGGCTTATTAGATATCTTTTCTTTTATGGCACATGATAAATTTAACACCTTTTAAAGTGGGTTTTTTTTTTGGTCTCTCCCTTTATATTCACCACTTAATCTCTAACTGGCTAAAAAGCCATTTAAACATAAAGGGAAATATTACTGACTTCTATCTACATCCTGAGAAATATTCCATTTACACAGGGCTTGCAACTAAAAATGTGATTGGTCAGATATTGCCTCATCCATCAGCTTGAAAGACAAGGTCAGGAGGCCAGTTTTTGTGCCGAATATACCAGACTTGAAAGCTGTGTATGAAAATGGGAAATCAGGGCAAACGAAAAAATAAAAAATAAAGGCAGATTTGGTCTCTCCAGTACCAGGTAAACGAGTTTAAAAGCAACATAGATCTCAATTCCCCACGGTGAGTCTGCCAGTAGCCCACCAGTCTGGATTATTGGTCCAGACTGGGGTATGTGTGTGTGAGTGCTGGGGATGGAGGCTGGGGAGGAGGAAGAAGTGAATTAATAGACTTCCAGATTAACTGTCAAATGATAAATGATTAATCATTTTGTCAACAAATTATCCACAATGAAGCCTTGCCTCTACACCAAAGCACTACCAATTATACCAGTGTAATTGCATCAGGGCAGCCTCCCCAGCCAGAGCACAGTAATAGAACTATTTATCCAATATGGTTTGCTCCCAAAAGGGGAATACTCTAGTGCAGCATCTCTGTACTAGGGTATAGCTCTGTTCATTCTTAGACTTAATTATCATCCTTCTGATTAAAAGAAATAAGTAAACTCCCCTGTAAATGAAATTTGTGTGTGAACACAGGTTATTTTTCTGCTCACTCTATTAAGTTGTCTTTTAGTAGGAGCAATTATAAAAGCTGGTTGCAGAATCAAACATTTCCTTGCCCTTCTTGTTGGATACGAGCCTTTCTCACCGTGTTTCCAGTTCTCAGGAGCTTCTTCTACATCGTGCTGCTGTAATAAACAGTTTTACAGTCAGTGAACAAATAAAACTTGGCATCCTAAAGATTTATGTCTTCAGGTTGAATTCTCAAGTTGAGTCTCTGTTGATATCACAGACCTGTCTAATCAAACAGAACAATAGGTATTTGGTTTATTTGCTTGTTTGTGTAGGGTTTTTTTGGCGAATGTACGCCTTTTTATTACATATTTGAATTTTAATTTTAAATGGAGGCTTCAACAAACAGGTAGAGCTGCAATGTTGTTTCAGCTCCCTGGTAAGATGGTTCATTCTGCCTGTCCTCTCTGCACTGCAGCTCCAGCTGTTTGCAAAATCAATTATATCGATCTGGGTTCTCTTGTTGCCATTTCCTTGTCCTGTGACTTTTAATATATCACTTCATGAGTTTCAGCTTTTTTTTTTTTTTTTAAATCATTGCTATCATTTCAAGCAAAACAAAATAGAAAAATATTTGCATTAGCCAGGTACACTGAGCTATCCAAGCAAATTTACCTCTCTGGGTTTCACTTACAGCCAGTGGAGGAGAATAGTTACTTTTAAAAGTAAGTATCAGTCCTTAGAAAGAAGAGTGGACAGGATGAATTACCTTTGGGATATGTTTGCCTGGGACTTCCTGAATTATAATCGTGTTTAGCAATTCTCATCTTGAATCTGGTAGCTTGTGTGCAGCCACAGCACTTTTCCAGGAAAAGCTGATGGTTTTAAGCTGAAGTCTCCAGGAAAGGGAACAATTTATCACTTTTTTTTGGTGATTTTGGTCCCAATTTTGAGCGAGGCTATTTCAGATCTCTGCCTTTAATTGCTTGACTAACTTCCAGCTGATGCTTTACTTTTTGTTTTTCTCTTTTCAGCTACATGAACCTGAAACCACTGACAACACAGGATTCGAGGATACCTCTTTTCCAGAGTTTTTATACCTTTTATACTCAGAGTCACTTAGGACATTTAAAGTGTTTTCCGAGATTTTAAGTTGTTAAGAATTTGTTTATGCACTTCATTGGGACTTATTCCAAGAAGAAACCACCAGGCTGAACCCGTTGCTTTTGCCTTCTCCCTGTGTTATTAAAGAGAAGGGTAGAACCTGGACTGGCTTGAGGGAAACAGGACCAAACCGTTCTTTGCAACACAACAGGCTTCATTATTTAATCAAATGAGCAACAAAGAAGAATTTCTTGGTTTTATTATGACAACAAAAATGCCTCAGTGGGATTATAAAATCATCAGGAAGTTGTTCTGACTTCTTTAACCAGACAGGTCGAAAGTTGCCAGCCTCCATAAAGTTATTTCCTGAATTTCAGAGTCTGTGTAAAACTCTGTTTGTGTGGAACCCTGCAGGCTCACTCCAGGGGAATTTGGTTCATATCTGTCAAAGACCAAACAATGAGGATACTGAGGAGTATTTTTATTTTTTTCCTGTGCTCATATGGTGATACAGATTTCCAAACACACCATTCAGGGGAAACTAAATGCAGCAATAAGTATTCCTACAATGTTTCCAGCAGCACTGGTGTGGTCTCAGTATTCTATCAAGAAACAATTTTGCTTACACCAAAATTAAGAAAATTATAGTTATAAAGATAGAAACAATTGATTGTTTAGTTACTTCATTAGCAGAAATTAGAAAGATGAACAGCTCAAGAAAATGAAGGAGAGAAAACAAATTGTAGCACTGCAGATGCAAGGCAATGATTAAAATCAGGATCTAATGAAGATAAAATAAAATACAGAAAAATCACAAAATCAGACACTTTATAACCATCAGTGGCCACTAGAAATTATTATAGTAATCTTACTAACTCTATAGTCTTACTACTGGCTAGCTCATATGGTCTTGCTTTCATTTAGGTACTGCCTAAAAATTTCCTTAAAAAGATTGGTAGTTCATACCACAAGATATGTCTACATGTTTTAAGTGTTTACTTTCACCAAGGAGGTGCCTGAGGTTTTTCATATATGAAAAAGGAAAAGGAGGAGAAAGCTTTCCAGATGTTCTCTTTGACATGGGAATGTCCATTTCTACCAGGACTCAGGCTGACTAGTTCTCAAGATCTGCATCATAATTCCTTGGGTATAATTAATGTCCTGTTTCTCTTTTTTTCTAAGCCTTTTGAATATATCAGAGAGAAAAACTGCCTTAATATATGTTTACAGAATACCTAAATCCTTCTTTCAAAAGTATCAGGGTTGTTATTACAGGATATTGATATTAGGAGTTGGACTCGATGATCCTTTTGTGTCCCTTCCAACTCAGGATATCTACCAGCAGATCACTCCTGTGATCTTCATGACCTCCCAGAATAAGACTCTTCCTCATCTATCCAGAAATGCTGTGGAATTCATCTTATCCAGCTGCAGCCATTTAAGAGTTCGCCTCTGATCTCAACCTGCCATCAAGTCTTGCCTTCTGGTCAATGGAGAAAGATTCAACTCATCTCACCTTGAAAAGTTGTTTCAGGGAAGTTTTATGGCCACCCTTCTGGAGATGTTTGCTTCATGGATAGCTCTTTCAGAGAAAACTTTGACCTCCTAAAAGGCAGAAGTTAATTGAAATTAATCCCTTGATGTATAAGGCTGAAGGACAAGGTGTCTGAAAACCCAACCATGGATGAGTGAAGTAAGAAAAAGACAATAAACAAGCATAGAAAGGAGAAGCTGTGGAGGGATCATTCATTTTGTTTAAAGGAAGAGGATTTTCCTGCCTTCTGAGTCACAGGAGTCTCCTAAGCTCACCAAATTTTGCCTGGAAACAGCTTTAACCATGAGGAATTTGGTATGTATTACATGATACTTCAGGATATGGGTACCTGCTCCAACATGACAGAGTACTTGAAACATCATGAACAGGTTTAACTCTGGGACTTTTCCCAAAATGCCCTATTTTCCTCAGGTTTGTGTCTCAGTCTAGGCATCATCAGTGGAGGACCTTGAACTTTGGATTTGCTTCTCTCACTTGGCCCAAACCATCTTTTAAACCATCAACTTGCAGGGCACTGCATGAAGCTCATCTCTGCTCTCAGGTTTTGCCTGAGGGGTTGGAGATAGGGAACATGTCTAGCTTATCCTAAGAGAGTCTATTTAAGGCAGACATTAGTCAGCATGTTTGCATTTTGTATTTAAATTATGTAAATGTGTTCAGAGACTGATGGGGGCCTATCTGACAAACCTAAAAATGAGTAAATACGAGCAAGTGAAGCATGGTGACATGAAAGTAGAAAACCCAAGTGAAAACTATTTTTTCAGGGGCTTTATGCACACACACACACAAAAAAGACAAAACCACCAACCCAAGAAGTTGAGGCAGGACAAAGGTCACAAATGAACCCTAGGCAGGATGAAGGGAGAGATTTCTTTTCTCGTCTGTTCCCTGGTTTACTCACCCCGGAGCCTAAGGCACCCAGGAGTACAACAACCACAGGGAACATCCTCCCTCAAGGAAGCAGCAAGGAGTAAATGCTTTAACTGGTACCAAGGGCTTTTATATTCATTGCTTCTCAGCAGAGATCTTTAGACATTCTTTTGTCTCTGGATTAGGAAACCAGGAGGACACATGTCATAGAGATGCAGTGGGAGCAAGGTAGAGTGGCTGAGCTCAAGTTGCAGGAAAGTTTGGGATGACTCTCCCAGTGTTGGCTTTTGGTCTTATTTCACCTGCCTGTGGCCAAATACTGACTAATGTGTAAATCCTGATACACATGAAGGAAAATGTGATGGTTGGGATGACCCTGATTTCCAAGAGGAGTCATTTGCCTCAAGCTCCTAACATCAGATAATAATTTTTGAATTTGAGATGATCCAAGAAGACTTGAAAGTGACACTTGGGGCTAAAATAAAGAGGTTTGATTGTTTTCTCCTCTCTCAAGTGTTAAATAACAGTTTGACAGAACTGCAGCTACATCTGAAGACTCTCACTTGATAGAAATTTCCACAGAGAAATTCTAAGCCAGAAAATAGTCAGGTTTTGGCATCTGAAAACTGGGAATTTTGAGCACAAGAAAATGTAAACCAAACTCAAATGTTTAGAAAATTGAGGGTTTTTTAAAGAAAAATAGAATGAAAAAAACCTTATTAAAAATATTATCCTAGGAAAAGTGAATTAGATTCTGAGTAGCTACAATATTCATTTTGCAATGACTATTTCTTTAGACTTTTACCAAAAATATTTGGATGGCTAATTGATAGGTATATTTTTGAAGGTCTTTGATATCCATTATTCTCTACTTTTACGTTTTTTATTGATTTCAGTCAGAAATCAAAAAACCCTAGTCCAACAAAACAAACAAAACAATCCTGGTGACTCATGGCTTACAACAGGAGCATTGGAGAACCCAAAAAAGAATTGCCAAAGAAGCCAAATTTGGCCTTCTGAATTTATGATAGCTATACTGAATACATTTGGTCAATCTGAAAACACGAGAACATGCCAAAAAAAAAAATCAAATTAACTTATTTAGTGGAAAAGATTCACTCTCTAATTTTTATCATGTTCTATTATTTTGCGATCTATAAATCACACATTAAGGAGCAGATCAAGGCAGCCTTGTGTCCTTTAATTTGGGAGTTCATGGCTCATCATCAAGAAAAGCCAAACTCCAGTGAGTGGGCTTTTCCCCTCTTCAGTGCTGCTTTGTTTGTAGGATTACTTGCATTTATTTGCATAAGAACATTCCAGGATCTGCTTGCACTAGCTCATTTATTTTATACACCATATACCTGGCAGAACCACTTAATAGCAAATGAATTACTCCCATGAAGGAATCCTGCACCCACCTTCTTCCTCTCCAACCAACTCCTATGAACTGCAGGCAGCAAACAATTCTTGTTAAAATAAAAAATAATCAGGCAACAAAGTCTATTACTGACTTTACCATTTTGTAACGTTCATCTTATTTCCTACCTGCATATAAGGATAAAGCAAGCACAAAAGTGTCTATATTTTGTGGCCTGAGTGTAAACAATCTGGTGTAGTGGGACTGAAGCTGTAAAAGAGGAAGTTTGGAATTAAACCCAGGATTTTTGTAACTATCACAGTTCTCAGTCCACATCATTGTCATCAATCAGCGTGTTATTTTTGTGCATAGAATTAATGTTATTTCACACTGGAGGTTCAATACAGTGCAAGGAATCAATTTATTTTTTTCTCTTACATCTTGGACCCTTCATGTCCTTCTAAAAGTGCATTTTAGGGACTGGCAGGAAATACTTGTTTGTTTGTTTGGTTGGTTGGTTTTTAGTTTGTCTTGAAGTTGGATAAAATCCCCAAATCTCATAAGTGTTCATTTACTAAAACTTTTGATTAAAACTAAATTTGGTTAATTTGAAATATTTCATTTAGTTTGAAATTAAAAAACAATACATCATTGAACATTTCTGAATTAGTGCTTTCAAATGAAAAGTTATTTTAAGATAAAATTTCATAGAATCATAGAATGTTTAAGGTTAGAAAAAACCTTTTAAGACCAGCAAATCCAACTGTCAACCCAGCACCAACACCATGTTTTTCAGGTCTGATAATATAAAAATATTTATATAAAATAATTTTCATGTTTTCAAGTATTCTTTTAAAAAATTTATTAAAATTAAAAAGTCACTAAACCTGCTTTCCTCAGCAATGTTATTCTTCAGTGCATTAATTAGGATTTCCCCACAAAACATCATGAAATTTGTTCTCAGTGCTATTTCTTGTGTAATGAAAGAATTGTGCAGAGTTACTATTGAAAAAAATGACAGCTGAGGTTTTAAAGTTGCTTTTGTTGCCAGCAGCTTCAGAAGAAAAGTCTTACCAATGTGGGAGTTGGTTCTTTTGAAAAGAGGAGGTTTTCCTTAAATAACTCTCTAAAAGTCAAGATATGTATTAAAAGATGCCCAGAGTGGAAGGAAACTATATTTAACTAATATTATATAAATACTCTATAACAATTTTTTCCTGGTTTCAGCAATCTGTCTGCAAACTCCTCACCTTAATTTGACACAATTAGTCTGAATTAATTTAAAATCCTGCTTTGGGGTGGGTGGGACATAGGAGTCAACAGGAGTTCTTGGGGCAAGAAATTGTTAAGTATTAGAAACCAAGGTTGGCCTATTATAATTATACTGTGTCTGATTAAATTTATGACACTTTTTTTTCCCTAGCTAGAATCTCAAGTATCACAATACTTGCTTTTCCTAATTTTTACATATTTTTTCATCATCTTTGCCTTGAGTCACAGCTAGCAAAAAAATGAAAGAGTAGAAAATAGCAAAGCAACTTAAGAAATATTTCTTTCAAATATAACATATTTTCAGAGGAAGAAAGGTGACAAAATGCTCCATTTCTTACTTTGTCATCATTTTGCTTTAATACTTTTGAATCTGGAAATGCTTAGACATTTTTATCACAACAGAATATTTTTATTGACTCTTCTTTTTGTTGTGCTGCTTTCCTATTTCACCTCACACAAAGAATTTGCTGCTGCTTTCTTTCTGGGAGAAGCCACAAATGGGAAGACAGTGTGGGAACAAGAATGTCAGACTATTACATAGACAAGGTTTTTTGCCTGGGGGTAAAAAATAAAAAGGGGGGGAAAAAGAAGAAAAAGCAGAAAACACTTGAAGAAAAATGTGACATTTCTAAAAATCTTGAGTGGCAAGGAGAAAATGAGGAAATGATTGTTCCTTGGCTCTCCCAACACAAGGGGGCATCAAATGGAATTGTCAGGTAACATGAACAAAACAAATAAAAAAGGTGTTTATTTACTCAGTGTAGAGTTGGGCTGGGCAGGTTTTTGCCACGGGAAAAAAATGTTAAAAGTTTCTGTGGGTTCAAGGGAATATGGATTTGAAACCAAAGACACAAGTTGAATTAAAAATAATAATAAAAAAAAAAAAACAGGAAAAAAATCCTCAAGGATAAGAATACCAAGAGCCCACCAGTTTGTTGTTACTGGTTCAGAGCAGGGATTCATACCTCGATTGTTTGCAGATGGTTATTGGCTTTCCCTGAAATTAAAGGAAAAAGAAGGGGATGATCCTTTTCCACCCATGATTTTAGAAAACTGACAGTGGCTCTTGAATTTCTTTTTGCTTTTATCTTTGATCTGCTGCAGGAGCTTTGATCTGCACTTTTTACCTTTTGATGTCACCGGTGTAAGAAGAGGGGAGAAAAAAGAAAACGGCAAGATATTCAATATGTACAAATGGGTGTAGCTCCTAAAAGAAGTTGCAGAGTGGTTTGTACAATTAGGAATCTGGGTCAACACATAGAAATTTAGTTGAAAAGGGTGGAACTCAACTCCCTTAATTTTATCCTTTTATGAGAAATTAGGTGTCTGGAACAAACGTCTTTAGCTGAACTAGTTACTGATTTATATCAGATGTCTGCTTCAGAAGAAGATGAATCACAGCCTGATTCTAAAGAGGAGTTCAGGATGTGTATTTGGCAGAATTAATTCCTTTTAAGAGGACACAAAGTAGGATGTGTAACCTTGAGCTTATATCAAATATGTACCTAACAGGTGTTCAGTCTTTCTGTTTCCACTTTGTCTTTAAGTGTTTGTTCTTCTTTAACAAACACTGTGAAGAATATCCCTTGCCTATGAAAATGAGCAGACAGAATTGGTTACCACGGTGCTACAGCATTCAGCATTCAAAGAAAAATCCCTCTACCTATTAAAAAAAAAAAAAAAAAAAGGAAAATAAGTTTTCTACAGGAAGGTGTAAAATTCCAAATCTGAGACTAAGAAGGAAAAAACCAAACTGGATTGTAAATTTTGTTACAGGCTTGTAATTCTGCTGAGTTGAGTCAACAGATTGAACCTGTTTATTGCCTCTTGCTTTAAAATGGAACTGCAAAGCAGCCTTTTATGATGAATTTACATGGAGTATATTTTTTCACTGAAAGTGGTGGATTTGGGATTAAACAACAGGTAAAAGCAGACTTTGTTTTTCCCCCCAGCTTATCTTAAAAATATAATTTATCCCAGGATAGGGGATATCCCAGGATATCCCCAACATAAGATTTGAAAGGAGACTTTAAGAGAGCATAACAATGATTAAGTATAAAAAAGATTAATTAGAAAGTAAATTTTTTTCTAATGGAAAGTGTCCCTTCCCATGGCAGGGTGTTGGAAGTAGATGATCTTTAGGGTCCTTCCAAACAATCCATTCTGTGATTCTATGATTAGATCTCCATCTAATCTAATCTTGAAGCCTAGAGCTTCAAGAATCCTCATATCATTTGTGAAAAGCAACTAAAAGAAATGGGCTCTTTCTCAATGGATTGAACCTCATACCCAAAAGCTCATCCCCCAGCCTAAAAAATTGAAAGATCATCACAACTCCAACATCACTACAATGTCAGGTCCAACCTGTTTGGGCTCAGTTCTCTGTTGGGCTTAGGTGGAAGTCAAATGACCCAACTGGTGACATGTCTTGGTCAAATAACTTCTATTTGAGTTGTTAAAAGCAAATCAGTTTGATTCCAGAGAGCTCCACTACTGTAATAAAAACTAGGACTATTTGGAACTGCAGGAGATGTTACCCAGGACAATCAGTTCATGTTTACCCTGGCAGGCTGAGTGGTCCTGTGGCTCCTTCCCAGAAATAAACTGTAATTTTCTGGCTACATCCACGCTGTTGAACTCTCTTACTCTCCAAAATAGGTAGGTACATCCTACATGCTTATTGGAAATGGTGATTGCCCAAGGTAGTTCCTGAAGAGTGCCTGCAAATTGGCTGGGAGGCACGTAGTTGGAAAGCCAAAAACACACCAGAGATTTTCTAATAATGAAAGGCTGCAGACAATCAGACTTTGGTGCTAGCACTATCTGCACTATCTGGCACACAAGAATTTATACAACAAGAAAGATATTTGAATTCTGAACTCGGTCAGTGTCCATATTTTGCTGTATATTTGATTACATCGAGCCTTCAGGAGGACACAGGGCATATGGGAGTGTGGGGTGACATAAAGTATCACTAAATTATAAGTATTGCAGTTGAAAATTGTTGTATTGAGGTACCAGGGCTCTTTCTGCCTAATTTATATGCAGCTGAAGCATAGCACCCAATGAAGCATTAAATTTCCTACCAAATTCGACAAGATAAAAAAATAAAGGAAGAAAGAATCCACCACCAGCAGAATCCTAACACTGCTATGATTTTTGGTAAAATACTCCTTAGTGAGAAAAGGTTCTTTGCTTTATGGGACAACTGTTTATAATGCCAGCTTGGAGACATATTACAAATTCAGACATTCAGGGGGCTTTTCTAATCCTCAATTGCAGTTTGTCAGTGCTTGAGGAATATTCCCTTGCTCCAATTGTTCATCCTCAGCAGGAGCTGGATTAGCAACATCAGAGTCTGCAGATGCGCATTGTTTCCCATTAGTCTCAGCTTGAGCCTGGTGTTATGTCCTTTTCATCAGGAACCTCCAACTCTAAGTCAGTGAACCAGGACTAATGATCCCAGCCTTCCTGGGAGACATCAGAGTCTGTGTGTGTAATGTCCAGAGCTTTGGCTTCTGCTGCTGTGAGCCATTTAATGTGCTGCTTAAGCCTCGGACCACTCGCTCCCACCACAGAAGCTGCAGCCTCCTCCCAATGTTTCCAAGAAAATACGCACTTGAATATCATTTTCGCTTCATCCCTTTGAATTTTCTTTATAGTTGCATCTGACAGGAAACATGGAGTTGGGGGAATAAAAAAAAAAAAAAAAAAAAGAAAATGAAAAATAGAATCAATATGCGAACACTTAAGTATTAATGGCCCACATTTGCAATTTTACTAGCAGAGTACCTGCAAATGAGAATTATTTACAAATCATTATGTTGCAGAAATGGAGGAGAAAAATGCCAGCATTCACATTGATGAATAATATCTGAGGAGGATTATTCAGCCAAGTCTACTCAACAGTATCAGATGGAGAAGTGCTTTGCAAAGGTTACTTCTGTCCTTTTTTCTCTCTGTTTTCTTGCTAACCCTGTTGGCCTCTCATAGATATCAAATTCGTGTTTCCATCTCAACACAGTGAATAAAGAGCTCCCTTTAGAAACAGACTTTTTTGATAGAGACGGGGATATTTCTGTAATGGAACCAGCAACCTGAACCTTCTGCTCTGGACTTTAATATGAACATATAAGACTTTCCCTGGCTGCCCTCCTTTTTTAACCAGCTGCCTAGAAAATATTTTTCATGCTTTGTGATACTAGGTGTATTTTTTAATGAAGGTTTAAAGAATTTCTTCCAAAGTTCCTCTGAAACCTGCACACTGTAATATTTCAGTGAAGTCTGTTTCTTGATTTGCCAGTCTGTTTAAAAGGCTTGTAAGGCAGTGTTAGAGCAGAATTTCACTTTAATTGGCATTGCTCCTAGCTATTTAAGCAATGTGCTGAACTGTCTATCATCAAACCTGGGCAGCCAGAACCATTTCTTACCACCAACTTGATATTATCTAGAGTCAAATACTCTACTTACAGCCTGGATAGTGATGTTTGGGCTGTATCAAGGACTTTAGAAATCATTGTCAGTAATTGCCCCAGGTATGTTTCTTATTCTAAATGTTTTGGCTCAATGCAGACCACCAATATGAAAAAAAAAAATCCTTTGAATAGCTGAGATTGTCACTTCTGGCATTTATGATGCTATTCTGATAAGACACGGAGTTTTAATTAAGGATCAAGAATTTCTTTTTAATTGAGTACTATCAAATTACCAAAAAGGAGACTGATTTCCTCCTCTGGAAAGACTGAGATGAAGGAGGAGCTGAACATAGACAGTGGGAAGGGCAAAAAAGGTATTTGTAGAGTTGGACTCAGAGAGTTGTGGTTAATGGGTCATCCTCAACCTGGAGGTCAGTGAGTAACTCACCACCCCTCCTGGGACTTGTGCTGTTTAATTCCTGTGTTGATGCCCCGAAGGAGGAGATGGAGTGTGCCTTCAGCAAGCTGTCAGATGATACCAAGCTGATGGGACCCATTGATACTGTCCAAGGCTGAGTTAAGGATTCAGACAGTTGAGGATTAACGAGCTGACAGGAGCCTGATGGAATTCAACACGGACAAACGCCCTGCACATAGGAAGGAAAAGCCATTTGCAGTGGTACAGATTAGGACTGACTGCTTCAGGAGCAGCTCTGTGGCCGACATCCTTGGTCCCCAGTCAGCAGCGAGCTCTGGTAGGAGCAATGAACAACAACATCCCTGGCTGAAGGAACAGGAGCAGAGCCAGCAGCCCGAGGGAAGGGATTATCCCCCTTTACTCAGTACTCAGCTTACAACTAGAGCACTGCAGCCAGTTTGGGGCCTCTAATATATACAAGACTGATGAACTAAAGTATGTTAAGAGGACGGTCACCAAGGTGTTCAGGGGCTGGAGTACCTACTTGGTGCTGGAAGATGGTGGGACTGTTCAACTGTGTTCAGCCCAGAGAAGTGGTTATTTAGGGAGAACTAAGGTCAACTTAGAACCTATAAGAAGGTTATCAAGAGCATCCAGCCAGGCTCTTCACATATGGTGCATGGTGAGAGGATGAGAGACAGTGGGGGTGTGACCAGAAACAAGAGAGATTCCAACCAGAATAATGAAAGACAATTTCCCCATGACAGTCAGGTGCTGGAACAGCTCATTCTGAGAGGTTGTGAGTCTCCATCCTTGGAGGCTTTTCAAACAGAGCTTCACACTGTAACCTGGGCTGACCCCCCAAAATGGCACTATTTCAAGCAGTTGGTTGGACTAGAATCCTGAATCCTTTCCATGTTAAATTATCTTGTGATTCCAGCTTAGAAGAAGGAAGAGATTTTGGCTCAGGATTTGTAGGCCATTGTTCTAATCTAAAAATCAAGGAACTCACCAGAAAAGATTCCTCTTAAAATCTAGTATGTTTTGGATTACACTCTGCGTGGATTCTCTTTTGATCTGGTATCTCAAGGTGATGACTGATGAAAGGAGCCTTTGTGTGCCATAAGGAAGCAAAATCATATAGATGATAGGATGAAAGGGGGTTTCCTGTAAAGGGAAAATATTACTGTATTGATGGTTATCCTAAAAAGGAACTTTAAAAATTACCATTCCCTTGAAAAGGTACTTGACAACAAATATATACTCAAATTATTCCCCCCTTATTGCATGTACCTACTATGAATAGTTTAATCTACTATTCATAGATATTTTCATTCCAGGGTTATCCCACATGGAGCCAGAGTAAGTTACACTTTGTGCAAAAGGGTAATAATTTAGGGTCTGGGTATCATTCTTAGCAGTGAATTATCATTAGCTTTTTTTTCTCCACTCAGAAGTCATGTCATTTCTTCCAATTGTAGTGTTGACTACTTAGGTCAAACTTTTCTTAATTCTTCATCTCTGAGAGCTTCCCAAAACCTAAACACAGCAGCATCATTGGCTTCCTGTAGCTTTTCTTCATGACATATTGTTTTGTCAACTCTGCCTTGACAGGAGCTCAACAGCAACCCTAAGAAAGCTTTACTACGAGGACACATCTCTGCTAACAAACAAAAAAATATCAAGGACTATTCCCTCCAGAAGCCAACTGGCATGTTCTGGCTGTGTTCATGTTATCAAACCCTGCTACTCTCCAAAATACTTCCCTGCTATTTCAGTGCTAACCCCTATGCCTAAGATACTTTTTGGGAATCCACTTTGACATAACTCAAGTCTTACACAGGGCCTAGGAATAGTTTCAGGGCATGGTAGCTGTCCTGGATAACAGCTGGCAGTGCAGCAGGATAGATGGGCCAGCTTCAGTTTGTGTTTATAGGCATATATTTGGTACTCAGGCTTTACTGTTTTTCACTGAAGCCTTTTTTACTGGCGTGTGACTTCATTTCTTTCAAGTTTTAAGGACCTGTACTGGTGATTCTGGATGGCTGAATCCACTGTTGATTGTTCAGTGTGGCAAAATCAAGTATATATTAAATCTGGGTATGACTGTGGGTTTACACCAGGACATTTTAGACTGAAACACATGGTGATTCTCCAGTACTTCCTATTTCATTTAGTGTTATGTATTTTTGTCCCTCTAAAAAGCCAATTTTAAATGCTGGTGGTTAAAGCCAATTTTGCTGGAATCCCCTTATCAACCTCAAAAACATTTCTATCAAGTGGGCTGTGTATTCTGCTGAGTTTTTGCTACACTCTATGCAGTCTCTACGAGTTCCTCCTCGCCACCTCTCTTCACCTCATCTGTGCATGGCCCCTTTCCTCCTTAAGAAGCATTTTCAATGCAAATGCTACAGGCTTTTCTGGGTTGCTTGGTATTATGTGAGAAATCACCACTCCTGACCTCATACAGTGAAGCATCAGTAGCTTAACAGATTGGCAGGGACGGGACAAAGTGCACTAAACCCCTGGAGGATATAAGTGTCTGTTTAGCCAACTTGAAAGCATCTTGACATTCTTTTGACCATTGCCACTATTTATTTTTCTGTAATGGCTCTGTCTCAGCCCTAACTATAGCAGACAGATTTGCTATGAATTTCCCTTGGTAGTTTATCATAGCCAGAGAGAAAGTTAATTTCCATACCTTTCCCTTTGTACATGAGCTTGTGTAATATACAGTATCCAGCTGCTTTTCTGAAAGGAGACTAAAATACCTCTGCAATCTGAAACCTGACTGCATCCACAGAGTTTCCTCACCTCAGCCCTTATTTTGCCAGAGCCTCGATGACACCTCCAACAACTTAAACCCCTTCTCATCTCTCCCTTCAGGACATCAATGGCTTGCAATCCCCACCTTACACACTTCAAGCATTGAAGAAAGGACTGGATAATGGGAGCACAGTGGGGAGTTATTTGTTATTGCAATTATATCCCCAATAGTTAAAGAGCACTCGGAGTTTTAATGAGTGAGCCTCTGTTTTTGTACTCGGTGTCAGTTCAGCACATTCCCTTGCAGTGTAACAATATTCCTGCTTGCTGCTGATCCTCAAGACACTGCAAGGTGTTCTACAAAGGAGATAGGTAGCATTGCCTTCATTTTGCAGAGGATTTAGTTTCCAGCCAAACTTTCATCCGTGTCATCTGGCTAAGCCAGGAACAGAATCCGGAAATCATTGGTTTTTTCCCCTATAAAATCACTTGAATGTTTATACTAACACTCTCAGGTCCCAAATGGGGGAAAAATACAGTCTGTTTAATTGCAACAGCCTTAGTCCAAGCATAAATCTGTGTTCATGCTTATAATCAAACCTCTTCCATAGGAATTAAGCATAAATTTTCTACTAAAAACACCAAAATAAATTTTTTGTCAAAGGATAATACTAATGTCATATGAAACCCATAAGTGATAGATGCAGCACATGAAAAACTAACACCAGCTCTTAATCTTATTTTCAGTGAATATTTCTTTAGTTGTAATGGGGAGAAAATCTTAAAAAAAGCACAATTAGGTTTGCCATTCCCATTAAAACTGTGAAAGTGAGCAAACTTGTGAATGTGAGCCCTCTTGGGCTTTTCAAAACCTACCCATTACTTTTAACATTTTTATCAGTCTCTTCTGATTTAACACAGACTAAAATGACCCTGCCACAACATTCTAGTGCCTTTCTCACATTTGAAAATATAAACCATAAACCCCCCCAATAATATGGTTATTCGTTATTATTTTACACTATAAAGCTCCCCATCAAACACATTGTGTAAATAAAAATTTGAAATGCCCCATTCTTCCTAAGAAGAGTTAGTCCAGTTTAACTTTTGCCTAATTACTGACAAATAAGTAGCTCAAAACTACATTCTTTGAGGTCACTTCTGCTGTTTTCCTCTCCAAAGGACTGGCATAGTTCTGGTATTTCCGAGGTGATCTCACAAAACATTCATGAGCCTTGGTTTTCAAAGAAAGATAATAACAAGCAGTATCAGTCTTTCCTGTAACCTAGAACAAGACAGTATTAAAGTTTTGGTTGGTTGGGGTTTTATTGTGTTTTGTTTGTTTGTTTGTTTTGGTTTTGGGGTTTTTTTGAGGCTGAAATATTCGTCTTAGTAAGACACATCTAGATATCCCCAGAAAATTTTTGTCCCAACTGGCTTAAAACCCAGAGGCCCCAGTAGCAACTGCCTTCTGCTCACATGAACCCAAACACTTGTGGGCTGAGTCTAGGGGCAAAAGCCACTTTTGCAAGGCTATTGTTTTCATTCCACCATAAAGAAAAGGAATGTACCTATGAAAGTTGTTAGTTTCTAGAAGTGGATGTGTTTAAGTGATAATTGACAGTGACTGGACATAAATGTTTGATTTGAATTAAGAGCACAGAACAAGGAACCTCTTTAACTCCCCAGTGGGTTACGGAGAAATAAAAAGGGGTCCTCCTTGAATTGTTTCATCCATGTTTATAATCTCACACTAACATACCATGGTTTAGAGATGCAGCAGTACCTCTGTCATCTCTCTCAGCCATTATGATACTGATAAACTCCATGCCTGGACTTTTTTTTTTTGCAATGTATCTCCATTGATCTGACAACTAAACTTCGCCCTCACATCTCCATTCTTCTATCAAAGGATGTAGCTGAGACATAAGGAAACTCAAGCCCACCTGGATTTACCCACTATTTTAGGTTGGTTTTCCCTGGAATTTTTTTATGTCAGAAAATTGCAGTGCAGCTTGACACTTTCCTCAAAAGGAGTGATCTTTCATTCAGACATGCTATGGCACAATCCCAGAGGAAAGTTGAGAATAACAGACTTCCTCACATACTGATTCATGGTCTTCTGTAAAGTTCAGCCATTCCCCAGGATTTGCAGTTCAAAACAGGTTGAGATATTTGAAAATGTTTGATCTTTTCAATCAAATAAGTCAGAGACTTCTTTTTTGCTCTGAATGTGCACATATTCTGTGGAGTTTGTACACAAATTATGGAGTAATGGAATGGTTTGCATTAGAAGGAACCTTAAAGATCATCTTGTTCCAACCTCTGCCATGGGCAAGGACACCTTCCACTAGACCACATTGCTTCAAACCCTCTCCAATCTGGCCTTGAACACTTCCAGGGATGGGGCAACCACAACTTTGGCTACCTGATTAAAAACTATAGTCAGCTTCTTGGAACAGGTCAGTCTTTCTGGACATGATCCATTTAGCACAATATTAGCCATCTAAAAAGTAAAGCCTTGTATTTGAGTAGAGGGGATTCACTCACTCAGGGCTTTCTTGACCACTAATTAAAAAAAAAAAAAAACAAACCCAAAAAAACCACCACCAAACCCAAAAAAAACAACACCACATTTCTAAAGGATAACTCATCTGCCATGTCCGAAATGTCTTCTGCAGGGTGATAAAGATATCCTAGGAGTGCCTCTTTCTGACTGTTGATTGTAGAGAGCCCAGAGATGTCACAGGGTGGATGTCACCTTATGGTATCCATTTTTATAGAAGTCCTGGCTCATGATTGAAAAGTCCAGATTTTTTAGCAGTGGTGTTATAGCAGCTCTTAACAGGTTGGATCCATCTTCCTAACTTCAATTATTTGAAACAAGAGCACTTAGGATATCCCTCTTTAATAGGAAGGGAAGTTTTCGGAAGGTAACTCAGTCCATGTAACCATATAAGACATTTTTTTGGTCTTAAGATTGATAAATTTAAACCTTTCCCCTGTTTTTGTCCACTGATGGCAGAGGGGAAGCAGATGCCTGTTCTAGACACAAAGCCTGGAAATAAACTGCTGATGGACAGGAATCAGGATATTTTGCCTCAGACAATCCCATCCTAAACCTAAAAACAGGAGGAATGAACCCCAAGTTGGAGATGTCTGTTCTCCCCCTTCCCTGCTGAGACAATCTTCAGACCATGACTTATTGTATAAACAAGGTGAGGGCACAGGCTTTGTGTCTGATCATCCACACTGTGATGTCTCAGCACAGCCAGGGCACAGACCAGGGTTAGCAGAGAGTAGGGACCATTCCCAAAAGGCAGACTGGAGGCAGCTGACCTATTTTGGAGGCTGAGAGCTTGGCTGTATGCAGGGATGTGAGCCACAGCTCCCCAGCAGGACCCAAGGGAGAGTCCCCAGCCTATTCTATTTGCTGGTATAACCACAACCTTCAAGACCACGAGGTCACAGGAATACCCCTCCAAGGCACCCACTCCATTATTTGTTGTGCAGACCTAGAGGAAGAGCTGCTGCTTGCACAAGGAAGGCAACACCCTGAGCCTGAATCACGGTCCAGGTATCAAGGTACTGCCCTAAAATTTATTTTGGCTGCTTCAGGGCTTTAGTGAGTGGGAAAGGAACCAGGAGGAGTTGGGGGAGGAACAAAGCCCTGTATCAGAGGCTTGCTGGGTCTCCTCCTCACTTCCCACTTCATAATGCAGCAGCATCAGTAGAAGCACCATGTTCCCACCAGGCACACTCATCCATGTCCCCCACATATTCTCAGTGCTAAACAAACCCAAAGACAGCTCTGGCTTTTGAGCCATTACACCACCTGGAAGTTTAAAGAAGCTGGGCTGGGACTTGAAGGAGAAAGAAAGTTATGTTCGGTGTATAAATGTTATGTTTTGAAAACATTTGGCTGGCAAATTTTCAGCTTTCATTTTCTCTCTTTTCTTCTCTGCCCTTTTTTCCTTTCGTGCCCTTTTTCCTTTTTGTGCAACTCAAAAACAAAGCCTGAGGAAGGGAAAATAAAAAGGCCTGGAATATGAAACCTAAAAGAGCAACTTAAAATAAATTTAAAAAAAAAAAATGTTTGCCTTTCTGAGAAGTGTAACAGAAGTGTTTCCTTGGAGCAGGGAATTGGCTTATGAAATTGTGGTATTACAAAAAAAAAAAAAAGGTTTAACTTTGTTTTTGCCAGCTTCATTATTCACTTGTTAAACATAAGCAGCCTGACTGGTGAGATGTGAGGCAGAGATCAGAGATGGAGACAAAGTTTGCACCCTAAGGTTTATAATCAGAGGGAAAACTGTTTTCAGCTTGATCCACAAATGTTAGCTGGTTACTATCAGCCAAGGAAAATGAAGTGTAGATCAGAGATATGTTTATTTAAAGGCATGGAGGGAGCCAGTGTCAGACCCCTTTTCTGCAAACAGCTCGAGCACCTACTTAAATTCCTGTGATTCACTGAGAGATAAACACCTTCTTTACTATGGACATGTGAACTTGTCCAGGACAGCTCTTGAAGTTAAATACAGCCCTTCTAGGTCACAGGTTTACCCTCTAAATGGAGACCTGTATTTCTGCTTTCCTCCTATCTCTTTTCCAATCTTTGTATTGGCTGAGACATGAGAAAAGCCAAAGCAGGAGGGAGATGTTGGAAGATCAGTGTGAGCACAGATCTTGGTGCTTGGACATCCCATAAAGTTCATTTTGGCATCCCCAGGCTCTGTTTCTGCAGAGTCTAAGCATATTTTTCTAGAATAGTTTCTTAGTATTTGGACAGTGTGTAGAAGAGGCTATTGCAATCATTGTTCCCTAATCACAATGGTGGAACAAGTAACTTAAAATTACATTCCCTTCTAACTGAACATTCGAAGTGAAATGGGAGATAACCAAGGCAGAATCAAGCTTAAAGTTTTCTAGAAAAAAACCTCCAAACTTTTGTGCACGTACAGCCATTGTGTAATTGTTTCTGATTGATCAAATACTGCAACAACATATATATTTAAAAAAAAATAAAAATTAGTTTCCATCCTTTAGCTTTTTCTCCCTGAGTTCCAGTCAGAGCTCTCTGCTCAGCCGGGCCAGTCTTCTTCCCTGCTGGCTTGTGTTTAAACATATGGGGACAGACTTCTCCTTCAACTTTAGGATGTCCTTCTTGAAGAATGTCCAGCCTTTCTGCACTCTGCTCTTCAGGACTGCTTCCCAAGGGACTCTCTCAACCATTTAAATCTGCCTTCTGGAAGTCCAAGGTAGTAGTTCTGAGGACTCCTCAATTCTCCAAGAAGTGAAAACTCATTTCATGACTACTGTGCCCAAACAGCCTCTGACCACCACATCACCCACCCTCGAGTCCTTCTCTGTTCACAAACAGCAGGTCCAGCAGGCACCTTCCCTAGTTGGATCCCTCACCAGCTCTGTCAGGTAATTGTCTTCCACACACTCCAGGAACTTCCTAGATTGTTTCCTCTCTTCTGTGTTGCATTTCCAGCAGAATCTTGTAAATTGAAATGTGTCACAAAAACCAGGACTAGAGATTATGAGACTTGTAGATGAAATACAGTCTCAGAACAGATCCCATCACCTTTTTGCAGTCCCTTTTGATGCTTTTTTTTACAGTCTTAGCTAAAAGTGCATAGTGGAGACTTTTCTTTGTGATAAAACTCACCTCTTTACCATCACCCCTCTCTTTCCTCATACTAAATGTTCAGTTAACCTTTTCAGTATTTTGTATCAATCAACTCTTCCTTAAACCCCCAAACCAAGTCCTACCTCCTTCACTAAAAAAACCACCAAACAACAACATACATACCTTGTAATAATAATAATTTAAAAAATCCGGTCCCAAGCTAACAAATAAGAGACAAAACCTCGCCTGGCCAACATATGCAACTAATTCTCAGAGAGGTTTTCTGGAAAACCAGTGACAAGATAGGTACTGTGGGCTAGCCCCGGGCAGTCAGCAGTGGCAGAACGCTTCACACAGCCTCATGTGTAAAGTTTCTGAACTGACACAAAGCTTAATGGAAGTGAACCCTGACAACCGTGGCCAACCGACTGTAAGTGACATTCCGGGTGCCTTGCCACTCCACATCCGTCCTCTTTCCCCTGCT
The DNA here is from genome assembly GCF_022539395.1 of Myiozetetes cayanensis. Classification (NCBI taxonomy): domain Eukaryota; kingdom Metazoa; phylum Chordata; class Aves; order Passeriformes; family Tyrannidae; genus Myiozetetes; species Myiozetetes cayanensis. Next base: position 110,807,270 of record NW_026087411.1, on the reverse strand, counting down.
GCCCCCCTTCCCCTCCTGCTTCTCCCCTTTGAAGGTGTAATGCCTCCTGTGGGAAGCCTTGATGCTGAAACGCCGCCGTCCTCTTTGTCAGGTGATTTGCCGGCTCCCGGCTCCTGTGTAATCAGAGCAGATTCCTTAGGATGGGAGAGCGCCCGGACTCCCTTTTGGAAGGAAGATAAGCAGAGAGGGATGTTCTGGCAAAGAGCAGGCTGAGATTGTGTCTGAAAGCTGCTTGCTATGATATTACTAGAGAAGGCTGTTTGGGGAAGAAAATCCCTCTCCTAAGTGTTGAGAGCTTCTAAAAAAGCCTCCCTCAAATCAAGTTTGTTGGACTTTTTTTGCATTTATGCTTACATCTAGATTTTAAAATTTGGGAGGTGACTGGAGCTGTCTCATTGAATCAATGAATAGCTTTGTGCATAGTATTTTATTCCTGACTTTATATTCCTGAACTCCTTTGAAGGCAGCAAAATCAGTCCATTTGTATATAGCAAAGTATGGATCTCTCTGCAGTGCTAATGCTTTGTAGCACATTGATCACTGCTCCTCAGAGGGTTTTAAAGCACTTTGCAAACACTGGGAATAGCAGTAGGTGTGTAACAGAAGTCTCCTTTTGTTAGGTCTTGCACAAATACAGCATGAAAACAAAGCCATGTCCTCAAAAATGCACATCCTACATGGCTAAGGTAGGCAACGTTTGCAGGGAAAGAAATATGGGAGGGCTAATCAGTGCTGTTTTCATGTGATGGAATTATAAACAAACTCAGCTCTCAGGAGTGAAGCCTGAAATTCTTGCTGCTAAGTCAAGGTTTGCCTTGGCCTTGCAATTCCTACACAAAATAGTGATGTTTCATTTACACAAACAGTAAAAGTGAGGGCAAACAGATAAAATGCTCCTTTCTGACAGGAAATAAAACCATCTTCTCCACTAATTATAATTATCTATCTACTCCAGTAAAAGAATGTCATCATATTTTTTATGGAATATTCAAGCATTTCAGAGCAATGGCATGATTTCACATTATTTGGGAATAGTTTTATTAGGGTAACTGTTCCTAGAAATATACACTTTATATGAAGAACCTCAATGTTTGGGGTTTTTTTTTTTAATGATTAACAATCACTAGACTAGGCAGAACAAGTATGAAAATCTGAGTGTAAGGGGCACTGAAATATATTTAAAAAGGAAAGAGGAAAATATATTAAAACCTATGATTTCTAATTTTAAAATGTTTAAGTGTGATGATGTCAGGAACCAGGTCAGGCGCTTTAAAGGCGAGTATAGGCCACAGGTGTTACTCTAAGTGTAAAACTGGGAAGGACTTTTTCCCTCCAGATATGGGTTTGGGTCTGATTTTACAATTAGTCATATATATCTATTAAAAAACAGGCCACTGCTCTTGGTCTGAAGAGCAGAGAATAATTATAATCATCCATTGATAAATTACCCTCTTTTCAGTCACTATAACCCTGGTTTGAATATATTTCTTGTTTCACTTATCTGCAGAGACACTGTGAGCAGCATCAGTAGTGTTCAACATGCATGGGTTTGTTTTCTGAGGATGTAGGTAAGTTGTGAAGATGAATATCCCCTGAGTTCAGTAAAATGATTAATAGTTTATGATATGAAAGAAACATTTAATCAATAAATTCGTAATGACCTTGGGCAAACCTTAGATTGTGTCTCTCCTGTAAACAGTGGTCTTGGTTAGGAAATTCCTAATGGGAATTATCTCTGTAGATCACCTATTTGAGGAGAAAGAAAGCCATAGTATATACTTATTTTATAGTATATACACAGTATATATCCCACCTGCAGTGCTGTCTCCAGCTCTGGAGTCTCCAGCACAGGAAGGACATGGACCTCTTGGAGCAAGACCAGAGGAGGCCACCAAGATGATCAGAGGGATGAAGCACCTCTACTATGAAGAAAAACTGGGAGAACTGGGATTTTTCATCCTGGAGAAGGCCTAATTGTGGCCTTCCAGTACCTGAAGGGAGCCAACAACAAAGACTGAGGGAAAATTTTTACAAGGGTCTGGAGTGATAGAACAAAGGGGAATGGCTTCAAACTGACAGAGAATCAGTTTAGATTGGATATTTTAAGAAATCCCTCCCTATGAGGGTGGTGAGGCCCCAGCACAGGTTGCCCAGAGAAGCTGTGGCTGCCCCGTCCCTGAAAGTGTTCAGAGCCACAGTGGGTGAAGTTTGGAGTAACCTGGTCTAGTGGAAAGTGTCCCTGCCTATGGCAAGGGGTTGGAACAAGATATTCTTTAGGGTCCCTTCCAACCCAAGCCATTCTGTGATTCTATGATTCTAGACACAGAAGGAATGGAGAAGAAAACAGAGAGGAAGGCTTATTGGAGAGCTTGAAAATGTGCAGTTCATGTTTGCTTTCTTTCTTGCAGTTTTGTTTCTGCAAGGAACAAAAAAATAGTGGCAGAAGTTAGGGAAAAATTGGAAATTGCACATCAGCACTGAAAGACTTGTTTCCTATTTATGGTTTAGAGGTGAGTAATAGATCTTACACCGTAACAGTACCTTTGGTTTATAAACATGTTGTGCATCAGATAATAATTTTTAAGTAGAAGCTCCTATACCCACTAATAGTGCATGATTTTGGATACCTCAGGAACTGCTAGGTTTCATTTTTTTCTATGATACCAGATTCCTTCTTCCACAGAAAGGATACTGAGTGGCAAACAGGAAAACTATCCAAGTGACTGTGTAAATGGAACTATTTGTACTCAAAAATCTTTGGAGATGCGACTTAAATGTTTTACCCAAGGTCACACAAAGAGTCAGTAGTAGAGATTGAAATTCAGCTTGAGTCTGCTGAGTCCCATTCAAGTGCCCAAACAACAAGACCACCTTTTCCAACTGATGTTGAACCTGTCATCTGAGACTTAAAATGTTTTGAGGTGACAGCAACTGACCCCAAACCCCAAGTTTTATGTGAAAATATTTTCAAGTCTAAACAGTTATGTTAAATGAACCATTAAAAATTAAGCATTGAAATGAACTGACCTGAACAACGAACTAAAACATGCCTGAGGCATCAAACAGGTTTCTATTTTTTTCCTTTTATTTATGATGGGTGATGTGACAAAAGAATTCACTAAATTCTGAATACTAAATAAATTAGTCATAGCTCAAATGCCACTTCAATAATTTTTCCAGAGAACAACCACCACAGGAGCTTTTCCTCATTTGTGCCCCTTTGGCTCACCTGGTGTGTAAGATGCCTCAAAAGTGGAGAAAACTGAAAGACAGAGTGAAATACAGAGTCCAAATGCCAAATCCACCAAAGTTCTTCCTCATCTAAGATACAACTGGGTTAAAAGCTAGGCACAAATGTTAACTACTACTGGAGATACAGTCTTGTTGTATCATCTGTTGGTCCTAATCCCAGGGGACTTTGTCTTTACTTGACACAATTAATGCCATAGTATGGAGTGCACATCCCTGCATTTTTGTCTCATTTTTTTCTCCAATAAAAATATTGACAACTGTGAATGCTTTCTTCTGTGACAGATTTCCCAATTTTTTTTCACTGTGAAATCAAGCAAACCCAAAAGAAAAAGATATTCAGAAGAAGTGTTCAAGTTTCTGCATATGCCCTAAATCTCTTCTGCTGATGCTCAGTTCAGTAGAGAGACTGGGGTGAGTCTGTGAGTTAGGAGTTGCTTCAGGGAAAGAGAGACAGGTGGAAGACTAGAGAAAACACAGTAAGAAAAGAGGAAAATTAGAGGAGAAAGAACAAAGAAGAAACAGGAAAAAATAAAGAAGGGGATGGGAGCAGATTCTCCCTTCAGGGTACAGATTTTTTCACTGATTATAGCTAAAGAATTGATTAAGTACAGATGCTGAAAAAATTGTATTCCTTTAAAAGGCCACATTAGAAAGGGCCCTTGATGCCCTTTCTAAGTACTCCAGATATGGATTTCTTGTAAAGACATGTGGTCCATGCTAGTTGATGGAGAGGCAGCCATCAGCTGACCCTCTACTTTGTGGGTGATGCAACCCTGGATCTCCTCATGGATCCACAGAAAGTAGCTGTGGATGGGCAAAAATAGGGTGTCCAAAGTCTATATCCTGTCCCACAAGACCTGGCTAAACAGAGGTTATAACTTGTAGATTTGAAATTTTGACTGAAATATGCCCCTTCCGATATTCTTCTTGAATATTTTTGAAAACTTTACATATTTTCCTTGGCCATCATCTCCCTACTTCAACCCTTTCTTCCCTGAAATGAAAGAAAACCATTTTTCTCCCACAGCCTTAAAACAAAATGGCAAGTGAGTTAAGGAGGAAAGATAAATGAGCAGATGAATAATTTTCTAATTATTTTAGTAATCCCTCTTTGTCAGTCTTTTCCCTTCATAAGGCTCTTAGAGTTTTCTCTCCTTATCGCCCCTTTGTTATGGTGCTGAGCAGCTGGAGTGGAGGCTGTGCCTCATTCCATGGAATCATGCAGTCATTAAGGTTGGAAAGGACCTCCAAGATCATCCAGTCCAACTTTTGACTGATTTGATTTGCAGCTGGGCAATGTGGAGCGTTGACTACAGCATTCCTTCTGGAGCAATACCCATGGATGTTTAATCTCCAGCAGGCACTGATACAAAGGTGAAAACCTCCCATCATGGCTAGACATGATATTTTACCTCTATCTTTATGCCTCAAGGCTTCAGAATTAAAGCTGAAGTTGGTTTTATCTAACTACTGCAGTGGAGGGAGCTTTAAAATACTGTATCCTCACCTTTTATTTAATTACTTTTAAACTTACATCAAAAGAAAAGTGATTCATCACAAGGACTTGTCTGCTCTAGACAGATGAGTCACTCACAGCCCTTTGGTGGGTCCCAAATTCTTTCTGTTTTGTTCATCAGCTGGGAATTGTTTGAAGGGCTCAGAATATAAAGGGGCCATGATCCTGTTTGCTCTGCATGTGTGAAATGGGAAGAGGATGAAAGAGGAGAATTGCTCCACAAGGAACTCTTCGGTGGGGGGATAAAAAAAGCTAAGGGAGAGGAGAGTTCTATCTTTCAAAAGTTTTACCATAATTTTCAGGTTTTGATAAAATATTGCAAATCAGCTTTTCATTTCATTTACCCTCATTGCAGAAGGTTACATCTGCTCTTCCTTCACCCCTTTTCTTCCAAAACCTAGGCGAAATAGAGCTATTTTTCAGTACTTTCCTTACTTGAATGTTCATTTTTATAAGGTGGTGATTTACACTCTGGAGTTTTCACCATTGGAGATGTTCAAAAGCCAGCTGGACATGGTCCTGTGCAACCGGCTCTAGGTTTGGATAGGTTGAGCTCCAGAGTTTCCTTCCAACCTCAGCCATTCTCAAATTCTAGAACTCTGTGATTTCCAGCTTCAGACTTCAGTAAGAAATCTTCCTTTTCCCAGTTGTTTCTTAGGCTGGTTTGCAGGAGGGGCTTTCTGGAGAAGGAAAGATATTCTCTGGCCTGTGACAGGTTACAAATAATCCCACCTTGCTTAGACTCACCCTGCTGTGAGCTGGATATACTAAGGAATGGAGCTGCCTGTTCCCTCCCCGTGCTGTATGAAGGTAAAAGGCAGCAAACAGCAGCCTTAGTGAGGAGTGTTTGGTGGGCTAAAATTTGTGATATTGTGACAGCTACCCCCAGTCTAGGGAGGTAAAAAACCAGCCTCAAAGAGGAGAAATGCTTGAGGTCTCCTTCTCAAAGCTGTAAATGCTTATACTCACTCCAGCAACCTCCCACCAAAAAAGCTGAGTGTCTTGACAGAGAAATTTGAAATCTTGGCAACTTTCCATGGAGGAAAATAATCTTTAAGGAGCCTCAAAACTGGCCTTGGGCAAATCCTCTTTTCATAGTCAAAATAATAATAATTAATGAAATTCCACAGTATTCAGAGAAAAGCCAAAGCTTTTAAAAAATCTCCAGGCTGCCATTTCCAATTATAAATTGCCATATCCAGTAACATCACCCTGATGAAGTGGAAGGCTGATCTGTACAGGCAAGTGAGGATGCATCTAAAGTTGAGATAATATCAGCACCTCTCCCCAAAGATATGAAATAAACTGCATCATTTTATTAGATTAACATATTAAAATAAAACTTAGTATCCCTGCCACTGTGCCCAAACTAATGAAAGGGAGGTCAAGATTTGATTATTGGACTCACCTTGCTCTTTGAGGATGGATGATTAACTCTTTCCAGTAAGAAGACACCCAATACCTCAGGCTAACTGCCTGACACATGCTTATTAAAAGAAATATTTTACTGAAAACAGAGACAAAAAAGGAAAATAAACCAGTAAGCATTGAAAAGCCAGGAGGGAAGTGAGGTTCTAATTTTAACAGCATGGTATGAAGAGGTTTTAGAACTCAGCTCTTCCACTCTCTAATTGCTAATCTACAATGGCATCATTTCATAGGGTCAGATTAGGTCATCACTCAGGATCTCCATGACAAAAGCTACTGTTAATGTGGATTCATCAAGCCCTGCACACATCGGAGAAGAATTTTGCAGCACTGTAAATTTGATCTATGTAATGGTTTTGGAGACTTGCATATGATGTCCTTACCATCAAACAGCAGAATGAATTGATTGGTTCTTCTGATGTGACAGATTAAAAAAGTGACCATATTCAGTGAGGTTTAATATCTGAATTCAGACAGTTCGCTTTTGTGCAAAGAATAGAAAAGTGTGTCTACTGAGAGAAAAGATTCAGTTCACACAATTGAAATATCTAAGCTGTAATCTAAAATATTTTCATGACCCAATTAGAATTCGGTAACCTTTGTTTTTCTGCTCTGTTTTTCCTCTAATCTCAGAATGATAACCTGTGCTTGTGAAATGCCTTGTTGTCAGTCTGCCTTTATTCTATTGCAAAAACACTTGCACCATAACATTTTTTTTTTCAGGGAATATGTCCACATCAACTAAATGTACACTTCTGTTAAAACAAAGTTAGGAATCAGTACCTTAATTTAATCCTGAAGTTTGATAATCAATGGGATTGGTTTCTACAACTGTAAGTAAGATGAGGGGAAAAAAGGAAATTTTACTGATCCTTTCAGGATTTTCATAACAGTTATTCCAGCTCTAATCATGGAATAGTTTGGGTTGGAAGGGGCACTAAAGATCATCCATGGGCAGGGACACCTTTGAGTATCCCAGGTTGCTCAGAGCCCTGTCCAAACTGACCTTGGACACTTCCAGGGAAGGGGCAGCCACAGCTCCTCTGGGCAACTTGTACCAAAGCCTCACCCCCCTCACAGGGAAGAATTTCTTTCTAATATCCAATATAAATCTGCTGTTGGAAGCAATTCCTCTCCATATTTCTTGCAGGATCCTGACCAAGTGCTCGACTGGGCAGCACTCACCGTTCTCAGCCCCATTTCAGGGTATTCTCTGTTCCGTCCTCTGCATCAGACTTGCAACTTAAAAGGTGAACATTTCTCTCTGAGATGGCAGAAGTTGTCCCACAGAGGTATTTCCTGAGGATAAACACTCCTTCCAGGGTCAGGGTGGGCAGAATTGCCCTCTGTGAGATAAACAGTATAGAAGGATGAACTCCAGAAGGAATCTTCTCCTGATCTAAATGAGAAACATGATGCTTTCAGATACCTAAACTGAGCTGAGACAAATCCTTCCCCACCAACATGAAATGATACCCTAGAATAAACTATTTTGTTTTAAACAAATCCCAGTCATGACCATGTATTTTCTGGAAAAAAAAAAAAAAAAAGGAAAAGTAGGTGGCTTTTTTCTTCATTTAGGAAGAAACTGAATTCCTGTACGATTGAAAATCAAGGAGAATAAAATGTTTATTAGCAGTTCTGACTTTTGTCTGTTTTCTACCCAGTGGAAAAGCAAAGAAGTGACACTCCATTATAGCCTTGTACTCCAGCTACTAGTTTTGTCTAATATACAGGAAAACAGAGATAGTCCAATTCACAAATACTTTTAAAAACAGTGGAGAGTCTCCATCAATTGCAGTATGGAATTTAAACATGTCCTTGTGTCCCAACTTAAAATATATCACCCTCAGCCTCGAAGAAATGTGCTTGTAGAGGGATGATTTATAAATCATTCAGTAACAGATGATGTTACAACTAAAGCAGTGGGAGTTTTGAAATACCTACATCAGATTAGGCTTGTGTTTATTTCAAAAAAGGCTCTGATCTACTTTGGATTTTTGGCAGGCACAACATGAGCCCAACATGAACTACTGTATATCAAAGCCTTTTTTGAAAGTCAAACTTGGAATGATTCCAATCTCAATTAAAAAACATTTGATGTCTTTTAGACTTCAATTTTTTAAATATTTTTTTTCTTCTCATTTACCCTGTCCAGACCTGTCCATAACAAAGATCCCACCAGGAACTAATGAAATTGCAAATATTTTTATGTTTCCTTTATTTGTGGCTCTTTTTAATTTTTTTTTGCTGTGATAATTTTTAATAAACAAATTAAAAGAAAAAATCGTTCACAGCCATCCACTTAAATTACTCAAGATTAACATTTCATATGCATTGAATAGTTTATCTCAGATATAAATGACAGTAGAAGAGATAGAAATCAGGCAGTATTGAAAATTATGGAAGTTTTCATGCCTTTCCTCTCTCATCCCTCCAAGATTATCATACACAAATTACTTCTGACTAACTCAGCTGCATTCGTGTGGTCTAATGCAAATCCAGTAGCAGCAGAGCTACCATTTAAAGTTAAATAAACCCTAATATACCAATATTTTTTGCCAGATAATAAATATAAATGTCAGTGGAAGATACACAAATGTAGTCAGTTGTGCATGTAACCACGTTTACAAACAGTAGTAACTACAGAATCACCATTTTTCTGGGCACATCTCTGAGTAAAGCCTCTGTTAACATGATCTGCTAATGGGTTTATAACCTTTACACCAGGACAGAGCTTCATGATGGAGGCTTCTCCCTCTCAGTCCATTGAGGGTCAAAGAATAGGTCCAATAGGTAAAGAAAAAAATGAATGGAAAGCCTCTGAGCAACTCATTGTTCTGGAAATTCAAAAGCTCGTGGTGTGCATTACCCTGATGTCAATAACTTAATGAACTCAAAACCATGAGGTTTCCTGCAGGTGAAAAATACAACCACAGTCTGTGGGGCAGGATTGTACCAAGACCAGTAATTGAACCTTACAAGGTAAAAATTCCAGCAATGCCTAGTAGAGCTTCTGTGAGCACTCCTGAGATGGTCTGGACTTGATCTGTCCCTGATCTAATTTCATTGCCTATACATATGCTAACTCTGACACAAGTGAAATTATCTTGGTACAGGCATCTTGCAGCCAGGATTTTACTTGTGCTTTTTAGTTTCACCTAGTTTTGGCTGGGTTGTCTAACCATGATCACCTCCAGGAGGTGCCTGATTGAACATGTTCTCTTGCTGCAATGCAGAACAAGAAAAACCTCCTAGAGACCACTGAGAAAAAGTGTTCCATCCTAGAAAACACATTCAGCTGTGGGCTCTGGCTCTCAAAGGGCTATGATTCATATATGTTGCTACAATGACCATTAGTATCTCCATAAATGCTATTTCATGGGTGCAAAGCCTCAGCCAATCTTCACTTAAACTGTGTTTACACAGTGTTGCAGATAATGGAGTGCTGTGTTAACCATTCTTACACAGAACTAAAAGGTATTTACTCATGGATTTGATCCATATCTATCTTAACATTTTGTAACTTGACTTGCCACAGTCGGTGACGTTCAGTGAACACCTCAGTGAAGTGAATGTCGCATAATTTCAGAATGTGTTCTTGGCTCGGAGCAGCCCAGAGTACGTAAGCCTTGTCACATCTCTGTCAAATTTCAGAGCATGATACGTTTCTGTGATAGACCTTGCACAAAACCCTGCAGTGGAAGGAACTTACTGAAACTTTCCCAGTATTTCTGTCTGAGTTGGGGAAGCAAAAAGAGAAGTTTTTGAAATGTAGAGGGGAAGTGACACCCAGGAATGAGCAGTTTCATGACAAGGTATCTTGGTTTCAAAAGCCTCAGCGTAAATGCACCTGTCAGATGCATTTGTAACCCACCACACTATGTATTTAAGCCCCAGTGCTTGAAGAGCTATGAGAGAGGTGAGTAGATTTATAGCAGTGTCACAAGAGTGGGAATCAGTTATAATTCCTGGCTTGGTTCTGAGTTTTATGATTCTAGACGTGGTCTGTAGCACACAATGAATCTCATCCATGTTTTACCAACAAGCACTAATCGGTTACCCTCAAAAAGTGGCATCAGCTCCATACTGAGGAAGCTCCATATAAAAGATCCATATAAAAGAGTAGACAGTACAATGGCTCTGTAAACACTGATCTTAGTACTTTTCTTCAGGTATTTGTTTTGCCACACTCTTTTATGGAGTTTACCAAAAGCTCTGTATGCCTTTGCTAACCTGTTTTCTATTTCTGCATCAATCTTACCATCTGAGGAGATGATGCTTGAAAATAAATCACCTATAATTACAAAAATAAAATCCTAAAATAGTTTAAGAACTTTCTCAGCATTAGCCATTATGTGTCTTGTTTCTTCTTCCCTGTCAATGGTTTCTGCAAACAAGGTCTAAATTTAAACCTCTGGTGTTGGTTATTCAGAAGATAAGAGCCAGTATTTCCAGACCAACAAATGTTTAGCTACTTGCCCATGTGAACAAGCTGAATGAAAAGAGTCATTGCAGAATCAGGAATGCCACAGTGGGTGAAGTCCTACAGCTGTAGGTTATGCAGTTGGGTTACACCATAACCTGACAGAGACTGTCACTAACAGCTTTACACTCTTTCTTCTTGTCCTGTTTGCCTGGTAGTTTCTCAGCCCCATCTCTGATCTACCAACCACCTTTGTGCGGTGTCACCAAGCCTGAAAAAGTCCATATTGTTCCTTTGCCACTAAATATTTCACCGTCCTTGGAGGTATTTAAGAAGAGACTAGATGTGGCACTTAGTGCCATAGTCTAGTAGGCAAGGTGGTGTTAGGTCAAAGGTTGGACTTGAGGATCTCAGAGGTCTTTTCCAACCTAGTTGATTCTACGATTCTGTGGTTTTCAAGGGAATTCAAGTTGAAGCTTGGAAAAATTGAGGTTTATCACCACACTCCTTCTTTGCTCTTTTGTGGGAGCCCACATGGTAAAAAGATAAAAATTTTTATGGCAGTCATTAGGAGCTCATTAGATCTCATTAAGAGGTCGGCGTTTTTTATAGCCCTTATTTCTGAGTTTGTTGCAATCGTTACTCTGCTAATCTCCCCCCTGTTCCAGTAATGTAAATATGGAGATAGTGATACATTTTTATGAAGACAAGATGTGAGAGATTAGTCTACATTATCCATTGCCTAGAGTAAAACATGACCCAGTTGACTTCAAAACCTTTCCTTTAGGTCTGAAGTAGACCCTACCTGAAATACTGTCTTATATTGTTATACATTGACTCTTTTTGGTGTTATCACCCAATACTTCTTCTGAGTCTCATTCTGTTGTGCCTCCTTTCAATATCTTTTTGCAGCAATTCAGCTACATATCTGAATATTGCAAAAGCTGTGAGTAAAACATTAGAACAAGAGAACACCAGTTAAAAATTCCCATTTGTGGATACAAACCTTCTTAAATTGCCATTATATATTTTGATGATATTTTAGCCTGTGGGTGCTATCACCATAATTTGCAGTGTATAAGTTTTAATAAGTCAATTATAAATGTAATGTATGCTGCAAATATCACCACGGCAGCAGCTTAATAAACAGAGCCTTTTTTTAATTCTTATCCTCAAAACAGAGTTAATGTACCGTTATTCTAATTTATAATCAAAATGCAAAACAAAATTCAGCTTAACAGTTGTAGCATAGCTGAGGTGCTCCATATCATTAAATTGAAATACCTGAAGGCAAACCTGCTCTCTAACTGTAAAAGACACTAAACAACTACATGTGTATATGGGGATAATAACACATATTTGTGTCTATATATGCATGTATCTGCATTTACTTCTACCTTATCTGCATTTACTTCTACCTACATTTTTTAGATGGAGAAGAAACATATATACACATATTCCTCTGGAGTATATGATTTCTCAGCAGGGCACAAAGTTTATAGCAAAATGATTTTGTCATATCCACATTGCTCTAGTGCAGAGAAGGCATTTTGCAGAATGTATGTTGCAATCTTGTTCTTAATAAGGTACAAAAAAACCCCAAGGAAACCCACTCAGAGAGTCTCAGCCTTATACGAACATTATTATTGTTTTTCCTATTCCCAGAGCAGTCAAACCCATGTTCCTACTGGGTATTACAGTCATAACCCATCTTCCTAAACTGTCCAAATTCTCTACATAGCCAGCACTTCTGCCTTGGGAAAGGCCAGGTGTGTGCCTGACAGCCAGGTAATTGGAATAACAAACTTATGGAAAGCCTGAATCCTTGTTGACATCTCTAATTTTGGAAAGTTAGTCATCTAAAGATTAGACTTCTGGTCCCTGTTATTCATCTAAGCTGCATCTCATCAGAGCTGAAAGATTAATATTTCCAGAACAGAACTCAGCTCTTCTGAGAAACCTGAAAGCTGGAGTTGCCTGAAGATCTGATCTCTCTGCTTTAATCATATAGGAGTCTTCAGTGATTAATGTAAACTACGTGCTGAAAACTGAGGTTGCTGAACTCCTTCCATTCTTTCATCCATTCCTTCAACAGTGTTACAGGGATGATCTGCTATGTAGCAAGTTTAGGATATTACATGAGTAACAATTTCCATTAAATATATGTGAGCTTATGGGAAATCAAATTTTTTTGCTGTTCTTTTAACACTCAATACACTTGATAAAAAATTCTTCCCACTGATGTTTTCTGAAAAGCAAATAAGACAAAATTGCATGACTGCACAGCTCACATTGGACTGCTCAACTACCTTCAGTGAATTCCTAACTGTTCTGTATAACACAGGCACATGCAAATATACAGTACTTACTGGGTGGCAGCAGAATGAAACTGTGGAGGAGGATAAAGCAAAAGATGCATCACACATTCTCCATAGAAAAGTCTTTTTTTTTCCCCTTTGCTTTGAGCCCTGATCCTATTCCCATTGTTATCATTAACCATTGTCCACTCTGAGTCCAGTGACACTAGATTCTTTTTAATGTTAATTACATTTAAAGGATTGTGTGGGAAAATTTAAACTTAACTGCATGTAAGAAGATACCATTTATTATAAGATGGAGGCAAGTGAAAGTGATGTCACTGATTCAAGTGGTGACATGGATAAGCATTCCAAAGAGATTTGGAAAAGCTTGGTTGTTTTCAGTTTAAACTTAATCCCAGGGAAAGGGCTATATGAGGATGGAGAGAGCAATAAAACATTTCCAGCTACCACCACTGAGATGATACCTTTTCCCATCAGCCTGACATCTCCTAAACCCTAAAGGTAGGATTCATGGAACCATGGAATGGTTTAGGTTTGGAAGGGACCTTAAAGATCATCTAGTTCCAACACCCTGACATAGGGCAGGGATCAAGTGATCTTATATTAGACACCTATATGATAATTGTCAAGTTCTAAGTGAACCTTTTATAAAGATTTTCCTTTATGAAGGGAAAAAACAACAAGTACTTTTAAGACAGGATTCATTTGATGTATTTTGGATGTCTACTTCAGGACAAGATGAACAGCAAAACGAAAAAGCCAATTGCTCTCTTTATAGGAGAGAGAGTCTAGAAAACCCTCAAGATATCAATGTCTAAATTCAATCCCTCTTCAGGGTCTAGTTTGCTGTGTTCTCAGAATGCTTTTCTAAGTAATTTGTCCTCTTCAGTACAGTCTAGCTACCTATGTCCACCTTTTTTAGATACACCTGTGATGTAGAAGTAGAGAGCTGTAGCACAGCATGCCAATATTCTGCAGAGAATCACTAGGAAGCTGGAGGATCCATCCCCTTTGCTTCCTAAGAAATTTCTGAAATACAGCTCATGAACTGCATCTCCTTTTTGTTTGGGAAGTGTTTAGAAGATGACCAAGATCTGGATCTGTGGATAATTTTCCTTACCACAACAACAAATAGGAAAGTAGTTGGTGTTGAAGGGTGAGAGGGAATAATGTCCTCATTTAGAAGGCTGATCATGAACATGACCAGCACCGTCTCCTTTCCATCAGCTTTTAGCATCTGAGAGAGACGCAGGACATTGAGAAGCATTTTACTCTTATTTTATCAACATAATAGTAATATCCCTGTACCACAGTGAGTGTCTAAGCAACTTCATATCCAGTGTGACTAAAATTCATGTTATTTCATGAAAGGGAGATATGTTTTCTGAACTACTCACAGTTTTGGTTGATGTCACAAGAGCGAGATGCATTAGATACATGTTGACAGCCCGTGGCTGTCTTCTCAAGCTGCATAGAGAGAAATTGAATTGATAAAAACCAGAAATAGTTTTGAATGGAGAGTAGATCTAAGAGTTGCAATGGCAGAATAGAAGGATCATTTTTTTTTCTTATTTTTCTTATTATTCTCTACCTTCTTAAAAGATATTTTAATATTTAGCTAATTTTTCTGCTTAACAACCTTTATTTTGGATTTCCACCTGTATTGCTTGAATTTGATATTTTATGGGTCAAGGACAACTTTATCCCATGATAGTCATAATTTGAACCCACTTGAACCAAAAAATAACCTACCAAGAGATAAGTGAGGACGTGTACACCAAGACTCACCAATCTTTACTTTTCCTGTCTGTTCCTCTCCTTCTCTCAACTCACCTTAAGCTTACATGGAAACTCAGAGAAGTTAATAAGGAATATCAGACATAATGCATTATGACACTTGCAAAGCGTGCCTGGCCCTCCAGACAGGATTTCCTCAGTTTGCCCTGTTCTGGATAGGGAACTATCCTTCCCTCTGCCACTACCACTCACACACGACAAGGGAGAAAGGGGCATTACACAGTACATTTTCCACTGCTGTGCCGTATCTCATCTACTCTTCCTCCTGAAAACACAACCTCTAATTAGCTTGTTCAGCTCCACTCTTTTTTTTAAATCTGAGATGGAAAAATAATAATAATAATAAAAAAGTAATTTATTACTGACTAACATTCATTAAAACTTGTAACTAGTTTGTTTATTGAAACCAGACGGCATTTCTTCCCCTTCCCCATCCTGTCATTGTGTGGTATATTCACATATAAGGCATCAATAATTATACAATGCATTACAAATGAGCTTTTAAAGCCAGGATGCAAATTAGGAATGTAAATGTGGCTTCTAAATTGGCTATGTTAATATGAAATATGATTCTTTCTAATAGAGTGGGAGTGAGCCCCAGCGGTATTGATCTTTTCCCTTTTCTGCTTGAAACACCCCCCCATTCTTTTCCCCCCTAGTTAAGCAGCAGTGTCTTTTCACCTCCCCTCGCTGAGACTCATCTGGTCAAGTCGAAGTCTTTCCTCTTATTTGCCTGTGCTGAGCCATGAGCACTAAATGAAGCGAGTAATTTGGTGCATTGTTGGGGGGGACAGGAGGAGGGGGACTGGGGAAGGGGGGCAGCTGACAGTGAATGGTGTCAGCTGCAGAGGCAGCAGAAAAAGCCGACATCTTAATAAAACAGCCTCGGGCAAAATCCCATTAAAGCCTTCAGAAGCTTGTTTCCCTGCAGTTGAGCAGGTAGGCGTCGTGCACTGCGTGGCAGCCCTGAGTGCTCTCAGGGAGCCCAGTTCAAAAAAAAAAAAAAAAAAAAAAAGGGGGAAAAAAAAAATTGAGTGCTTTTTTTCCCCCCCACCTCTTTCCACCCCCCTGATCTAAATCATCCACCAGCCTCTGCTCCTCAGAGTCATTTGCAAGGCAGAGAGAGAGGGAGGGAGGGCGAGGGAGCATGGAGAGCGCGTGTGTGCCTTGATGTGCAGGGACTAAGTGCCTATGCAGTGGCAGGAGTTGCTGGCGAGCGCCGCTCGCCCATTAGCGCTCCAGCGCAGACCTCGGGCTGACCTTTGGCGAGGAGAGGGAACGGGGGGACACGGGCGGAATGACAATGAGGAGATGGGGCATGGAGTGGCTCCCTGCGCGGCCGCCTCCCAGCCTGGAGTGAGGACATGGGGCACCTCTCTCCCGGCGGGGGTGAAGGGAAAGGGGGGGAAAACGGGACAGGACAGAGGGCAGGCTGTGGGATGAGAACAATGGAAGATGATAAACTCTGACCTAAATATGTGCTGTTCTAAAATTAATTCTTGCTACGTATTGCTCGGGAGAAGTCACCTCACATGTGTTTTTCTTGACTGAGTGGTGGGTGGACATAATTCTATTTTGGCGAAGGTTCTGTGCACTGGGGCAGTGTGCATCCCCTGATGTCAGGGACTGTACAAATGCACATAAAACCAGGAAGATTGCCCATGGCCTTCAGAAATCACTGCTTCAATAAGCAAAACCACCAATTAAAACACACAATTAAAAATATTTCATCCCCTTTGCAGCATGGTGATGCCTCCTCAGTCCCACATACATCCCTCTCTTGATGATGCTCCTTCTTCATGGGTGAGTTCTGGGTACATGGACTTCTGGAGCATTTCTAGACACTATTTGTACATGAATTTATATTGCAGAGGTCTGGTGGATACTGACAGTTCAACGCACAGGGAGGAACAATTCTGCCTGACTCACACCATCATGTAGCTGATATGACTCTAATAAAGCATGGCAGCCTCCTAAACAGATAGATGATGCACTTTGTACATTTGAAAGACCAGTTAGGTCTCTTAAGAGAATACAGTCTGCTTTGGCTCAAGATCACTGTACCTCTGCATTGTATATATAATGTTTGATGGGTGTCTGGCTAAAAAAAAAATAAAAAAATGTGGCTTTCTTAAGTTTATTTGTTCTGTCAAAAACATTTGGGTTTATGAATGGCCCTGTGCTGAAAGAACTTCCACAGAGCATCTGGAACTTGATGCAGCAGCTTTTGTTCAGCTATCAATCATTTCTACTGAGGGTAAGGAAACAAGAAGTCTGCTTGGCTTTTAGTTTGGCCAAAAGCTACAGTTAAACCTGTACTCACTTTGCCTTAATTTCCCTATTTGTAAAGCAGTAAGAGTAAGAGCCAAGTTTTTCCTTTGCCCGGGCTCAGCTGCCTCTGCCATAGTCTGTAATATCCAGGCAAATACCAGAAGGAATAATCATGTCTGACAAGAGGAAGACTCATTCCATTATGGTTAAATTGCTTTGGTTTTGCCAGCATCATCAAGCCATCAATAAGTGGGTACAATTTTGTGGACTTCAATAGAAACTTCTCTATGTTTCAGTTTTTCCCGAGAGCTCAGCTAGAAAAATCTCAAATCATTCCTGTACTCTGAATTCCTACTTCTTTTCTTCCTCTGTTCTTTTCTATCTTTATTCACTCTTTATCAATTCCTCACTTTCCCTACTTCCTTGCTTTCCTCGCTTTTTGTTTTAAAATCTGTCTTTCTACCCTGGAAAGTCCCAGAGCATTTTCCAGCCTGCATTTTAAAGTTTGATTCCCCCATGAGGGCGCATCTACTGGCAGAAGTTGAACGAATGGGATTATTCCCTCACCTCTGAAAGGCAGCCACTTCTGAGGTAGAGCACTGCAGCCATTCTGTCTTCAGCATGTGCCTCGGGTCTCTTGAGAGGCAGTGAAGAATAACCTTTTCACCTGAAAGTACCTTTTTAGGTAAGCTGAATGTAACTTGGAATTAAGCCAGAATACCACAGCTAACACTGCTTTATGAGCATAGCTTGGGATTGTGACCAGAAATGTCAGAACATTCCTTTGATGTCTTTCTATCAGGTCTGTAAATGGAAAGTGCAAAAGTTTCATCTTTCTCTTATATGTATGTGTATATATTACAACTATATGTGTGTGTGTGTTTGTACACTCCAAGGTTTTGGAAGAAGAGCCTCCTGGAAAGTAAAGTAGAAGTAAACAACCAGTGGGTGATGCTTTCATAATGGTAAACCTTCTAGTGTATGGATGTGTTAGTGGATCTCATAATTTTTGCAATACTTTTTAATACCTCTGAGGAAAAATCAAATAAAACTGTATGGTTTAGCCCAAGAAAGGAACTTCATTTTCATAGTATTTTGCAGTGAGACGTTATTATTCTGATGATGTGACACAGGGCACACAGTACCTCCACCTCCACCTTTAGGCTCTTTTGCAGGTCATGGATTGTTTATACAATTCAGTCTGGCTAAAAATCATTTCAATCTCAATAAATCTACCTGTTCTCCATGTCTGGTATTCCTTTATTTATATAAACTCAATTGCTTTGCCCTTGGTCACCATCTTCAGCTGCATCCATGTGTTCAGAAGTTCTGCTCCAGTAAGAATTTTTCACCCACCACCTGGAGTTTCAGCATGGCCAAGACACCAAGGTCAACTCCTTTAGGTTTACAGAAGAAACAGAAATGTAATCAGCTAAGAGAAGATGCCACTTTAGGTCTCAAAACTTGATGCTTCGCTTGGAGGAAGAGAGGTCATTTTTATGCCTTGTACTGCCTGGCTGAATCATGTGATCAAGTCACCATCTCATGTGTTACTTTGAGTGGTACTGGTGAAAATAGGTGATCTTTGAGGTTCTACAAGTTTGTATGCAATTTCATGGTGAACAGTTTTGCTGAACCAGAGCAGAACATCTCCAGATCTGGCTTTCTCAGATGCACATAAAGTTTGACGCAGTCAGAAAAGTTTTTTTGGGGATTAGCAGCTACCTTTAAAAGGGAAACATCATCAACAATATTGTGACAATTAGAATGTCTTGGGTGGTTTTTTCCCTGTGAGTTGGAACATTGAGGATTCTGGATTTATGTCCCAGCTGCAAGAATCAGGAAAGATCCTAACATCGTTCTCTGGGCTTCTTTTTTTTTTTTTTCCCCCAACATTTCATGAAGAGTGCAGAAACAAATCCATCTTGGATATGACCATTGGATGACTTCTGGATTAAATTCGGGCTTGTTTAATTCATCTGATCTCCAAAGGATGTAGGAAAACGCAGTCAATTGTCTTATAACTCCTATAAATAAGGAACCCTAACAGTGCATGAGGTGTAAAAAGGACACGCAAAATTTGTTGCTTTTCCAGTTTTATCAGTGTGGTAGCATGTTTACTACTGACAAAAGACCTGAAAGAGCAAAAGGAAATCTGGCATGAACAGAGGGAACAACACTGGAAGAGTCAGGGATGCGATGCCTTATTTTTCCTTAGATCTGTCAAACACACCCTCGTGTGTCTGTGTGCACCTGCATAAATACATATGTATGCAAAAATATGTAATAGCCTGTCTGTTATGTGTTTGTATACATTTGAATTAGGTGTAAACACCAAAGCAGCAAGAGTGCATTTGCATATTCAGGCACACTCATTTCTTGAAAAGCAACCACAACCCCTCCTCTGTGTCTATGTTCATACTTTCACGTTGATGTGCATACAAGCACATCCTTCTCCTTCTGTTTTTCCTTGTCAGAACACTTTAAAAGAAAACACAGATTTTGGAATTCCATTCTGCCATAACTTAAATCTATAATGCTATATTTCTTCTTTTTTTATTATTTTTATTTAAAATTTATTTTATTTTATTTATTTCTAAGAATAATCAGCAAAGAGAAACTGTTCCAATTTTCTTCAGCTGCTTCTGTTAATTCCTGTGATGATTTATTTGAAGTGCAGGTAACCAGGTGTCTCTCAAGTGTGTGCTCCATCACAGTTACCACCAGGACTCTGTGTGTGAGGGAGCTGTAACAGAGAATCATTCCAACCCTGTACTGACCCATCAGAGACATGAGAAGGAGCGGAACGTCCTTGTGAAATTTGTTTACAAATTCTTGTGACCTGGGTATGTTGCTCAGAGAAGCTGCCCCACCCCTGGAAGGTTGCACTGGGCTCTGAGAAACGTGGTCTAGTGGAAGTAGTCCCTGCTCATAGCAGAGGGTTGGGACTGGATGATCTCTAAGGTCCCTTCCAACCCAAAACATTCTAGGATCACGTGAAACTTGACATCTCAGGACAAACTACACTTCACACAATTATATCCTGTCATGTTCATGATTTCTGTAATGAAAAACTCTACATAGAAGATCCAACACAACAACTGCTTTAGAAGGACCACCAGGAATGTGCTCTCTCTTTTCCAAATCACACAAGGAACAAACAAGAGGAATGTCTTCTAAACTTTAACATGCCAGTGAGCACTGAGAAATGGCACAAAGTTGAGTCTGTGGAGGTTTAGGTTGGATATCAGAAAAAAGTTTTTCCCCCAGAGGATGGCTGGGCACTGGAACAGGCTCCCCAGGGAGTGGTCACAGCACCAAGTTTGTCTGAGTTGAAGAAGCATTTGGACAATGCTCTCAAGCACATTGTGTGATTCTTGGGTTATCCTGTTCAGGGCCAGGAGCTGGACTTCGATGATCCTGTTGGGTCCTTTCCAACTCAGGATATTTTATGATTCTATGATCTCTTACTGTGCTACAGGTATTAAAGATATAAATAAAAATATCAGGTTACATAAAGAATTAGGTACCTCAAATAAAGTTTTCCTGCATCACAAATACTAGTTTAATTTGCTGCATGAATTTTAAATACATTTTTCCATGGTGTATTTCCACTGAAAACAAATCTTTCAGTCTTCTATATTTCTCATCATGTGAAAAATCCTATTGAATTCACAGGACGTATATGAGCAAATATTTAAGCTTCCCCATTCACTTTTTGTACAGGATCAAAGCCTAAGGTCAAATATAATTTCCAAAAAGCTTCTTGACTTGAAAATCAAAGCTGATTTAGTGCAAAAGAAATACTCATTGTTGCCTTCTCTTTCCATTCAGCTATGAAATAACCCATATCTCTTGGAAAAGAAAATCATTATTGGGCATAGAAAGCTTCTAGAAGAAAGAAGATAAGGAACACAAGCCTGTGTGAGATCCTATTTGTCTCAAGACGAGACAATGAATCCATTATTTCTTTCACTAATAATAGTGTAAAATACTATATTTTAAAGACATACATCTACAACTTCTCAGTCAAAGCATTTTTCTACCTTGCAGCCTCATTTGCTTCGCTGTCTTCAAAATGTCCGTGTAATCTCATGTCCCTTTAACCTAAGTGGTTCTATTCTGAAAAATGCTCAATGTTTTAGCCAGTTTTATTTTGTCATCTTCTCCTTCTGCTCTCCATGTATTTGAAGAGGGGATTTCTCCAAAGAAGCCTGGGAAAACCCTTTCCCACACTGAGTTTCCTGAAGTGTGTGTTCTGGGTAGCACAGGAAGGAACTGTTCCCACCATCCTTGTCACGTTGTATCAGCCTTGGGGCTCATACATGCAGGTTTTTCCTCTGATCATAAATTAGTGTCAGGAAAATGGACTCAGATACTAAAAATTATCCATTTATAGAAATCAATTATTAGAGTAATCCCTGGCATCTTTTGGCATGGACCAGTTTACACTTACCCCTCTAAATACGGGCTGCTGTTGACTGGTCTCAGCACTATTGCAGAGGGGCAGAAGGATGAGACAAGTCTATTTTGAAAGATAAAAGATGTTAATAGACATGGCCAGAGAGCAGGCTCTGGCAGTTTCACTGTACTAGAAGAGACTCTGCCTTAAATTCCAGGTGCTTTGAACTATCCTTATACTGCCTTTGTGTGGGACTTTACCTCCACTCCTCCCAACCTCTGCTCAAACCCCCAAGTGCAAATCAGATCCCAGACATCACTTTCCTGGGCAAGCTCTAGGGTGGTCTTTGAAGACAGACAGACATGCATGAGTCTGCGTACCTACACGGATGCAAACAGGTTTACATAAATATGTCATTATCCAGAATGAGATCTTAGACTGCAACAGTGATGTAAAGAAATAGGAAAAAGAAGAAAAAAAAAAAAAAGGAAGAAAAAAAAAAAAAAGAAGAAAAACTTTGTGACATCCACACTGGTTATGGGTATAGGGGATATTAGAATGAGAAAAAACTGTAATAGCATTCATAAATTCAAGCAGTGTTTTGTTGGAGTGTTTTCCTGGTTGTAGCACACTAAGAACAAGAATTCATATCCTCCACTGAGCAATATCTATACAGTTGCCATAGAGCAGCTTTGTCTTCGTATTAGTTAGGGGTAATTCTATTTTGGTTTATAAAGTCAATGGAGCAGAACAGTGTCACAGGATAGTGGTCTCCCACTGCTACCTCGTTTAAGCAATCAAGCAAAAATAAAGCATATGTTACACCTTGTAATGTATTCCTCATTCTTGTATCCTTACACTATTTTCATTGTCATAATGATCCAGTATATCTTTATCTGCTTGGACTTTTTATATAAGTTAGCTTCTCTCTAAGGTTTACAAATTAATAATTTAACCAACAGCCATGTACTATATATTATTTTTTCACCCAGAAGCACAGCCTTCCTGAGTTACAGTCCACAGAAGATACTTCAGCTACAAGAGAAGTGGCCTACATCTGACAGCAAACTTCCACTGTTGTTCCGTGTCTCCTGCCTAACCCGTGCTGTGTTAGGTGAGCCTCAGTCGCTGTGCTCTCCTCAGAGTGACTTCCACAGACTGTTTCTGACACACACGAGAGCAGAAAGACACCCTAGGCTTGTGTTCAGCAGGGTTCTGGGGAGATAGCGTGTGACTCTCTTGTAGGAAATGAGAAATAATATCAACTCTTCTCCCACTTGACTGAAAAATGAGAGGGCACGTTATGGTTAAAGTATTTGATGAAGATGAAAATGGCTGTGCTAAGTTCTTGGTTTAGCCGTGTTGTCCCTGTAAGGATTTGAGGTAGAGGCTTTGCTTCAAAAGCACTTAGGATGATGCTAAAACATGTCAAAATCTGTGGGAATTTGTAAAGGTCTAAAAGCCATTAAATTTTAAGGTCCTCATTTGATACTCATTATTTCTCTTTTGGCTTTATTACCATTAAGAAATAATTGTTAGGGGGAAAAGAAGAGTAATTTTTCCTCTCTCCAATGTTTCTATTGAGATGGAAAACATCATTGTTAACACACTTCTTCCCATTACATATTCATATTAATCTCTCTCATAAGCAGCTCAGAAGGATGCTGCTGAACCAGTAGAACCAAAATAATAGGAATTGAAGTTCACAGTTCTAATGCAAAGTCAAAGCTGTAGAGTTTAATTTAAATTCCTTAAACATTGTCTCCTCTAACAAGATTTTCAATACCCTAAAGTACCCTACCTCTCCTCCATCCACCAGTGCAGAAGGGTATAAAAATCATCATCATGAAGTGTCTTACAATATGCTGTTGAAATTAATTCTTTTAGCTTCAGTGGAAGTGGGGAACCTGGGAAGTCTGAAATGTCATTTGAAGTTCTGTTGTGTAAATGGAGTGAACTTTTTCTTTTGCTTTTTATACAGTACATTGCAGATCAGGATCTTGACCTGTAAGCAATACTCTTAAAGAGAGGAGGGAGAAGGGTAATGAAAAAACACTAACTTGTTGTAAACTATATTTTCATTTCAGTGGTTTGGTGGCAATAGAATGGGCAAATTCTAGTTCAGTCCAGACTGAAAAATGCTTATTCCTTTAAGCTTCACTAGGATGTGAGGCAACATGGTACTTAACAATCTAATATAACTTCAGAAATGTTCCTTCTGCAAAGAAGGGTCTGGTTCAGATGATATTCTGAGATTCCTTGCACTCTAAATGGCTCTATGACTGAATTATTTTGATTTCTTCACTTTCTAGCCCTGTAGAGAGTTAGCATATATGTGGTATTGACGATCTAGAGCCTGAGCCTTGAAGCAAAACAAAGAGTGAGTCAAATTAACTGCAGCATTTAGATGAAAAAAAAAAAGCTTTGTCAAGTTCACTATTTTCTTTGTACATCTACAACAGAATTGCCATAATTTGATGATTTTTTTTTTCAGCTAAGAGCTCAGTGGAGGTCAGTGTAACTCAGAGCTGCATTACAAGGGCTTTAACTCAGTTTCCAAGGCTAACTATATATGCAAGTCACAGACTCTTGATTTTTTTACTGAGAAACCCAAGATTTATTTTTTTCTTCTCAGTCAGAAGCCAGGACACTAATCCTGAAAAAGAAGAAAAAAAAATATTGATCCCTTACCTATTAATTTAAAAATATGTGGTTTTGAACTCGAGTTCCCTTTGAGGACGCTGCAATGAATAC
Source organism: Myiozetetes cayanensis (assembly GCF_022539395.1). Lineage (NCBI taxonomy): Eukaryota > Metazoa > Chordata > Aves > Passeriformes > Tyrannidae > Myiozetetes > Myiozetetes cayanensis. The sequence continues at coordinate 110,783,103 of NW_026087411.1, read as the reverse complement.
GAGTCACGATCCAGCATACTTTCCTTCTTTTGACTAATGCCCTTTTCCATAGGAGCTGTGAAAGGAAAAAAAAAATCTTTTTTTTTTTTTTCAGTTATTCTTTCTTATTTATATACACACTCTGGGGCAAATGACTTTCCTGTCACCGGAGGGACATCAAAAAGGAAAGCAGTTGCAAATTTCTCACAGAGCTGAACTTCCTGGAATACTTTACTTGGCTTCCAGAAAATATTATTAAAAAAAAGTGGTTTCTTAGTTTCACTTGCTCCTTGAGGCAGGTGGAACTGAGAAATAGCTAACGGGGGGTTCCATAACTCAAGAATTATCTAGAGTATTTTATCTTGATTTTTTAAAGTATTCACATCTCTCTTTTCAGACTCATTTGTTATTAGTTGGACTTCCTGCTGACATTTTTAATATTTATTTTTAATTCCCTAATTGAAACAACATAAATGAGACTGATTTTCAAGAAGGTATTAAAGCTTCAAATTTTTGTGTTGGGCCTTTAGAGACCAACATTTTGAGTTCATCAGTAATTTTGGAAAATTTTGGGTTCACAAGAGGTCTCAGGAATTTAGACATGAGTATTTGGCTTACTATCAGTTTCTATTCTTAATCAGAGAATGGGAGAGGGATTTTTGTTTTTTTCTTTTTCATCTACTGAATATTAACAACAGATCTGATTCAGCATCTATCGTATGATAATTCAAGTGCTGAAAATCCGTTCAATATTGATTATAATAGATCACCGGTAAATTGGATAAGAATTTTTTTTTCCCAAAAGGTTTTACAGAGTTAAAACTAAGTAGAAAATGACAACATTAAATAGTGCCAGTGAAGAATTACTGCAGCAGCCATAAACATTTAATCTCATAGGCAGACACATGATTTCAGGCAAAACCTTCTCCCGTTACTAAGATTTACTGTTTAATAAAAAATGTTCTGATTAGAGGTAATGCTCTCCAATTCTGTTTAATGACTTGAAAAATTCAGAAGAAAATAATAACAGAGGAACTTTGCAAAATTTTGCCCAGAGGTGCATTTCTTTCTGTTCTGGATGAATCTTGTATGGCCTTATGGGAGCAATGGGATGGGCCCTTCAGGAGCCCCATTCACCCTCTGGAATGGATCACATCAACCAGAAAGTGTTAAAACCTTACTTCTTGGTAAGTGGTGATGGGATTTCTGCAGCTTCTCAGAAAATGGAGTCCAACTCTTACACCAAACAGGACTGCACAACCTACCCAAGTGTTGACAGTAAGTCTGGATGTTTTATTTGGATCATGTCATAGGATTTCTGTACAGCTTTCTAAGAAGTCTGAGGTTATATATTTTCTCACTTCAATAATTTGAATACAATACCTTATCTTGTCTTTTCCCACCAATAATTGCAACCGTGCCCTAATCCAGCAGGACCATCTCCAAAGAGTTTTTGTCTTGAGTGTCCAAGAGACACTCAAGGGAATAGTTCTTTCTTTCCTGATAGTTTTATATATATATATATAAATATATATTTTTATATATAATATCTATATAAAATACTAGTAGTATTAGAGTAATATTAGATAATACTACTGGTTTACTGGAGAGAGAGAGAGAGAGATACATGCATACACTATACTAGATTATTGGCTCCATGCAGTTGAGAGAAATCCTTTCTCAGCTTCTGGAATTTGAATCTCCCTGCCTAACAGTAGTCTTACCAAAGGCATTGCTTGCTGTGAAGTTTAACTCTATTCAGTTTCAGTGCGGCAGAAAATATTTTCTCCAACAGATCCTAAATGCAGAGAGAACAATCAAAGTATTGACTAAAATTCATTACATGAATCTGGCATAGTTTTATTTCCTCAGTGTGCGTTGTTCACAGAGGATTTAAGAGCATCTGTCCAGAAGAAGAGAGTCAGACTTAGCACAGGGATTTTAGAATTAAGGCACAGTAATTCTTGTCCAAGAATTTTTCCCCAAGGAGGGTGGTGAGGCCCTGGTACAGGTTCACCAGAGAAGCTGTGGCTGCCCCATCCTTGGAAGCGTCCAAGGCCACGTTGGATGGGCTTGGAACAACCTGGGACAGTGGAAGGTGTCCCTGCCCATGGCAGGGGATTGGACCATCTGGTCTTTAAAACATCCCTTCAAACTCAAACTATTCTATGACTCTGTGATTCTATGTAGTTGTACTTCTGAGTTCATGACTTAGTTTCATTAAGTGCTGCCACCCTACTTCTTTCTAGCAAAGAATCCCAAATGTTTAACTACACCTTCATGGCTCTGGCTGGAGCTGCTGCCATAACACTGACTGTATACACATAATACACCGTATTAGTGAAAGGGTTTCCATTTGTATTCAGGACAAACCATTAGTTCTAACCTAATTTCTTTATAGATGTCACAAACCTCTAGTTTTACTACAGCAGTATCCTGCCCTTACCTTCACCTTACACAAAAAACAACCCCTCTAATTTGACAACAACCCACATTTATTTTAGATTGTCCGAAATTTTACTGGACGCTGTTGTGAAGAGGGAAGCAGGGGGGCTCTTTCCAAGACAGTAGAAATTCAGTTTTGGTCCCAGAGATGCTGGAGCAATTGAGGCAGACTCGAATCTCTCTAAGGTATCGCTGCAATGATGTAAATAGGAGAAGCCACAAAGGTGACCTAGAGTTGCCTTCCTCCTCCCCACCTCTGGGGAGACAAGTTTTCCGCTGTCATCTCTAGATGTGGTTTCTGCCAACCCTCTCTCCATTTTCATCTTTGTCTACAGAAGTCTCTGTGGAGGCCGGTAGAAAGGGAAGGCTGGGCACTGAGAACTTGTCATATTTACTACTTTATCCTCTACCAGTCTGCAGGGGGAAAAAAAAGTTGCTATGAAAGGGGAATAGCTGGAGCGGGAAAGTGTCTGACTTTGGAAAGGAACATTTAGTACAGAGACTTTCACACTGTATAAAATTTCAGCTACAGCTCTCCTCTCCTCCCCATACACAGACAAAATCCAGCCAGCATCTCAACCAACCTTTCAAAACCTTTTTCTGGCTGGAGGCTAATTGCAACTTTGCATTCTGGGAAATACAGAGGGTGTCCAAGTCATTGAAACCGAGCCTTAATTTGGACCTGCGTCCCCTCCTTATTAAACTGTTAGCAATTTGGCGCATGAGAGGGCTGCTCCTGTGAACCAGAGACACGGCCCCCTCCCTGTCCTCTTATACTACAAAGCTTGCATTTTTCACAGTGGATTAGCAAGTCTAGACATCCTATAAAATGTCAATGAACGTATGGATCTTCAGTGTATATTTCTCAGGAGGGCTCTGCTTGTTTGCAGTGCTGCTCTCCCAGCCCGATCAATACAGCCACAACAGCCTTTTGCATTTTCTGTCAGAAAAACACAACCCCACTCATTGGATTTTATTTTTTCCCCCTTTCTTTCTTTCCAAGGCACTTAATCAAATAGTGGAGGCAGAGAAAACTGGAGGTGGGTGGGTGGGGAGTGGGGAGTTGGATCATATACACGGAGCACCCAGGGAAGTTGTGAATAAAGTGTTTTATTTTAATTATTATTACTAACCACGAAGGCACGATAAGAATTATCATGAGAAAAATCATACCTCAGGGGCGAGACAAGGACTGGGGAAGAAAAGGGAAAAAGGAGGAGCAGCTGAGTGCCAGAACCCCCACGGGATGTGATTATCTCCTGATAACAACATTCCCAGACTTATTGCTATTATGAAATTTCATTTTTCCATTTTTTTTATATACACAGATACATATATAAATTATTTAGGTGAAGTATTTCAATTCCCTGCAAACCGCGAGTTTGCATTAAAATGCTTCAACTGTGAGATTCCCAGGTATATTAATTTCCACCCTTTGAGGATGTTGAGCAGTCCATCAGAATAAACTCTTCATCCTCAACTGTTTTATGATATTATTACAATGTATTTTAGTTGGGGAATGGGGGGTGGAACAAGTTTTCTGAGAAATAGACTTGTTTGGGTTCCATTTGGTTGCTGGAGGGGAAAACTCCGCATAAAACGACTCTGGCTGTTCAGTAAGGCATCCTGATTTCTCCTTATTAGTATTTTTTTCCCCAGCACAGTTCTATTTCTTCTCTCCCAAGTCCCCTTCCCATCTACTTTAATAACAGAGAGGGGGGATTGCAGTCACAAGACATGGGGACCTCGAGGAGTGTGTGCATTCAGCTGCATGTTTTGGATGTTCAGTTTTCTGGCAATTACATACAAAAGTGGGGAAGGACTCATACTGTTATTAAAATCAATTTCACAATTTCATTTGTGATTTAACAATTTCTAGTGCTGAAAGACACAAAAAACCCACCTCATCTTTTTGTTAGGCTGGCACAGATTATGTGAACGACTTTCTAATTTCCTTTAAACATCCTTAATTCTTCCAGAAATTTTAATTCCAATTTAAGGCCCTGATTGTAGCTCACAAGTGTAATTTCTGATTAAAGTTCATAAAATCATGGAATAGTTTGGGTTGGAAGGGATCTTAAAGATCATCCAGTTTCAAACCTCTGCCATTGGCAGGGAAACCTTCTACTATTCCAAGTTGCTCCAAGCCTCACCCAACTTGGCCTTGGACACTTCCAGGGATGGGGCAGCCACAGCTTCTCTGGGAAACCTGTGCCAGTGTTATACCACCCTCACAGGGAAGAATTGCATCCTAATGTCTAATCTAAATCAACCATCTTTCAGTTTAAAGCCATTCCCCCTTGTCCCACATGCTCTTGTCAGAAGTCCTTCCCATCTTTTTTGTAGGGACCCTTTAGGTACTGGAAGGCTGCCAGAGGGTCTCCTTGGAGCCTTCTCTCTTCCAGGCAGAACACTCCCAGCTCTCCCAGCCAGTCAACCTTAAAGCCATTTGTTCAGGTAAAATCCCAATCCGCCCTTCAGAACTCATCTAATTGTTCCCCCTTCACTAAGGTAGCAAACAGGCATAAGAATTGAACTGAAGACAATGTTTCCTGGGCTTTTTTAAATGTTCTTGAAGCATTTTTTTAAGAAGGAAACCTAACCCCGCACCATTTTATGCTCTGTGAGTGCTTGCTGTCAGCTGTAGAGTCCCAATGCACTCACTGGTCTTAGTTACTCTAACATCAGTAGTACAATCTTACCCCACTAAAAAAATAAAAGTAAAACTACAGATCCTCATCTTACATAACCTTCCTTAACTCAGTTGAAATGCATAGAATTGTATTTAATCAGTTTGGCATCAGAAGGGGTATACAATGGATGCTTTGCTGTTTCCAAACTGTAGGTGACAAACTCTGATCTGTCCCATCTACTGCTGAGTCACTGAGGGACCTTGTTTAAAAGACAGCAATAAGGTTCAGAAAAAGAGTTGGAAACCTTAAGGGTTCTATACAAATGCACTCACAATGGGTTTAAAACCATGATGTTGTTTTAATATTCTAAACAAATGGGGTTTGTAACAGCTCTTACCTGTAAATTTAACAAATCAACTCCAGTGAATTGTAAAGTTAATAAATAACTTTTCTGGGCTGCACTGTAAGGCACTGGAATCCTGAAGGAGTAAGGGCATCAAAAAGTAAGAATTTCTGTTGCACATCCTATATGTCTAATGGAATATCATTCAGTCATGCCGCTATCACTCAAAATGTTTTTTTTTCTCAATGAGAAAAATTCATCAGACAAAAGCTTTGCTGTCCTAAGAGGTTGTTGTCCTTTAGAGAGAAGGTGCATGCCCTAGCAGAGACACCAAGTAGGTACATAGTCAAGTATCACAGAATCACAGAATCACTGAGGTTGGAAAAGACCTCAGAGTTCATCAAGTCCAACCTTTAAAGGCTGGAGTAAAGTATTAAATGAGCTCTTATTTTAAGTATCTCATGGTCATGCAAATAATTTGCATTATTATACCACATAAACACTCTGTGCAAACACCACAAAGAGACTTGATGTAATTTTGCATCCATAAAAGGGGTTCAGGTAATTTGAGGCTGAGCAGTGGAATGCTGTGACCATAAACTTCTTTCCTTCAGAGGGCATAGCTAATTTTCAGGAAGATAGGGATACACTACACAGAGTTCAAAGGAATGCCACAAAACTGATCCATGTGTTGGAAAACAAGCTCTACATTATCAGGCTTAAGGAGCCTTAACTTAGGTTATCAAAGAGAAAGTGGAGAGGTGAGTTGATCACTGTGTAAGGTGCTTAGAAATGTTTGATGGCAGTGAGCTTGTCATCCCTGCTAACAAGGGCATAACAAGATCCAAGGTCTGGAAGCTGAAGTTTACACAAATACAGCTTTAAAATAAGATGGAACTTCCTAGCACTGAAAGGATGTGGTTTAGTGGCACCTGACCATTATAATGTACTTGGCTTTCGGATTTTTTTAAGTGTAATTTGACTTCCGTTTATCTAAATTTTGGAATAATTATTTATTCTGTGCCTGCAGCAGCAGGAGGAGGAATCCAAAGGCCCCAGTTCAAGTACCTGGAAGGAATCAACAGTGGTATGTCTTTAGCATATTCAGGAAGACACTCCTGTATTTAGGCAACATTTACAACTCCATTTCATGTTTCTGAACTTTAGATTGATATTTATTGTGAGAGAATTCTCTTCTAGGGTATAACCTGGCTGTTGATGATTTGCCACCTTCAAAAATGTAAGAGGTTGTTTGCAACTGGAAATGGGATATAAAAGACAGAATTATTTTGATCCCTATTCTCTACATATCTGCCATCTACTCTGAGCTAGATATTTTGACTGAGAGGGTAAAATTTGCTCAGTTCCTATCAGCTCTTGAAGGATCTAACCTCACTGAAGTCTATGGGATTTTTAGCACCTAAACTCTTCTCTCAACACATTTTGTCTTCCGCTTGTCTGTGTTGAATTTCATCTGCCACTGTGTTGCCCAATTACCTACATTTAGTCAGGTCCATCTGGAGTTCCCACCAATCCTCTTGGGCCTGGATAACCTAAATAATTTTATGTCTGTGTCATAATAGCCATAAAATAATTCTGTGTCAAAACAATTTTGTAAATTGGTATTTCAACATTTGTCCTGAGTGCAGCTGAACAAAACCCTTTGTGTATAGCTCCAGTCTTTGCGCCTCAAGGACTCCCCTATTATACACCTGTTCTTGACAGATTGAGGCCTAAAACAGGAGAGCTTAGTCACATATTAACCAGCAGGAAGAAAGTCTCTCCTTTTTATTAATGCCTGCCTACTAGTTCAGTGTTTGGAATTCAGTCCTACCTATAAATCAACATCAGAGACTACAACCCAGTGTGTTCAAGAGCTTTGTTTAAACATCAAAAGAAGAACACAGACAAGCGCTATGGTAGAAATATAACTAATCACTTGCAAATACATCTTTCCTGTCAGTGGGAGCTTAACCTTTTTGTTTAATGTTACTGCAGGAAAATGCACTTATTTACAGTCTATCTATTTTCTTTAAAGCAATAGACAGGTTTGGCTATGAAAAATGATCACATTTACTCCTAACATAACACAAAAAGGGTTTCAGAAGTATTCCGTTTTCAGGAAGATTATGGGATTGGAAATTTCAAGGCTACAAAATGATTAATAGGAACAGGAGGTTGCTGAACATGTTTGGCTGACCCATCACTTGATGAAATGACAGCGTACTAAGGAGGAGAAATATATCTAAGGCTTTAGCTTGTTTGTTGACTGGTAATGAACACAACATGATTGCATGTGGCACATTGATTAGATCAATTTAACTTCACACTCTTCTCCTGGCTTTCTTAGCTCATAGGGGACTCTGGTAGGATTTAGCCATAGTGTGAAGAAAATCCTAGAATCTATAGACCATTCCCTTTAATTTGAACGCTGCAGATTATGGATGAAAGATTGGTCACCTCTAGGATTTAAGACTTCAAAGGAAAGGAAAATAAAGAGAGACACAGAGGGGAAAAATACAAACAAAGAGCTCCTGTGAGAAAGAACTGGAAATGCAGCCTCCTACAAGATGTGGGGTTGGGTTCGATAGTGCTCCTGAATCTGCTTTTCCACTTACTCACAAAAACTCCACTGAACTCAGTGGCATTACTCCACATTTACACACTGCAAAGAGAAGGCAGAATCAACCCCATTTTTCTATTGCAGCATAGTTCGTTGCCAGCAAACACAGAAAAGATCACTGCATTTCTGGTTTGCTTTCATCTTTTGGGCTTGATGGTGCTTCAGTCGATACAAGTTTGTCATTGATCAGCAGCACGCGCTTTGTCAGCGGGATCAGGACCTCTGTATTCCTTGTAATCTGTTTTGTAGGATAACAAAAAGTGCTCCTCCCCAAGGTTTTGGTTTTGATGCAAAAATAAATGCAAAAAAACCTGGTAGTACTTAGATATAGGGCCTTCCTTCAGGTGATACAAGTTGTCTTAGCTCTGTGGAGGTACAAATCCTCAGGTGGGCTTGGTCAACTCCAAAGTATTCAGCCCCAGCTGGAAATCTCTGGTTGCACTTCATTGCACTGCCTACCTGGTCAACCCAAGATCTTACCACCTGGAATTGTTTAATCCCAGTAGGAAGGTGAGCTCTCACAGCTGCTCACACACATCTCCCTGGTTCAATGAGGGAGAGAATCAGAGGGGTAAAAATGAAGAAACTTAGTGGGTGAAATAAAGACAGTTTTTTTGCTAAAGCAAAAGCTGTGCAGACAAGCAAAGCAAAACAAGGAATTCATTCCCCACTTCCCATGTTCAACCATGTCCAGGGAAGTAAGACTCCATCACATGTAATGTCTATGTGAGAAGAAAAACATCATAATACTGAATGTCCCCCAACCTTCCTCCTTCCTCCCATCAGCTTTTATTGCCAACCACGGTACCATCTGGTCTGGAATATCCCTTTGGTCAACTGGGATCAGCTGTCCTGGCTGTGTCCCCTCCCAGGTCTGAGGGGAAGTGAGGAGCAGAAAGAACTTGACCCTGTGTAAGATCTACTCAGCAGTAAAAGAAAAACACTCCTTGTGCTATCAATGCTATTTGCACCACAAATCCCAAACACAGCCCCAAAGCAGCTATTGTGAAGAAAATTAACTTTACCCCAGCCAAAACCAGTAGAGCATGTCCCTTATTCTCAGGGCAACATCCTTGGAGGATGTACAACAGATGTCACAGCACATGATGGAGCTGCCTTCACCCTCCTTGCAGCACATACAATCAACATTTATTCCTTTCCTCCACCTCAATTCTGTTAAGGCTTCAGCAGATATTTTCTCCTGGCCCCCAGGGACTTTGTATCACTCAGCTTGGTCTTCTCACTTCATCCCCACTATGAGTCAAGAGCATTTGCTCATTTTTAGAGGCTTTTACACCATCTGGAACAGAAATGGAGCCCAACTGCCTACAACAGGAACCTCAACCTCCACTTGAACTCTAGAGAAAGACTAGGTGTCTTCAGAGAGTGGCACACAACTAAATTAAGTAACAGACATATTCCTACGTTGTGATGTTATTAACTCCTTTATGGTTTTCATCCTTCAAGCTTTTCTTTTTCAGTTTTTTGGGTTTTTTCACTCTTTCCTATATTTGTCTCTCCTTTTTATTACCATCAGGTAGCAGAGAGGTCTCTTCTTTCAGACACTAGTTGCTGTCTCTTCATGCCCTTCCACCTCTACTCCACTGTGCATCTCAAAAATGAACTGAAAAGTAAAATTATGACCTTCTGTGAGCCTGTATTTTGTAATATGGGTTTTTCTAGTGTTTTGGCCTAGTAACAGTTTATTCACTATAAACTTACAGACCACTTCAGGCTCCAATTTAAATGAAAGCTGCCCTGCCAAGTAAGACTACCTTGAATTGCCCCTGTCCTAATGTAAGCTACAGTGCTTTAATTTCCTGGAGTGCTAATGGTAAAAATACAGCCCTAGTGAGCATCACAGGCTGTACAATACATTATAAATAAAGGTACACGCACTACAGTATTCAAGATAAAAGGTATTAAGCTTACTGTAGGGGTACTGTAAAATTTAGTGCTCTGTAGAATATGCTAGTAGTTTCTAAAACAGCAGTCAGATCCTCGCCAGGCACAAAAACAAAGCAAATTCAGGAAAGAAACTGTCAATAGCACAAGCTCTAGAAACCTTCAAAGGGTTCAGGTCTGATCTATTTGCTCTTATTCAGTAACATTTTTTTTTTCTCCTGAGCTGTTCCATTGAAATCATGATGTGGAAAAAAAAAAAAAAGTATAGTGCAATGCAGAACAGGTCAGTGTCTGCAAACCCTCAGAAAGAGCTCTTGTCAAAACTGTGCAACTTGACACCCAGCCAGGTTAAATAATGCTCACATAAATGTACACCCTACTTGGACTATAATCCTCTTACAATTTTGGCTCTGGGTTGGCACAGTACCTAACACTCCAGGATCCTGGGGAGTACAGTTTTCCAACCAGCCTCAGAAAATCAGTGTTGTCTGTGGTCTCAGTATATGGACTGAAAATTTTATGAAGTTCAACAAGGTGAAGTGCCAGGTCCTGCACTTGGATCACAACAACCCAGCAGTGCTACAGGCTGGGGGCAGAGTGGCTGGAAGGTTGCTCAGCAGAAAAGACCCTGGGGGTGCTGGTTGGCAGAGGCTGAACATGAGCCAGTGTGTGCCCAGCTGGCCAAGAAGGCCACTGGCACCTGGCTGTGTCAGCAGTAGTGTGGCAGCAGGACCAGGGCAGTGCCTGAGCCCTGTGCTGGGCACTGGTGAGGCCTCACCTCAAACCCTGGGTTCAGTTTTGGATCCCACATGACAAGAAAGACATTGAGGTGATGGAGCGAGTCCAGAGAAGGACAATGGAGCTGGGGAAAGGTCTGGAGCACAAATCCAATGAGGAGCAGATGGGGGAGCTGGGGGGGGAGGCTCAGCCTGGAAAAAAGGAGGCGCAGGGGGGACCTTTATGCTCTCTTCAACTGCCTGACTGGAGGTTGTGTCCAGATGGGGATCGGTCTCTTCTCCAAGGTAACAAGCAATAGGGACAGAGGACATGGCCTCAAGTTGCACTAGAGGAGGTTTAGATTGAATATTGGGAACAATTTGTCACTGAAATTATGGAAGTGAAAATCTTATTACATAAGGGGTTTTTTACAGCAGACAACAAAGTGCAGCTTCAGAGGACTTTCCTTCCAACAAGCACACTTTGTTATGAGTCTCTGATGTCCACAGCATTAGTTGCATGAACAAAGCATTATCTTTTTTAATTCCCATCCATCTAGTCTCATAGAATTTGGTTCTGCTTAAAGAGCAAGAATTGCTGATCACTGTCTGGACCCTCATATGTCATTATTTAACTCTAAATTTCCTTAAAGTTACTGGAAATTTACTATTTGCTCTGCAGTACCCTGCATCCCTTCTGTCATGTTTCCTACATACCATTAAAACTTCAGACCTATTCAGATGTTTTATTTATATACTCATTGCTTCCAAATACAGAATATCAGATATAGCTCAGCTGAGGCTCCATCCTGCAAAAAAATGTAAATGTGTTATTCTCAGCACCTGAGGAGTGGGAAAAAGGTGAAGAGACTCCTTAAATTGTCCATACCTTCTTGTAGATCATGGCTCCTGTCAGTAAAAGCTGAAAAAGCAAAGTATTTGGGGCTAATTTATTGCTTCTTTATTATTCCCTTTAAAAATGTAAGTTGATTTTAAAATAAAACATCCTTCTGAAATGGAAAGTTCAAACATTTAACTTGAAAAAGAAAGGTCTGTGCCAAGTCATTTAATGTTTCCTCTTTTCTAGCACTCTATTTCAATGAAACTATTAAAAAAGTGTGGTTGAAATTGTGTGTAGCTTTTTTCCTTCCAGGAAAATGCAGAGGGGATCAGTTCCTTCCTCTAAACTCAGTTACAAACTTGCATGAAGCCCAGGGGTTTATAATACAGAAATAAGTGAAAAAGAAGTATAAAAATAGACTAAGTGTGCCCACTCTAATACAGTGGAGTCCAGTGCTAACTTGAGACCCTCTAGGACATCCAGGCCATGTAGAAGGCTGGCCAAGTGTGACACAAGGTTGCAGGTGACCCATCTCCTTCTGGGGCAGCAGGTCAGCAGCTGGCATTTCAAGTGTCATTGAACACCCTTGAGTTGTGCCCAGAAAACCTACATGACCATCACTGTATTTGGTGACTAACTCACAATCCTCAGCTTGCAGAGCAAAATCTGGTCATGAGATCACAGAATAGAACCATTTAGGTTGGAAAAGACCCTTAGGATCATTGAGTCCCCATAGATGGGGTTTACTTTTAGGTTACTTTTGGGGAAGGGGACACGGTGTGTCATTTGGTGAAAATGAAGGTTTTTCATTACGTTGTACTCTCTGGCTGCAGATTCTACTGGTTTTTGGCTAAAAAAGTCATGCCAGCTGCCTGGAACAAGCCAGGGAGGTCACACAGGGAGTGGAAGAAGTGGTTGAGAACTGAGGTGTAGTGATATAGGACTGAATAAATGCAGAACATTCCTAAAGCATGGAATGTGACAGGTCTGAGCATGTGGGGATCCTCAAAGCTAGGGAGAAATGTTGAAACTCCAGATCTCTGATAAACTTCAAAAAACTTTACACCAGTAAAGCACAAAAAAATTATAAAAATATAAAATTATACATATACTGTTCCTCGATTTTGATGACAAAGAGAAAATTCTACTTTTTAATCTATATCCTTGGAGTTTTCCAATACCCAGTTCAGGAGCTGTGAGCTAAACATGCTTTCCAATGGTCTGTGTGCAGCAAGCAAAGCTCCAGCTGAAAAGCCCTGTGCTTAGACACTGATCAGATTAATAACCTGCAGCACACAAGCTGGAGCCCTTCGAGTACAGCCAGCGTGTCCAGAGACACGGGCCACTTGAACAATATGTGCCTGTGCATAAATCCACCCTCCACTTCTGCCTGACCAAGGGGCAATTGCCAGTCCATTGAGAACAGGGCACTCCCTGCCACTCCAATTACCTCCTTCCCTGTGGCCACCGTAGCTCCAATAGACACTTGAACTGAGGCACTGGTTTTGTAGGAATCAGAGCTGATGGTACAGAGGCCTTTGGGAAATAATCAATTACCATGTTAGAACAGAGTGTGGTGCTGATGGAGATCTTTGCTGACAAAAGCCCTGCTCTCACGAGGTGTTCAGCACTGGCTCTTCACTTTGCCTTTCACACCCTGCAGGACAGGCCATGCTGGTGAAAATAGACCCAGCAGAGGCTGCAGCTGATCTGGCCTTTAGTGCCAATACCTTCATTTACAGCAGCAATAGCAGGACTTGGCATCATGACCTTAACATGGTTATTTTGGAAATGAGTAGGACCCAACATGCTTTGAGAGGGTTTTTTGTAAGGAAAACTATGTAATTGCTCATAAGCAATTTTCTAAGTATCTTTTTATGCAGATTTAGCCATTATTTTTAATCTCTATTTAATCTTTATTTAATTGCTGATGATTCTCTTATTTGTGTTTCTTTAGCTGAACTCCCTGATTGGAATATAAGGGCACTCTTTGTGAGGCTTTTGAAACAAAATCCACAGTGGAGCAACAACAATTCAGCCCTAAGCCTTTTCCCATTAGTGATAATAAACAGCAGCTAATCCTTAGCAATACTAAAGGACGCTTTATTTTGCAGACTGTCATATCCTCTCAACATATTCTCCAAGAAAAAGAGAGGGGGATATTAATACAGTGCATCTCCTAGTGGCAGCGCAAGGGACATCACAAAATCATGGGATTCTACCACTGTGACAGGATGTCATTTCAATTGCCTTATTAACCATATGAAAAAATATATCACAACAGTGAGAAAACTTCTCAGTTATCTATATCTTACCCCTAAGGCTATTGTCATGAGCCAGTGGCACACTAAGGGAAGAGTACTAATTCAGTTGTCAGCTGCCTTGCCTATTAAACAGGAGGAAAAATACCAGCAACAAAATTGAAACAAGTAATAAGGGTAAAAGAAAGGTCTGGATACCCTTGTCCACTCGATTTCTTAAATTAAACAAATACAATTACTTCTCCTGTTTGCCCTGTCACATAACATTGTACTGGGACTACCGTGCTGCTTTCTAATTGAGTATTTTCTCTGCCTAAAATGCTACATGGATTGCACTTTAAAAACGTAAGTGCTGGAATATTATACTTCAGGTTCATGACCTGCACTGTAAACCATAAGAGGATGAGCAACAATCAGCTGAACTAAAAGATGTTCAGGGCTTGGAAAGAGTAGACTCACTGCTAAGGATTAAGGAAATCTGTTGATTTCTCTATAGAAAATCTGGGTTGTTTGATTAGCCATAGACAAACTCTTCATAGCAGGAGGTGAACAGTCTCCAGGTGCTTGTCCCACAGAGATCAGAGAGTTTTCTAAGACATGCAATGACGTGATTGCCTGTGTCCCTGCTCTTTGTAGGGGCACTGGAGACAGTTCCCTTACTCCAGTGTCATTTGGGAGGACTCTGCAGCTCAATAAGCACACAGATCTCCTGTCACCCCTCTGCCAGGACAGCCCACACTGTGGATGTATCTCAGGATACCTTAAATGTCACTACATGATCATATTCAGCCAATTGAAACCTGTCATAAACCGCAAATGTATAAACAAATTTGTTAACATTCGTTACTGTTACTGTTTCGCTCCACTTTTGGAGCGCTGTCCTGGTGTCTGGAGTGGTGTGGAAGGAGGTGTAAATCTCAAAAATATACTTTTCAGAAGGCAGAAATTTTTTCTCCACAATTTTGATGGCTGATATTAGTTGCTGGGATATTTGGGGAAGGTTCAGTTTGAGACTGAGACACACAGTCTCAACCTTTCCTGCGATTCTGTGATCCCTCCTTACCTTGACTCACATCTCCAGAAGGATTCAGGTCTTCTGTACGCCTCATGGTCCATACACTTAGGCAGCTGAGACACATTCTGCCTCCCCATCTTCCTCTCTGAGTCCACTTTGCCCTCACCTTTACTGTAGTTTGTCATTTGCATTTGTCATGTATATGTGCAGTTCTACACCTTTTTTTACTGGGATCTCACAGTGGTGACTATACAAATTCAGGGTAAATAGTCCTTTCAGATGACAGGAAATAGGCATTCCAGGCCTACAGGAGAAGGGTGGAAATATTTCTAGTGGCATGAGAAGGATTTCTAATCTTGTTCCTGTACCAACTAGTTACAGAAAGTGCACTTTCTGTGTTCCATTACAGTAAGTAATGGAGGATGAAAACTAAGGGAGGAAGGTGTTCCAGGGAAGGTTGATGAGTCTGTAATCATCAGAGGACTTGTTTAAATAAAGTTCAGCTATGGAAACAGTTACTATGAACTGAATATTATGTTTAGGTAAAAGGAACAAGATTTCTTTCCTGATCGTATCCACATCAGCACAGCATTAGTTCCAAGTTATCCACACTGCCCTTCAGTAGCACTCATTACCTTCACTCCCTCTGGAACATCTGCACGGCTTCCAGCTACAGAGCTGATGATAAGGGAGGTAGACTCTTAGTAGTACCCAGTGACAGGACAAAAAGCAGTGGTCACAAATTGAAACACAGGGAAAAACTTTTTCTTCTGATAAAGAGTCAATCTTTGGCACAGGTTGTCCAGAGAAGCTGTGGAATCTCTATCCCTGGAGATATTCAAAACCCACCTGAACATGGTCCTGGGTGACCTGCTCTAGGTGGCCCTTCCTGAGCAGAGAGAATGGACCAGATGACTTCCAGAGGTCCCTTAAATCTCAACCATTCTGTGACAGAGCAACGCCTGGTTTGGAGGCCTCTGTCGAGAGCTTAGTTTTAGGGCTCCTTTACTTCCTACACTGCCTGAACCCCATAAGGGTCTCATTCTTGCTGAACACCCTCCACACCAATAGTCCCTTTGTCTCTATTGTTTGCAAGATGTTTTGGGTCTATCAACAAAGCAGAGACCTCTCTCTCATAACCCACTGGCTTTCTTGGGGCACATCCTGACAGGGGTCCAAGGAGAAATCCAAACAGTCCTGGCTGTAGCTGGCCCCAGGGGCAGAGAAAAGGCCCTCACACTGTTCGGTCTTCCAGTAGGAATGTTGCCTTTAGCCTCTGCTGTGTTGTCACCCTTAATATAATCATAGAAAATAAAAATATGGCACACATCCCACCCGCTGGATTGAAGCTATTGGGAGGTAAGATAATTGGTATTTCCAGAGAGCAGAAAGCCAGGCTGGATGGTTCTGTTCACATTATACCATGGTTATGTTGCTATCATTCAGAGCACTGATATCCAGTAACATCAGCCTGAGCAAACTCACAGCTGTGAAAATAAGTTAAAACCTCTCCATGGAGATATTTCACTGAATAGTTGTTCTCAGTATTCATGAGAAGAAATATTTATTTGGGTGAAAACATAGACCCAATTCTTTTCAGTAAATTAGTAACAGACAATGCAAGTCAAAAGGGTATCTTTTTTTCCTCCCTTTTTTTTTTAATTTTATTTGTAGGCAGCCTTCAGCAATTTGTAATTAGATCTTTCATGCTGAGAGGAAAAAAAAAAAAAAAGAGGAAAGAGAGGGAGAGAGAGAGACCCATATTTCTGTAAAATCGTTAGTACTTTTGGCAGCAGAGGGCTGGATGCTCAGCTGGTGTAAATTGGAGATAGCTCTACTAAAGCAGGGAGATGCTCAGTGACACCATGGATATCATTCCTGCTGCCTGCAGGAGCCGAGTCGGAAGCAGCAGCAAAGTGTGGCGAGCCCATATTAGATACAAAATTAGCATGTTTGAGGAGAAGATGGAGATAAAATGAGAGATGTAAAAGCAAGAGCAAAGCAGGGTGGAAACATGTGGGGTCCTGGACAAATCAGGTCTGTGGAAAGGCAAGAGAAAACAGAGAGGAAGTGGAGGCAAAGACTATAAAGTCTGATGGTCACAAAAGGCTGGCAGAAATCTAAAGGAAGGGGCAGGAAAGTTCAGGAAGGTGTTGAAAGGGGAAATCTCATTTTCAAACTACCCAGAACTTAAAAACGGGTGTTTGAAAGAGTACTGGGGGAGAGAAATTATTTTAAGCCTTTCAACTTTGACAGGTTATAATCAATTGCTAGAAAGATCAGTCAGTGGAATGAGCTACCAAAAGATTTGGTTAAAAGATCCCTCATATTGGTTAAAAGATCCCTCATATTTATTGCACTAATTCAGTATCTGTGCAACAGCTCCTCTGAAACTCCTAAGTGTGGCAGAGAAAGAATGCAATTATTTAGGTGTTGAAATCTTTGGGGAGAGGATGGTCTCACTGAAGAATATCCACATCTCATATCTATATCTATCTCTATATATACATATATATGTACAGGATGATACTTGAAGCAGGACCATTGGACTGGCCTGTGCAGTGGAACTCAATGAAAGCTGAATGAAGGACCCATGTCCTGGGTCTGTTTGATTTCACTGCATATTATCACAGCATATTTATCATGACAAAGGCTCATCCACAGCCAGGTTAACACCATGAAACACTCTAGTTTCTGCATAATAGAACCAGCACTGGGTTTTTTGTTTCTTCAGGCCAAATGACCCACTTGGTATCATTGCCAGGAGAGCCAGCTTAATTTAAATGATCTCTCCTCTCTTCCCCTGTGTTTTCCTTCACATCCCCATGAGACTTCAGCAGCACAAGTCCTTTTCTTTCAAGGTAGGGCTCTACAGCCTGGAGTGAATTACAGGATCCCAAGATTGCTAAAGCTGCCCTTGACCATTTGATTTGGTAGCCTTTTACTGGGATCTTGGAAAAGATAATCCTTCATCCCAGTTAGTCCTCTGGATTTTCTACCATGGTCTGTGGAGGCAGATCTCTTCTGAGGCTGCCTCATCCTTCTATTGAGGTTCCTGCTATTCAGTGTGTCTCAATCTCATCTATATTTACCTCTCAGCTAAAATCCTTACTTTTTAAGGGGGAAAAGGGAATCTTTCTTTTGAGAAATAAATCTTTGTATGTCACACATACATTTGCTTCCCAGCCTACACAAGCCTGTCTTGGAATACCAGGTTCCCACTTTGAACTCTTCCCCTTTACAAGCTATAATCTGTGTTCCCTGAACATCCTTCTGAACTTGCTCCAACTAAACTATTTCTGCATATCAAGCTATCAGTCCGTCTGTCCATCTGGCTCACTAATGTTCTTCCCAGCTTATTTTGTTAGGGTCTTTTTGCTGTTGTATCCCTGTGTCTTTCTCAGGGCAAAGAAAAAATCTGCCTGCAGGTTAAATTGCCTGGAATATTCGGGTGAACAACAGGTCTGAGGACAAATGGAAGATATTTTTTGCTTAAAAAAAAATATAGAGTGAATGTCTGTGGGAAAATGCTGCTGGTGTGACCATCTGTGTATTGACATATGTTTGCTGTGGAGGGCTGAATCCAGCATTCAGTGCTTCAGTGGGAATCTTGAGTGCCCAAAGAATGGAGGGCTCAGCCCTCTGTGCCTTGCTCAGGTTTGGGGGAGCCTCGTTACTGAGTAGCACAGAATGACCAAAACTGCTGCACAGGTCGGACAGAAACTCCAGAGGACATTGAGTGAGTTCTGTTTGAAGCAATCAGTGAATCCTTTTCAAAAATAAAAGAAAAATCTCAACCAGGCCGATATAGAAATGAAACAAAAGAGTGACTATTCCATAATACCAGTAATAAAAACTCGACAATCTGAGTTCAAGGGTGGAAAGCCTCATTTTGTTCATGAAAGCAGACTGCAGTTTGCTTCAAAACATTGCAGAGCAGTGAAATTTAGAGTCAATACTCTCTTTTGATTGAGCAACTGCTTTAAATCAACTTGGCATGTAATCCAACAGAATTTATGGGTTTGAGAGGGGCAGGAAAGCTAAAGTTTTTGCTTTAATGAGTCTGAGAAAAGTCACGGACTGTGTAGCTGCTTCTTTGAAAGACTGCACATCACCATTAAAACAAAAGGAGTTACTTAATTTTTCTTCATCTAATTACTATTTAATGCTGCACTCTGGCATGAAACTTTATGTCAGAATTAACATCTTTCTCACAACTAGTTTTTCCTTAACAGTTATAACAAAAAGAAGTGGGTTTTGTGGAGGCCGAGATTAGCCTGAAAAGACTGGTTTTGATGCAAGAAGCCTCAAGAATGGTGTCTCTCACTGTAGTGTGTGCCTTTATCTGTCTGAGATTGGAATTCCAACAGGTGGAACTACATATTGAAGCCAACCATTAATGAAGCACATAGTCAGTCAAATACATGTAGCACAGGAAGGATATGGACTTGTTGGAGCAAGTCCAGGGGAGGCCACCAAGTTGATTAGAGGGATGGAACCCCCTCTGCTATGAGGAAAGGGTGGGAGAACTGGGATTGTTCAGCTTAGAAAGCAGAAGGCTCTGGTGTGACCTAATGGCAGCCTTCTGGTACCTGAAGGGAGTCAACAAGAAAGATGGGAAGAGATTATTTTACCAGAGCCTGGAATGACAGGACAAAGAGGAACGGCTTAAACTGAAAGACAGTAGGTTTATGATTAAATATTAGGAAGAAAATCTTCCCTGTGAGGGTGGTAAAACACCGGCACCGGTTGCCCAGAGAACCTGTGACTGCCTCATCCCTGGAAGTGTTCTAGGCCAGGTTGGATGGGGCTTGGAGCAATCTGAGATAGTGGAAGGTGTCCCTGCCCATGGCAGGGGGTTGGAACTGGATGATCTTTAAGGTCCCTTCCAACCCAAACCCTTCTGTGATTCTATAATTCAGTGAATTTCATCTGTTTATTTGAAAGCTGTTTGCTCTGAATACCAGAGCACTGTCAACTCCATGGGATAATCATATTTAGATCATTCTTTATTTTCTCCTTCCTACATATGTTTCATTCAGAAACCATAAGAGAATATCAAAGTTTAGTTCCTTGCATGTCCTTCAAATCAGAGAGTTCTGGGCCTGAAGGTCCCCTTGTCACTATTCCAGTTCAGACACAATTGTGCTTAAAAGCTTTCATGAATGTTTCAGTATGAAAAAAATAAGAAAATGTTATTAAAAAGAGAAAAAATTTTTTTTTTTTTTAGTTTGGAGGAGTTTTTTAAACTCCATTATATATTTTTAATTATATGTGTTGAAACAATCATAGAGATGTTTGTAATGGTAATTTTTAGTTTTACTAAAGGAAAACTTTTTTTTAGTCATGATTTTCAGTAAACACCACAGTCACCCAAAACATTTCATTTAAAATGTTGGTGAGAAAATTATAAGTAGGAAAGAAGATCAAAGGCAGGAGTAGGGGAGAAGTCCTTTGAAAAGTCAGACAAAAAAAAAAACATTTTTCACATTCCAGATGGAGGTTTTCCAGAGAGTATGGCATTTTCCAGGATTGTTCCAAATGCTCTAATGATCTGCTTGACTTACCCAGCTCCAGGATTTCAGACTGGGCTCATATACCTAACTTAAATCTTAAAGTCTCTCCACTGGGGTTCTTCCTCAGGGATTCAGTTAAGAATGTAGGAGGTAAATCACTCAGGAATCACAAATGGGATATGTAAAGAAAGCCCTCTGAGTTTTAAAATGCCTCTCTTGAGTCATATTGTCTTCCACAAGTAAGGAGAAAAGGCATTGCTCTTCCTCACTTTTTTTTGTCTGGGAATTTGGAGTCATTCATTTTGGAATTAACAAGGAGAAAGAGGGTCTGAAGGTTGCTGGAGTATTTATTTGGCTATCACTTCAAATTTTGGTGCCTGGAAATGCAGGGTGGTTTCAAAAAGATTTGAATTTTTAGCCACGTATTTCAGCATCCAAAAAGCTTTGGAAAGTCACACTAGGGCATATTACAAGAAAAGGGAATATCTAAACATGCTGATTTCAGTATGTGTTGAATTAATTCCTTTGTAGATGTTCTCACATCCACATCCTGGTCAGGGGGACTTCCTTATTTCTAATTTATTGGCTGAGAACAAAAACATGGAGCATCTAATGGCAAAAATGTTTTTGCAAACTTGCTGATATGTTGTCTTAAAGGGAATTGTGAGGAGATAAACCTGTTTGGCAAGGGGGATGGTGGACACATCCTCTTAATTGTCATAGCTGCTGTTTTTGAAAATGTTACGTCCGGTCTGTTCTTTGGGCACCATTTTTTTTCACTGACATTACAAATTTTTTTCCCAAAAATTTGCATTAAAAAAGAGAAAGAACAAGTGTTTTCTGCTAGTCTAGGCAATTTACTGTGCCAGAAGCTAATGAGACATGAATAAAGCCAGAAATGCACATCTTTTCACTTCTTTAAACTTTCCACCTTTTAGCTGCTTCTGATTTTTCCTCAGATATCAGCACAACTTCACTGTGCTGTCAAAGCCTAGATATGATCACATGGCTAAAGCCCAGCAAAAATCCCTCATTTCATCCCTTCATTATTCCAATCTAAATGGATGGCTCTGAATCTAGAAAAGAAATTGGTATAATAATAATAATAATAATAATAATACCTTTTATTGTCTCACTCCCCACCCTGTAATGGTATATTAAGGAAACAAACAAAATCCAAACCCACAAAACTCATCAGGACAAGTAACTGCTTTTTGGATGCTATTGATTTATTCATTTGTTTGCACTATATTTCTTCATCACCAACCAGACTACAGATTTCTCCCAACAAACAAGAGAATTTTATTCAGACAGGTCTTGTCCCTGTTCTGACACACTGCAGAAGAGTGCAAGGATTAGGGAGGGGAAGGGAAGGGAGGGCCAGATAAGACAGGAGAAAAACAGGAACCCTTTTGGGGCATCTCACATCTTGACAAGTTTATATCATTTGGGAAATCAGGACCTATGAACTGTTCCAAAAAGATAACCAATTCCACCCATAGTAGCTAAATTTACATCCTTGTGGAAAAGATTCTAATAGCATTTTGATTAGAATATATATATATATATATAAATGGGAGAATTCCAAAGGAAAATGTACTTGTCTTTTGGATCAGCAGCATTACTCATTATTTCCCACTGAAAAACTTCAATAAAATCTGGATTTAGCACTTCAAGTATAAACACGTGAAAAATCCTCACACATTTGGGTTCATATGCTCAAGAAAACTCTCATGAGTCCATGGATGTGCATCCATTCATTTTATTTATTTGTTTTTACTTAGGCTTATGTATAGAATAGAATCCTGGAATCACTAAGGTTGGGAAAGACCTCCATGATCATCAAGTTCAACCATCATAGAAAGTACATAAAACTTAAAAGACATTTTAGGACCAAAATAATGAAGATTGATTTTTTCCTTGCCACTGGAAGTAATTCCTATGTCTCCTTGGTACACACTGTGAGTAAGACCTGTAATTTTCTCCTGTTCTTCCAGCCATAGCTCACTCCATTGCAATATTGCTGTAGTTTTGCAGTGTAATTAATACTCTGAGGAAACTCACTGTGAGAATCTCTTGCTGAACTGACCTGGCAGGTGACCTCCATGTAGGAGGAGTAGAGCAGCTCCCACTCAGCTGATCACTGAAGCTGATGGAATAAGTAACTCTGACATAATACTGCCCAAAATCAGCAGCAGAGGGTCCAGACTGGCCAAATTAGAAGGGTGATTCAGACCCTTGCTCCTACCACTGGTGCATCTTTGACTCCTCCTGAGCACCGTGGCATCATGACTGGGCATCGCTGAGAAGCTGTACAAGGAACTGTGCTCTTTGTAACTCTGGAGCAGCCCAAGATGCTCTCACACCATGGCTTAACTCAACACCAGCTCTTCACAGATGAGTAGAAATGCACAGGTGGAAGGAGCCCTGAGAGATGGTGCAGAACAAACCCCTTCCCTGGGACATGGGAGGGCTTTTCTGCATGTGAATAGCTTTGCTTTTGGCCACAAAAGCTGCTATCAACAGGATGCAGTATTTCCTTAAAAATAATTGAAAAACTGAGGTTCCTGTAGTGATGGGATAAACTCAGATCACAACAGTTCCTTATCCTGTTGGTAGCCATTGATGCAATTCACACAGTTTATGATAATGGTAAATTATATGAATTAAAGTGGATTAAAATAAATGCTGCAAGTGTGCAGAGGTCCCTCAGAATCATGACCTGATAATACAGATCCGTTGTATTAAATTGTACTGGAGCCAGTTGTGCACAAATTTCTTGCTGTATTGTACTGAACTGCTTGTTGTAGCACACTTGCAATGGCTTTTTTTCTCTTCAAAAGCACTAATCTTAAAAAAACTCTCCACACCCAAAATTTTATACTCAGGAATATTGTCTTTGATTTCACCACTGAACATCATGAAAGGTGAAGGTACAAGGGATGGTTTCTTGTGATCTTACCTACATTATTAGGATCAAGCTTGAGTTTTCACCTTCCCCTGTCAGATGGTTGGACCCCAAACTAGTAGGACTGTCACCTCATTCCTCTGTGGTCCTCATCAAATATTTCTCATTCAACATTCCCTGGACCCACTGGAAATTACATAGGGAAGCCCAAATTCGTGCTAAATGTCAGGTCATCACCTTTGTTGGCTTTATACCGAAAGTGGAAACAATTCAAACACCTTCTTCTCATTCAGAGCAAGGCTGGGCAACCAAAATCATAAAATCATGGAATCACTTTGGTTAGAAAAGACCTCTAAGGCCATTGAGTTCAACTGTTAAACTATCATTGCCAAGTTCACCCCTAAACCATGGCCCTAAGCATCACATCCACACGTCTTTCAAATACCTCGAGGGATGTTGATTCCATATCTTCCCTGGCCAGCCTGTCCCAGTGTTTGACAACCTTTTCCATGGAGAATGTTTTTCTAATATTCAACTTACACCTTCCCTGGCGTAACTTGGGGCCTCTTCTTCTTGTCCAGCCCCCAGCTGGATACAATCTCCTTTCAGGGAGTTTTAGAGAGTGAGAAGGTCTCCCGTGAGCCTCTTTTTGTCTAGACTAAACTCTTCCAGCTCCCTCAGCCACTGCTCATCAGCCTTGTGCTCCAGACCCTTCCCCAGCTCCATTGCCCTTCTCTGCACTTGCTCCAACCCCTCAATCTCTTTCTTGTCACATGGGACCCAAAACTGAGCACAGGATTCGAGGTGATTGACCATCACTGTGCCGAATACAGGGGGACAATCAAAACGATGTCCTGCACCCACTGAAGAAGTAGTGGCAGCTCTCTGAGCTTCTGCACAGCGTGTGAAGCATCGTTGGCATCTCTGGTGTTTTACAGAGCTGCTGGAGTTTTTGCTGTTACAGCATTGCCACCTAGTGCTCCTGTGCTACAGTTCAGCCAGGGCCTGGGAAACGATGTTTTTTAGCAACTGAAACAAGTACAGAACAAGGTTTTTTAGCAGGGTTTTAATATTTAGAGGACTGGACAGGCTGCAAGAAATACCGTGGGTTTTTTGGGTGATCCACCTCTGTCAAAGCACATGAAAATGCTCCCAGTAGGTGAGGAACTGATGTTGTAGTCACTGCACACTTCTGAAAAGAAAATTGCATTGAAATATATCTGCTCTAAAACTATGAATAAAGCCTAAACTGGTCATCTAGACTCCTGCTGCTGTAAATATATACATATGTTTCCCCCAAGTGGTAAAACATCCAACCTAAATGAGAATGTGTTTCTTAAAAATCTTGATTTATCATTACACGTGTTTATTGATAAGCATGTGTTTATCAGTATTAATTATCATAATCACAGTAAACATCCTTTCTGTGTTTTCATCCTCTCTGTTCATCATCCAGGGAGCCACCATTACTTACAGGTGGGTAATTTTGGTTGAGGTGAGTGTAATTCAACACTCAAAAGTTTAGATTACAGCAAAACTGGGAAAAGATTCAGAATCCTTATAACCCTGTATTGTAGCCACATTGGAACTCTCTCCTGTACAACTTTTAGGAGAGTTAGAGTTAGTCCACTTCTGAACTAAATCAAAGCTTCCTTGTTTGTTTTTGCAGTGATGTGTGAGTGCAGTTTCACATTGCCTTTTGAGGAATTTGGGGTTTGAACATTTTAAATTGGATCCCAGTGACTATGCTACTACAAAGAGAAAAAGAAAACCTGCAGGGGAGAGATAGGATTTTATTCCCAAAAGAAAACAGCATAAGAGCATCTATTCTAGATAGTCCTGGGGACAAGGTTAAAAGTTTTGCTCACTGTAACTGTGTTGATTTGAATTTTTGCCAAGTGAAATCACTGCCTTTTCTGCATAGTTCTAGGTAGGAAACATGTGGAGATGGGATTGAAATGGACTGGCTGCAGACAGTGTTCTTGAATTCTGTCAGAGTTTGACACTCTTTTAGTGAAGTTGTGTACATATGGGCTTCAGCCAAAGCCATGGAGCTTTAGCATAAATCATATGAGTGTACCAAGTTCTCTAAGATCACACAAATAGCTGGTACTAGTCTACACCACCACCTGTTGATTTGCTGGCAGGCAGGAGGGCTCTTCAGAGGGACCTGAACAAGCTGGAGAGATGGTCTGATTCCAACGGGATGAGGTTCAGCAAGGCCAAGTGCCGGGTCCTGCACTTTGGCCACAACAACCCCATGCAGCACTACAGGCTGGGCACAGAGTGGCTGGAGAGCAACCAGGCGGAAAGGGACCTGGGAATTTGGATTCACAGGGAGCTGAACATGAGCCAGCAGTGTGCCCAGGGGGCCAAGAAGGCCAATGGCATCCTGGCCTGGATCAGGAACAGTGTGGCAGCAGGACCAGGGAAGTGATCCTTCCCTTGTACTCAGCGCTGGTGAGGCCACACCTGGAGTGCTGTGTCCAGTTCTGGGCCCCTCAGTTCAGGAAGGACATTGAGGTGCTGGAGCGGGTCCAGAGAAGGGCAACAAGACTGGTAAAGGGACTTGAGCAAAAGTCCTATGAGGAGAGGCTGAGGGAGCTGGGTAGTCTGGAGAAGAGGAGGCTCAGGGGAGACCTCATCACTCTCTACAACTCCCTGAAAGGAGGTTGTAGCCAACTGGGGGTTGGTCTCTTCTCCCAGAAACCAGCAGTAGGACAAGAAGGCATGGTCTTAAGCTCTGCCAGGGCAGGTTTATGTTGAATATTAGGAAAAGGTTTTTGCAGAGAGAGTGATCAGTCATTGGAATGGGCTGCCCAGGGAGGTGGTGGATTCGCCATCCCTGGAGGTTTTTAAGATGAAACTGGATGTGGCATCAGTGCCATGGTCTGGTAACAAACAGCACTGTTGGATCAAGGGTTGGACTTGATGATCTCGGAGGCCTTTTCCAACTTGCTTGATTTATGATTCAATGTTTTTATTATCTCACTGACACTATGCTGAGGACAACATTTTGGTAACTATTCTACCACAAGATTTAACCAAAATATAGTCATCTTCCCCTTGTGTACACTTTCCCACTGACTGAACAGTTACATTAATCGCAACACCAGCATGGATATAATGGACTGGTTACCTTTACTGCTGCCATTTATCCTAATAAAAATACACACAAAACTATGCTTCTTATTTCTCTGAGGCAAGATGCATCTACACAGATAGTAAACCCAAGTCATTATAATTTTGGTTTGAAATGTCCTGTAAAAGTTGTTCCACCAAAACCTCTAGGCAAGTTGCATTTAGGTGAATCCAAATGCAGCTCTATCTGTCCATATGGGATTTCAGGATTACTCCATTGGCAGTGTCCAAGCAACAGGGAAACAGCCTGGCTCAATAACCAGTGGAGGCAAAAGTCCTGGTATTTGTGATAGTTTATAGTGATATGCTCAGTATTCTACAGCTGTATCTGGAAATGTAAAGAACTTGGCAAATCAGCAAATTATCCTTGTGGGTCTTCTTGTTCTTGAACAGGAGAAGTATTCCTCTGTGTCTCAGCTGTCATCACATGCCTGACAGATTTTGGAATGGGATGTAACAAGGTGTCCAAAACCATCGGAGACAGATTTTTGTCCCCTACTAAAATAAACAGTAAGTAGTAACTTGGCCTCTTTAGCAAGAATCATGTGCCTTGGAAAACCGGTTAGTGGGTGGCTGGGAGCCCCTGGGTCTACACATGACTTACTAGATACTTACAGAAGGGGTTTCTACTCCTTTTAATGGTTTTACAAAGTGTTTTCCCTTCTTTTAAAAGTAAGAGATGTCATTGCACAGAGACTGACAAAATAAAATAAAATGTGACTTCTCTGAAACACATCTGGTGCTCTAAAATTTATTGTTGTAGGAATGACACTCATGTGATATTGGTTCTGTCTGTCATTTGGAGATGATCTTTTATCATTATACCATAATCTCCATTTGTGTAAATAACAGATGAACAAAGCTTTGTTTTTCAGATGAGCATGTGCAAAAGTGAGTTTGAATCAAAACTGGGGCATTCAGGTACATTTTACTCATTCTTGACATCAAACTAAAGAGAGTAGGCCCTGATATTAACCAATCTTTGCCTTTTAGATCATAATATTAAGCAAATGCAGAGAACTGTTGAGGATGATGAACAAGTTTATTTCTGAGACAGTTGCACTCTCTTTAAATAGGGACATATAGGCTCTTGTGGAGCACATTTTCTTACCTCCTTTAGAAAAGAGTATCTACCTTGGCAGTGCTGATATTTCTGACATGGATTTGAGGAGCGTTGAAGATACCTAGCTCAGATTTAGATATCTGCAATGCTTAGGGCCATGAAGATGCTCAGAGAAGGCAGGCTGGGAGAACTGGGGTTATTCAGCCTAGAGAAGAGAAGGATTTGAGGAGATCTTATAGCACCTTCCAGTACCTAAAGGAAGCTTACAGGAAAGCTGTAGAGGGATTTTTCGCAAGGGCATGTAGCAATAGGGCAAGGGGGAATGGCCTTCAGCTGAAGGAGGTAAGGTTTAGATTATATATTGGGAAGAAATTCTTCCCTGTGAGGGTGCTGAGGCCCTGGCACAGGTTGCCCAGAGAAACTGTGGACTCCCCATCCCTGGAAGTGTTCATGACTGTCATGAAGCTGTCATGAAGCTGTCCCTGGCCATGGCAGGGGAGTTGGAACTCCATAATATTAAGGGTCCCTTCCAACCCAAACCATTCTATAATTCTATGATTCTCTAAGTGATGGCAATGTAACAACACCAGTCCCACTTGGTACTGCTGTAAATGACTTCCTGCAATGTAAGGTAGGGGCGAGCTCATCCAATCTATTTCCCAGTGTCATCCTGTGATTCAAAATCGTTCTTTTCCAGCCTCAGAGTTAGGACTAAAAATACCTTGATGTCAATAGTCTGATTGTCCATTAACTTCAGACACCTCGGTCCTGCTAGTGCAAAACTGTTTAGAAGGAAGATGTCACGAACAATGACATTGATATTTTACTGAGGCTGGTAAACAGTAGGGTTCCTCTAAGATCCCTAATTCCCAAATTAAGAAGCACAACAGATTCTTATTGTGCAAACCTGCTTAAATTCAAGTGCAAAAGATTTCGTGACTAAACTAAGAAAAGCAAATTTTAGCTTTGACTGCAAATAACATATTTATCAACTCAATGCTGAAAAAGAAAATCAAAATAAAAGTCAGCTTGAGTCAATCAGAAAGAAAAAAGTTTATGGTTTCTTTTTCATTTTCTATTTTAAATTTTGTGTAGAGATAACCCTTATTTGAGAGTTTAGGACCAAGAAGACAAAATGTTGACCATTGCAACACCAAGTGAAACGTGTTGATACAAAAGAAAAAAAAAAATCACTGTTTTGGAACAGACTAGTATCCTGTCTCCAATAGGAGCCAGAAATTAATTTCTATGTACAATATTTCTTCAGAATTCTCTCCCAGCCTACAATAACTTAGAGGTCAGAGGTTTCATGAGCTTGAAATCATGCTTTGTACTTAACTCAATGAACTTCTTGGCTATGAAGTAGAGATAACACTTGAAACTATCTGAAGATTTAGCACTTTCAATATCTGATATCAGTGTCTGGAAAGAGGGAATTCCATGGTCCTCCAACTGCTGGAAGATACCTAAGACTGGGCATCCCCTATGGCCCCCACTGCTCTCGTGTATGGAGGAACCTTTTAGGACAGAAAGCCCCACTGTGAGGTGAAACTGCTTTGGCATCACAGTACATAGAGAGCAGAACTCCGATCATGGCAGCTCTTGCTGGATGGGAAAAGAAATACTTTTTAAAAAAAAAAACCCTCTCTGACATTGTTTTGTGGGCAATTATGCCAAAGTTGGAAAAAACTGTCTCTGTGACTGAAGTCTTCCTGCATATTTCCTCTGGCTTTGCCTGAGGTCTGTGATTTGCTTTCACATGTCTCACTGTTTTTATTGTAGTTACAATTTGTGTCATATTTCCTATATGAACCTAACTAGGAACACTGATCTTACTTCCATAGCAAAATCATTCATAGATGTGCTTCACAGCTCAGATCTGGCAGATGATGACATGCAAAAATGATGGAAGATATTTCTTAATATTTTTTTTCTCTCCCAACCACTGAAAAAGCCAGTGTGTCAGGCCACACAAATGCAAACACCCTTGAGAGTGTCTTAAATAAGATCACTAAATCAGAGAATCAGAGAATCACAGAATGGTTTGGATTGGAAGGGGTCTTAATGATCATCTCATTCCAAAACCCCTGCCATGGACAGGGACACCTTCCAGTATCCCAGGTTGCTCCAAGCCCTGTCCAACCTGGCCGTGAACACTTCAGGGATGGGGCAGCCACAGCTTCTCTGGGCAACCTGTGCCAGGCCCTCACCACCCTCCCAGGGAAGAATTTCCTCATAATGTCTAATTTAAATCTCTCATCTTTTAGTTGAAAACCATTCTTCCTTGTACTTGTCTGTCTCTTCTGAAGCTCGGTGTCTCACCGACCTGCAGTCAGATGTCAACGAACAGATTAAGGCAAGAATCTGAGAAGCTGCTGTGAGTGTCAGTGTTCATCCTTGTCCATTTTGAAGAGCAAGGAATCCTCAGAAAGAAATGAGCTTCTTGGTTCACAGATCTCTGCAGCACAGATATAAACTTCATTTAGTGAAGATGTTATTTATGTTCTGTTGAACACTCCGGATAAATTGAGACACTGATTCAGGACTCATGGATTTTAGGAATGCTGAGCAACCTTTTTTTTGATCTGGCTTCTAGTAGGTAATCCTCCTGTCTTCCAGGACCTAGAAGGCTCCTGGCCATTGTGTGGACATGGACTTTATTGGTGCTACCTTTCAACTAAGAGCGTGGCTGTGGAGGAGGTAGAGAAGAGCTGTCTGTGGATCACCTCTCTGTTCAGAACAACCTCATGACTAACCCCAGTGTCAACTAAAACCATCAGCAAGGAACTCTGTCATGTGAATTTACACAGAGCATATTTCTTGGGTCAGGCACGAAATCAAAATTCCTTTAAGGAAGACGAGACTTTAAACACTTGCTTTCGGGAAAAAAAAATTAAGTCTCCGAAGGCCTTATCTCACACATGATACAGTCACAAACATCTGCTTCCGCTTCAGTTTTTCCTTCTGTTAAAAACTAAAGAGAATGTTTCCAGATCCCTGGAGCAGCTGTCCCTTTTAAGCCAGAGACACAGCAATATGACACACACTGTTGGCCTGTGAATGGGAAAATGCCGTGTTTAACAAAACAGACAATTTTTATCTCTTATTTTTTGGACAATCATTAGGCAAAGCAGTGGGAGTCTATTACCAGATTTTTCATACAGTATTTTGAATTTTGAATTAGAAACAGGCAAGTGTATGGGGGAAATTTCAGGAGAGTCTCATCAATAGCAAATGCAAGATGCAAATTCAACTAAAGCCTGCAGTTTAATCCTCATTAAGGGACTCATTGGTGTCCACTTTATCAGGATAATGAGATAGAAAATAAGAGTCCCAAGGGAGACCTTAATTAGGAGTTTTGGCAGGTCTGTTAAAATGAGTGGATGATGATGACTGATTCAGGGGGGTTGCTGTCATTGCATTTTCCTGCTAATATGCATTTACAAATATTTCTTATATTCCTAAGCCTTAAGGTCTAGTTCAAGTAGCTCTCTTCATTCTGTGATTTTTCAAATCCTTCCTCCAAATTCCTACAGGACCTTCAGTCCCTCAGACATGAAGACACAGGTTTACTTGCAAGCCTCCTTATAAATTGTTATGTCAGTGGTCAGTGTGTGAAGCAGTTTGACTCTTACAAATCTGACTAAGGATAATCTTAAGGCAAAAATAGTGGAAAGAAACTCCTGGTCAGGACAAAAATATTCAGTCAGCCCACAGTTCAAGATGGGGTAAATCATTTAATCTCTCTATGCCTCTGATCAGACAAAACCTTTTTACTGTGTGCACAGACCACAAACTCTCCAGTGTTGATTGTGGCTATCAGCTGCTGCTGCAGCATGTCCTCATCACATCACATTCCTGTTGGACTGCAGCACATCTCCCTTCTCTGCTTTCTCCACAGTTTAGGTACTCCATGCCATTGGGCTTGGCTGCTACTTTGGCCAATTAAATGTTATTTCATGGACAGGCAAATTCCAGCCCCTGAATGACTCTGCAGTGCTCTGACCCCAAAAGCCAGGAAGGATTTTTCAGTCAGCACAGTCAGTGGGTCAAGAATGCCCCAGGCCATCAGCTGCTGGGGTCTGGAGGATGTGCTGGAGAAATGCCTGTCTGTACCAGTCCTGTTCTTGCTGTTTTTATCATGACTCTTTTAACAGTAACTACCCAGGAACAGGCTTTCACACTAGAGGGACATTTGATCTGACTATACGAGTAATAAAATAACTTTAACCTTTTATTATTATGCTAGTAATTAATGTTAATAACAATTTATTACCGTACTATAATTTTTTGACTATGAAGTGCATCAGTAACTTTTCCCTGTTCCAAGACAGAGAGTTCACATCCACACAGATCATCTTTACTCATCCCCCACAACCAATGACTGAATTTCCTACCAGCCATGATCCTTATGTGCAAATCACCAGATGCTATGTGGGTTTTTTGGTGGTTGGAATGGGCCAAAACCAAACAGTGAGTCCAGCAATTATTCCAGCAATGAACAGTGCAGTTTGCCACATGGCAGTGCTGGGACCTGGGGCTGGCTCTGCTTTAGTAGCACAGCTGCAGATTAAAAACATTCTTCATGAAACTTCTTTGAAATCACTGATGACAACTGCCCTTCTTTCTGCATTGGAATTAAAGAGTACTATGGAAAAGTCTTTTTTTTCCTTTTATGATTTTTTTCTTTTACAACACAAAATTCATAAGGAAATTGAGAAAACTTGAGTAAATAATTGAAAATCTAGGAGATAAAAAATTGGCTACTGAAGCATACTTAGTCTGACCAGACTAAAAATTAGTTTCATTTCCTCTGTATAGATAAATATAGTACTTATACTTATTGTTGTACAATCTTCTTGAAGGGAGTAATATGATATGAGCAAAAAGTGAGTGAAATTCAAGCAGCAATGATTTCATTATTTAGTCCTTTAAAATGTACAGGATTGTATTAAAGTTCTACTCCTGATTTTTGGACTACTTTCATGTTTGAAGCAAGGATAATCTTCAGACAATTGTTTGCTGGAGAGGACAGAGGGAAATGACTGACAGAATTTGACTGCCATTGCGCTAGGGGAAAGAGTGCCCTGATTTGGGAGGGGGTCTATTGGATTATCTGCGATAAGAATGCAGGGAAGAACAAGTTATTTCAATGCAAATGCATGGTATGGAACAACCAAAGGGCTTGGATTTTAGGAAAAACTTCTTCATTAAAAGAGTGGCATTGTAAGAGGCTGCTCAGGAAAGCGGTGGAATCATTATCCCTGGAGGGATTTAAAAGACATGAAGATGTGGTACTTGGGGACATGGTTGAGTGGTGGGGGAACCATTGGAGTTGAGGATCTTTAGAGGGCTTTTCCAACCTTAATGATTCTATGATTCCAGATTCACAGCAATAGTTATCCCGTGGCTGCAACAAAAAGTGATTATGTAGGACACGCTGGTTTTGTTGTCTTCGGATGATACTCTCGGGCTCATGGTGCGACTCTTGGGGATGATCCTGTGCAGGGCTAAGGGTGGGACTCGATGATCCTTATGGGTCCCTTCCAACTCAGCATACTCTGTGATTCTGGCTAAAATAATTCAGCTCAAAAAACCCTTTTGTAAGGTAACATAACTTGTCTTGCTCTCTGGACAGGAGCCATGGGGGCTCAGTTCTGACTGGGCAATCGTTCCCGCATTGCTGGGATAGAAATAGCTGGGTTGAGGTTCCACTCTGGATGTGAGATATTGGGTTTAAGGCATCAATCCTAATTTC
This sequence comes from Myiozetetes cayanensis, assembly GCF_022539395.1. Taxonomy (NCBI): domain Eukaryota; kingdom Metazoa; phylum Chordata; class Aves; order Passeriformes; family Tyrannidae; genus Myiozetetes; species Myiozetetes cayanensis. The sequence goes on along the minus strand of NW_026087411.1, from coordinate 110,749,956 downwards.
CATCAATCCTAATTTCCAAAGCTGTCCCTGGGATGAGGGTGGTCCATAAGGCCTCTGGAGGCACGTCCTGACTGTTTTTTCTTGAAACAGAGAAGTTTGAGATACCAAAGACAACAAAGTTGTCCCACTTTTCTGGCAAGGCTCCAATTTGATAATTACTATTTCACCTTTACATATTCCCTGTGCAATTTTAATTGCAGAAGCTTACACACATGTCCCCCTTGAATTCATGGGCCATTGCTCAAGTGTGATTCATATTTGCCACACTGACTCCCAAAATAAAGGGAATTTTGTCAAATCAGACAGAGTAGAGGAATTTGTACTGAGGCTTTTTAGCTCTGTATTCCACACACAAGAGAAATGCTGTGTCCCCATGTGCCACCTCCAGAAAAGATCTTTGACACAGTGATGAAGAGAGATCACAGGAAGGCTTTATGTCTTCTAGACATTTATATATTTATATATTTATACAGCTTGATATGATTAATATCAAGTGATGATGTAACTTTTATAGCAATATCCTATTACCATAATGGCAAATAGAGGTCTCAATTAAATTCTATAAAAGGTCATTTATAATTGAAAAGTTTATTTTCCTTCTGAATGAAAAAAAATGTTTTTTCCTAATGTTAATTTGCCTTTTAATTCCAGGCAATATATCGTGAACTTTCCTCTATGAGACAGAAGATTCTTATGATTCCTGATATTCTGTGCATATGAAATATGAACTCAGGGTTGCCACTATTTAGCCTTGGAAATGCAGTAAAAGAGATGAAGCATCTTCAGTTTCCCACCACAAGGTTTTCAGTGCTGACAGTAGCTTTCCACATGTTTTGTAGTTTTCTAACATCGTATTTTAATACCTAGAGATCTGAACTCAGTAAAGTATTGATCTCTTCAGTGATGTGCTTGGAGATAAAAATTACTGCTATTCATTACTGACCCTATGTTACATATGTAAGAACATTATCAATTTTCATCCATTCTAATTGTTTTTGCTTACAGCTGATGATACCAGTCTTCAGAGATTTCAGGTTGAGAAGTATGACTTTTCTTCTAGTATTATTCAATATTATTTATTTAGTGCTATTTAATTTTGTATCATTACTTATTATTTATTATTTCTAAGAAAAGAGTATCAATTAGAAACCAAACATTTTAAACACGTTGTTGTTAAACAGACACATTTGACTAAATATTTCAAGTCGAGTTATTTTTACCTCTGAACAATGTACAGAGATCTTTATGGTGTGTCTTTGCTTCCCACCCAAGAACTTGCTGGAATAGTGGCTTTGTTTGTTTACAGATTTGAGGATTTATTGCTTTATTTGGTACTCCTGGGCATGCAGCAGGTAGTTATTCAACTGTAACAGCTCCTGAATCCCAGCTGTGCCTACTAAGCACACTGAAACTTGAGAACATTGGATCTGCTGCAGACATTTATCCCGAAAATCCCTTATCAGAAATCCCTGTGCTACACTGCGCCTCTGAAAACTGTGTTAGTAGCAGAAGAGTTTTATTCAGCCTAAACTAGTTTTCCTCTGCACTACAAGGCACCTCTTGACATAAGCAGTTTCTGTCTGTCTTTAAACATCCCCATTTGAGGGACAATATCGATAAGGTTATGGAAAACCAAGTGTGGAATCACCCAAACGTTTCAGATTTCCTCGAGGGTTTCCAGCAATGCTCTGCCTGTCTGAACGATGTTTGACTCCATGGTACCTGAACACCAAGCTGAGTCAGAGGGACTGGAGTCACTGATGTTTTTTATCTCTGAGCAAATACACTGTAGATGATTTCAGAATCGCCTCAGGGTCTTATTCGTGAGGTTTTAGTGAGCATTGGTTACAAGGGGAAAACAGTATTAACTAGAAACCAAACAGAAAATAACTAAACTGGGTCACTCCACAGCCAGTTATTATAAGGGCTTTCTAATCTCTCAAAGGCTTTCCTATTTCTGTCCAGACACTGGTTTTATAAAGTGTCCCTTTGGAGAGACAACTTGCATCTTCATTTTCCACTCCTGTCTTTCACACTTCCGTGAAAGCCTTCCCAGTCATTAATCACCAGCTTGCAGCAAGACAAGCAGAACCTCTGAACCTGTCTCACACCAGAGTGCCATTAAGAAAAACAATTTATCATTTAACACAATGTTGTTCACATGTGAAGTTTATCTCTCCTAATGAGATGTTGTTCTCCATGGGTATTTTTTCCCCCTATTTCATTATTATGACTCCCTTTAGGCAGGTTTCCCTTGAGTTTTAATTATGAAAACAACACCTGTTTTCAATGCCACTGTTGGAGTTTTCATCTGCTCCAGAGAAAGCATTTGCCTCTCTGTTATCTCCAATGTCTTCCAGTCTCTGCACTGATTTCCCAGAAAATGCTGTATCGATTTTATCATTGACATTTCAGTGAATGCCTCATCTTCCTCATGCTTCCTTCTTCTGAATTTTAGAAGGCTACACTGCCCCTTGTTCTCTCTGGGCTTCCAATTAGGGAATACCTGTGATTTTCCTTTTTTGGTTTTAAACCCCTGTGTGATCAGACTTTTTGCTGCTGTGCCCTGTGCTTTTTGAACCTGCTCTGCAGGCCCTTGGGGAAATGGAAGGATTTTTTTTCTTGGTCTTCAGTCAAACCTTAAGACCTGATACACTATTTCTAATAATTGCTCTGCTCTTAAGCTCAACATTACGAGTTGTTTTCATCCTTCACGTTCATGTTGGTTGGGATTGAAGAGCCTGGTGTTGTGTCATATTCAGTACATCCACCAAAACATCTAATATTAAATTATGCTTGTTTTGGCTTCAAAACCATGGGCAAAATGTTTCTCCTACAATATTCTGTATTATTCTTGTGTTAGGTTTTATTTCACTAGTAATAATAAATAGTGGTGAATAATACAGTTCTCACCTTCAGTACCTTTAGCTCTTATGGAATTTTTCATCACTTTTGAGGGAAAAATAAGGTATCAAAGAGGTAAAAAGTATTATTTTCCACTATATAGTAATAATAATAATAAAGCAGTTTATATCTAGCAACTTTCATTGAAAGAAAAAGAAAGTCTCAGAGCACTGCCAGGCTTATTACTCTAAGGAGCTGGATACAATTGAGTACTAGACGAAAGATCTATGTGGAAATTTCTGGATTTTCCTTAAAGAAAGTGATTTATCACACCAGCCACTGTGTCAGAGCCAAGAAATTTCCTGACCTCCAGCCTTGAATAAAGGAAAGAACTGAGGAAGATCTATATCCCACAGAATAGCCATGTATGGAGGGAGTTCAGGATCCATTTTTTCCATCACTGAAGAATGAGTGACTATTTTAAACTAGAGATTCAGCTTCCTCCCATAATTTACAAAGATAAATAATTGAAGGATCAAGACACTTGTTTTCAGGAAAGGATGGATCCTGCCCAGATTGGCTCTTTCAACCTGATATCAGAAGAATCAAACTTAGACTAAAACTCTAATTTTTAGGTAGGTAAAGGTACATTAGGTATTTTCCTAAATCTTACTAACAGGAGCAGTTTCAGGTATAATAGTCATGTTCCAAATCTGATCATTCACCCTGGAATAACAAAATGTGAGCTGAAATTTTAATAGAATACACATCATCACCCCTCCTTTCATCCCTCATGTAATGATTGTGTTAACAGTCAGTTCCTTGTCTTCCCACCCAATCGTCACCAAAAAAACAACCTCAGGAAAACAATATTTGCAATGTTTACTTTGTCCATTTTTCTAGGTTCTTTCCAGATGAAAAAGTTGAAAATTATGCCATGGCTGTTTTTTTTCTTTCTTTTCTAGTGTGTGAGTCAAAGCAACTCAGTTTTCACTGTGGATTTTTTGGACCAGTGTTACCTCACTGTTAGATAATTAGAGATAGGATCCATAAGCATTTCTCATCTTCACTGAAAATAAACAAGTGATTGAAAATAAACAAGTGATTGAAATTAATGCAGGTTTAGATTAAAAATAAACAAAGAAACAGATGGATAGAGAAACATTGGAAGAGCTTTATAATAAAAATTTACGTTAACCTCCTTCCTTCCCTCTACTCCACCTTCTTCTCTTCCTTCCAGACCTTGTCTCTTTTGAAATACACCTAAATTTCTGTGAGGACAGATCTTTAATTTTGGAGTTTATCTGCAGAAACCTCCCTTTGAATGTATGCATGTGCATATTTGTGTATGTATATATTTATATATATTAATATAAATAATGATTTCTGGGACCAGATAAAAAATATTTTTTATTTAATTGAATATCCATGTAATTAAACTATTCTGCCCATAAAAGTGATGGTTTCATTGTTTTTCATTTTCCTCTGAATAATATTTTGAAGACCTGGAAGAATAAAGGTGAGTTTAAATAAAGGAGAGGAGTATATTAAAATGAAGGAGAAAATACAGGATTAGTAGACTTTGCAGTTTATTTGGAAATTTGTTGTCCTAACTCTTCTTTGCCGTCCCAGTGGCAGATGATAATTTCAGTTTAGGGATGGTCACGAGCAGCGTCTTTGTATCTTTGCTGCTACTTAAAAGAAATATGGCAAGTTCCCCTCAAAGGATATGAATATAAATGTAAACCTGCATTCTGATTTCTCTCATGGTTCTTCTGAGGTCTTACATTCAGGTGAGCAAAAGTAGCATGAGATTTTCCTCAGCCATACAGGATTTCCTGAGTACATCCCAATTCCTTTACTAATGTGTTTTTTTCCAAATTGTCCTAGTTTTCCAAGTACCATCACAGAGCAACATGTTTCCCCTTCAAGCTGTTGGCAAAATTCATTTGGTACTACAGTTTTTATGCTTTGTGTTGTATTTAGCCAGCAATGATACTTTGGGGTAAAATCTATGATATATTAGGATTATCACTAGGAGGGAGGCGGCTGAGTAGTATTACTGAAAAAAAAAAAACACCACAAAAAAAGTCTGAGGCCAAGGGTTTTCAGGAGAAAAGAGAAGCCTTAATTACAGCAGAAAATTTCAGATACAGTGGAAAGCTGATGAAAAGCCTTAAGGGCCATCTATTGTGGTAAATGTAATAGTAGGTTATATGGGAGAGGAGTTTGTGTAGCTGGATGATAAAACAGGAGCTGAAGGACCTTGCAGTGGAGACTTGACTTTTGGGAATGTTTACAAGCTGTGGCATTAGAAGTCAAATTTTTTCCCCAAGAGGTTCAGAACATGTCCTGTAGCCCATGGCTTAGGTTTTTCCTAGACTCTGGAAAACAGGGATGTAGTGAAAAATGAAGTGGAACAGAAAGCAATACAGGAAGAAGATTTCTTAGTCTTCTAAAAGTTTTCCAAGCTTTGAGCAATTCGCTATAAATTCACTTAATCTATTAATATGAATATGAACCTGGTTTAGTGGAAGGTGTCCCTGCCCATGTCATGGGGGATCTTTAAGATCTCTTTCTAACCCAAATCATTCCCTGGTTCTATGATTCTATGAACAGTCTATTTTGTTACAGAGAAAACACCCCAGAATCCCATTTAACATGCATCAGTATAATCTGTTCTTTAATATGTTGTGAATTTGATTTATATCTTTGTCATATTTTTTTATCTGGGAAAAAAAAAATCCTATCAAGGTCTGAACAAGGAGATTCCAATGGGTTTGGTTTGGTTTTGTGATATTGCAGCAGGAAAAAGAAAGGAGTAACATTTTCAGTTATCCATGCTCCGACAGTTCGGATGACTCACATCCACAAAGTCATATCCCTTGAAGCACTGGCTGATGGGCAACTTTGCTAGAACAACCAACCATTCATCAAGAGTTAATTGCCAGCATTGGATAAACTTGCAGAACCCAAAGAAAGCTGAGGGACTTTTTTATGTTGGCAAAGCCCATTTTTCATCGGAGGCAGTTGCAGCCTTGGAACTGCAATTGCTGCTGTGCTTTGTTAAATTTGGTATTCACAACAAAAAAAACAAACCCACAAACAACACGAAAGTGTAACAAAAGCCCTGCTAATGTTCAAATTTTATAGTGAGATACAGCCACCAGGCACTAGCACAGAAGAATATTTCTGATTGGCTACCAGCTGTCGGAGCTGAACAGATGAGCTGGAAAGTAGCAATTTACAAGCTATTTCATATTTAAAACTGTTAAGTCCTGTGCAAAACAATCTTTTCTTTCTGGGAAAAACAGCAGAGAAAAAAAATAAAGATCCCCAGAAGAAAAGAAATATCCACTGAGAACAGATTCTCCCAGCACAGAGAGGAATTTCAGGTTTCTCTTTATTCTTTCAAATACTTTGTATCTTTCAAACAAATACTTTGTTCCTACAAATGAATTAGCATTGTTTAATTACATTAGAAATCAAACTAGTTTCTTAGAAACATTAATTGTTGCTGTGTTGTATAATGTCACAGTTTAACCTACAGCTCACATTTTAATAATTGCTGTTATCAAGAGCTATTTTAATACAAAGTCTCCCAAAATTTCTGAATGCAGCTGCCTAAATTGTGATTAACTAAGAAAGATTATTGCACTTAAACTAGAATGGAAGTAATAAATGTTTATTTCAGGAAAATGTAAAAGATTTGTGCAAAACCATCGCATTCTATATATAGTCCTTCATTTAACAGCTCTACAAACCTGCAAAAGTTGGTTCTTGTTGAAAACTGCCAGGCTACATACAATGAAATCTGGAGTAATAACACCAGAGAGCTGTCAGTCAGCCATCCATCCATCTAATTGGCTTCTTACCATCTTTCCATCATGTTTTTTTTATAACTGGTCGCCTCTGGCTAAAATGCAAATCATGAGGAAGAGCCGTCTAGAAAAAGCTGCTGCTTTCTTAATTATCTGTCAGAGTATGGACCAGTGGACCCTGGGCCGTGGAGTGGAGTTATGCTAAGCAGAAAGGCATCATGGGAATTGGAGTGACAGCTCATTTTCCTCCTGTGCTTTTTCGGCGTTCGAATGACAATGCAGAAATACGGGTTTTTCCCACACTTTCTCTGAACACCTGGGCCAATGCTCAGGGGAACACAAAGCCAAAACTGTCACATTTCCAGACATGGTCTTATTGCTGTCACTGTGACAGGATTGTTGACAAATGCCAGCAGTCATCTCAGCATCTTGGGAAATGTCTGCCGTGGTTGTGTCAACAGCCTGACAGAAATTGTTAATGTTTAAACTTCTTCCACTGACAGAATCCTGTCTTGCTGACAGTATTTGTCATATGAAACTCAATCTTTGTCAAACTTGCTTAAAAATTAACACTTCCTCCATTTCTTTTGCAGCTAACTGCCTGTGTGCTTTTTTTTCCCCTTCCTTAAGTAATAAGATTTCAACAAGGTAATATTCCACAGTCCACAATGAGTCCAAGAGCACAAGCACATTATGAACTTATGGCCAGCTTGTCCTTTTGACCTCTGCTACAATGATAATTATGCTTTTATTCCTTGCCCATTTTTTTTGCCTTAGGAATCAAAGTTCTGAATTATTCAAGAGCCATAAAAATCCTATTTCTCAGTGTACAATGTGGAAAATCAATTAAACAGAGTTAGCTTAGCACTTATATAAAAATCAAGTTACAAGTTTGTAGACATACATTAACTGAGTCCTTCTCCAACTTTGGTTTTGAAGGTCAGTCCAAATGGACAGAGAAACAGGGTCAGTTAAGTTTCACCTGGGAACCTTATTCCAGCTCTCAGTCTGAAAGTTCATCAACAGAGAATCACAGAAGGATTTGGGTTGAATGGGACCTTAAGGATCATCCAGTTCCAAGCCCCCTGCCATGGGCAAAGATGCCCCCCCCCTAAATCAGGATACTCAGAGCCCCACCCAACTTGGCCTAGAATGAGCATTGGTTTGTACCAACAAAAAGACAAGCCACATAATCAATGTTGTATATCTTCCAAAAATGACATGGGGATATCACGAATCAATTTATTTGAGTGCACATGGTTACACCCAAGAACACCTGAACTAACTAATCATCATTAACTTATTGGGTTCTAAGAATGAAACCATAGCATGAAAGAGTTCTGCATGTTTTTATGTCAAAGTAGGAAAATTGGAAGGACAAATGAGCAACCATAAGTGTGGAGACCTTCAGGATGATGCAAGGCGTGGTCTTGGAGCTCCACTAGGAAGAGTTTTACCACTGAATCCCTATGGATACCCAACCCATGTCCCCTGGTGGCATTATGCAATTAATAGTTATGAGGGTGTCATTAATTAGTAAAAAAAAACCCACCAGTTGTTCACACAGATTGAAGATTTCGCAAGAATGATGTCCTGGATATGTTTTAAAGCTGGATATTTATACCTTCTCCAAATTATCGCCTTCACAGAAAATACTAAGTGGTCACCTGTTTAACCTTTGGGGAAGTGAAGCCATTCTGTTAGTAACCCTTCCATAGGCCTGGTGTTGTGTCCCAGATGTTTCATTCAGATCAAATGTTGTTCTTCATTTGCCTTCTTGAAAGGTTTTTGAATATTGTCATTTTCCGGGCACTGTAAAGGCCAGATGCAAACCTCAGGCAGGCAAAGAGTTACTCACAGGTAGCAGTGATGTAAAAAAGAAATACAATCTGAGACACTGAGCATGGGCCAGAGAGCTAAGGCTGAGTTTTTCTTCACTGACTCTGCTTTGCAGTTTGGGTTTTTCTGCTGTTGCATAGGGCAAATTATTAAAACTTGGGTGCCTAAAATTATATGAACATTTATACACCTGTCATCCAGAGATCTTTCAGCTTCCTGGTGGATTAAGTTCAACTGCCAAGAGAGGTTGGGGAGTGTGTTTTCTGTGAAATGCTGGGATTTTAGATGTTGAACTTTCCAGCATCATGACTTGAGTAGTTTATATTCACTGAAATACAAGGTGGTCTTCCTGGGGAACAACCAAGGTGCCAAGGAAAAGTGGACTCCTCTTTAATTAGGAAGCAGCTGAGAAAACATTCTTCATAGTCCCTTTATGGATTTAGTAAACCTTACTCGAGCTTAAGAAATTATTTAAGAACAAGGTCTTATTTTGCCTATATCTTCACTTTCACACTTACCAGACTGAGCTAATTATATTCAGATACTCTGATATATCTAAGAAAACAAGAATTGCAAGATAATAGAATGATCTGGTGTTGCTATTTCTTGTCTTGAAGTGATTTTGATATTTATGATATAAATATAAAACATAATGATATAGGTTTACTCTCTTACATCCTGGAGAGTAAAATTGGTCTGAATGTGTTTAAAGTCTTGAAATCTTATAAAATTTCCAGAAGAATTTAAATTTCCAGCAGAAATTGAAGATATTGACTACCTGAGCTGCTTCAAAGAATGAAATTTAAACAGGGTTAAATTAGGATACATAAAATATTACCAAGCCTTCCTGAATTTTGCATTGTTCAATCTCACAAAGATCTTTCTCATGCTACTGTACTTAAAGCTGGTTATCAAGCAGAATCAGTTCTGTTTTTCCAGTGTACTGGAATGATGTCGGATAAACGTAGCAGATGGTAAAATTTGATATTGCCAACGTGATCTGTAATTCCAAGAAAGTTTCAGTTCAGAGACTTGCTTTGTAAAGCAATGCCAGCCTTATTTACAGGTAAAGAAACTCAACAGACCAGCCAGAGCTACAAGGCAAGTACATAAATAGCTTGTATTGGTGCATAGACATGTTTATGTGACTTTTTCAGAGCCATAAGGTGAATTGGTTTCAGACCCAAGTTCAAAATCTCATGTGCTCAGAATCAAACCCTTTGCATGATAGAAATAATCCCATATGTGTCTGTCAGAAAGTATGCTAGGGAGTTTGAAACCAATCCATCCTGCCATTCCAGAGTTAGCTCCGGGTGAAAGTTATGTGTATCTGTACAAAACAGAATTCTGCTCATAAATTTGTTTGGTTTTTAAGTTTTCTCTGTCAGAAAGAAAAGTCTGTAGGTTTAAAACTTGACTTCCAGTTTTCAATTTATGAAATATTAAATTTGACTGGGAAAAAGAAAGGGTTTTGACCGAGACAATGTAAGCAGGGCTCAGCAGCTTCCTACCAGACACGGCCAATGAGGAGACCAGGGCTACGCAGGTGGGGCCCTATCAGATGTGAGATGCAAAACTCAGCCCTGCAGTGAGAGATTTTGGATCCACACGGGGTTCATCTGGAGGCTGCTTGAACTGAAGGATAGATATTGAAAACTTAAACTGGCTTTTTGTGTTCCCTGGCCAGCCTTGCAGCAACCTGTTCTTCCCCCAGCCGTGGCACATCTGTGAGCGGCTTCTGTGAGTGATCACCTGCTCTGAGGGAAACTGAAAATCCTTCATTCTCCTTGACACAACTAAGATGATGTAAAGAACAGAACAGAGTGGAAAAGCCTATGAGAGCAGAGCATAGAATATACAGCCCGAGTCCTGGGCTAAATAATTATCTCCGGGTATTGTATTATTTGCATAATTAAGAAGTTTGGCTGAATTTCCAACACGCTGTCTCCTACATCAGGGAGGTGGTGGGGGCGAGTTAATCAGCAGGAGGAAAGTGAAGGTTAATGAATTGTTATTCAGATGGTGCAGGCCCTGTGAGATTTGTGGATAATTGATACCATTTGGGAGCTAAGGCGGAGTGGAAGATGAGACAGGAGCTGCTGCAGCAGCTAGACTGGAAAAGAGCAAGCAAATGATAACTTAGCAATTATCATTTTGATGGGTTTGTTTGTCTTTTTTTTTTTTTTTAATCTTTCTCTGACTTGTGTTTTGGTATTTGTTTTTGGGTTTTTCTTCCTCTTCTCTTCCCTCATGAGTTGAGTGGAATTAGGATGGATACAAAAGAATCATTCAAAAAAAATTAACTATCTGGCAAAGGCAATGGCCTTTGAAATCTCATCTGGGAAATCATCATATGGAGGGTGGAAAAGATAATTTAGTGTGGCCTGGAAGTGTGGTGTCAGCATCAGGTTGACTCCAGCCTGGGTTTTTTCCAGCAGGTGAAATTCCCATTTTGCAGAAGTTCAGGGTACACCCTTACCCTGTTATCAATTCCTTTTAGTGCTACAAAAACATCTAGAGGACCTAAAAATGCTATTGTATTAATCTTTGTCCAAAAAGGTTATATACCAAGGACCCTGCTGTTTTAAACAAGAAATCTTATATTACCTGTAGTACCTTAAGCTAGAAACAGGTGAGTAAAAGGAGACACATGTACTAAACTAGGTCATTATAATTATAAACTTTAAACTTTCTTTCTGAAACACCTGCCTGCATTTGACATCCTCAGCAAGATACAAGAAACACCACTAAAAGATTTCTGTCCAAGCACAGCTTTCAGATGACCATGATTAAAGATTGTCAAGAAGGAGGTCTCATCCATCTTGGACTGGTTTCCTGTCCAACAAAATTATTTATACTTTAGTTCAGATAAAATTTTTTCCAAATAAAGTTATTTATATAAAAATATGTATAATTTAATTCAGGTAATACCCTAATGATGGAATTTTTAGGACCCAAAAAAAACCTCAAGAAGATCCTTGACAGTGGCTGCCTACCAAAAACACTTTGGGACATTTCACAAACACATTTCAAATGCTTACTTTTGGCCCCCAGTCAGAAACATATCAACAAACATGTTGACTTTTTTTATCAGTCCAGAGACAGAACAAAAATGTATTTCAGCAGCAGTGCTGTTCGTTGGATAAAAAATGGGAATTTTAATGGATAGGACAGTCTCATATTTCAAAAAGTCATTGTTGTGGATCCCAGGTTGCCTGAATGGAAATCTGCCCATTCTCTGCTGCTTCCTCTCCAAAATCAAAAGATTTGGGGTGGAATATTTTCCCTTCAGTGAGTGAGCATTCTGTGAAGAACTGAAATCCAGTGCTGAAAGGTGGAGAGGAAAGGCTGCTCAAAGCAGGGTAGGGATAAATTGTTTCTGTTTGTTGCTTCTTATTTAGATGGGCTCATAGAACAGTTTGGATTGGAAAGGATCTTAAAGACCATCTCATTCCAACACCCTGCCATGGGCAGGGACACCTTAAATTAGACCAGGTTGCTCCAAGCCTGAAGATTAATGGTGACAATCATCCACTAAAATAATGTAAAAATTATTGTTCTCTACTTCTAAGAGATTGCTGGGATGGAAACATGAGTCCTGTTGATACAAACAGGTGAGTTCCATGTTAAGTCCCAAAGGTTTTGATATGATGTCCAATATAATAAGGAGGTTATGCAATGGCTCCAACATATGGGAGTAGGCAAAAGATGGGCAAAGCATTGATCAGGCACTGGAACAGCTTGCCCAGGGAATCACCAATCCTGGAATTGCTCAAAAGGCACGTGGAGGTGGCACTTGGGGATACAGTTTTAGTGCTGACCAATGTGGTACTGGGGAAATGCTTGGACTGGACAATCTTAGAGGTCGTTTCAAAATTTAATGATTCTGTGAGTCTTTCAAAGCACTGAAAACTCTGAGGTTTAGGTTGATTTTAGGAAAAGCTGATGCTGACATGTAAATTATGCCTAAAGTGCTAATAAAGCCTAGTCTACACACCAGTTAACAGGAAGAGCAGTCCAATACAGCTGCATCTTACTGGAAGGCAAATGATACTTTCCTTATGGTATCATTGATTATTGCCTTTCTGGAAAATTGGTATTTTGCTGCCTGTAAAAGTTTGCTGCATCTCCTGAGCATTTAGGTTCTCACTCTAGGTTTTGTAGCAAACCCCTATGACTTTGGCCCAAATGCATAAGATCAATATGATATGTATTTGGACTTTATTAAATATTTCCCATCCCTTCCACTGGTGTTAGTCTAGAACAACTCCATTTCCCTGTCATATCCCACTGAACTGATCTTTTCCTTTCTACCTTGCCTGGCTGTCTTTGAACTCTGTTTTTTTTCTTTTGTGTTCTTTTTTATTTTTTATTCTTCTTTTTTTTTTTCCCCATTCATATTACAACTTCCTGCACCTTTGAGACCTTAGCAACTTCAGGAAAGTTTTATTTATTTATTGAATAAAAAATTCAGTGGGAAAAAGAACATACACTCACACGTACCTGTATGGTGGGAAGGGGAGGGGGTGCAGAATCTAGGGCACATCTTGCCGTGATGAAAAAGATGACAGGTGCCCCCCACTGCAAGCGTGGGACTGAGAGACCGTGGATTGAATTTAAGGAGGATGCCAGTGACTTCAGGGAGAGATCTTCTACCTGCAATATTTCCTTGTAGTTAAAATACACAGCACACTGCTGCAGCTACTTACAGAGACAGGCAAGTGTGAAAATTAATTTAAGAGGCGGTTACACAGATTTTGGGTGAAGGTCTGAATAATGAAAATAGCACTGCTAGGGACATATTTTTGGCTGATTCCAGTGCTGAAATACACTGTAATGTTGGCTGATCTCAGTTTAATACAATCCTGCAAGCAGGTGTCCTTGATGGTGCTTCAAGACTTCTTGCAAATAAGTCCTTATGTTGCCACTTTTAAAATATGTGGGCAGTATTGTTGGACACAACTCATAAAATACAAAATAAATGAAAAAAAAAAAGACATAGCACTTTGCACTGAGGAGTGAAGCATATGAAATAACTGGGTTATGCTCTAACAATGAGAATGGTAGAAACTGTAGCTCTGCAAATGTATCAGGGGGACTGAAACAAGAACTAAATTGAGACTTCCTAGCTTGATAAACATGCTCTGGGTCACACAAGTGGTTGCAGTGGTCAGGGGAAAAGGCCAAACGTAGAGAGAGATTTGATGACTTCTTGATATCTCCCTAGAGTTCATCGTGTATAAAATATTGCCACTCTCCCTCTGTGTCTTCTACTCCTACTTTTTTGAATTATTTGTGTCAGTAGTTTGGTGCTACTGCCTTTGACAGAGGAACTACCACTATCCTGGTAGCAAATTTGGACACAGTTTAATTGGATAGACTTCTCAAATCCCTGTGCTCAGAACCTGAAACCTGACAAACATAAATACAAAGAAAATGAAGATTTCTGAAAACCAGACGTATTCAGGCACCATTACCAAAAGACTGGTTGAATCTTTGTCTCTTCAGCTCAGTAAATCCAGTCACATTCGAATTTTCACATCCATGTTTGGACTTCTAAACCTCGTGTGGTCAGTTTAAGTTAATCATCGATATTTTCTCAATTTTAATAAAATGGGATAACTTCAGGGGAATATTCCACATTAGACATTAAGCACTATGGAATGATGCATAACTCTTTAAAGATGGCTTTTATTTTTCCCCATTGATGGCCTACATACTCAGCTTAACTTTTAGGCCTCCATAATATCAAGCACTCTGAATTAAGTAACATTCCTGTATATCTGATTTTTAATCATTAAAAATATGGAGATTAATCCTTCCATTCCACCACCTTCAGTAACAAAGTTACAATTTATGTTCATTTCTTTATTACTCCATTATTGCTTATGATAGCAAATGACTGGTTTGGACAAGAAGCAGAATTTAATGTGATCATGAGCCTTGATTTCTTCGTGGCATTTTGCTGCAGCCACTGACCATTGAGCATAGAAACTTTCTACTCAATGGGTCTAGTGCAAAATTTAATCCAATCTGTTTGATCAGCAAAACACAAGCAGTTGAAAAGCACAGTCATCTGTTCTTGGAGCATTAAAATAGAAAGGATTTTAGTGTCTGGGAAAGACAAGCTTTCCAGAAGCCACCAGGGATATCTGTCCTTCTGAGTATGGAGGGTAGATAATCTCATACCATGACAATTTCTTCTGTCCCCATTGGTGGAAAAGCAGGAGTGGAAGAGATGGAAGCCTTCACAGGCATTTTTTTTGCCTAGTGTAGTGCTTTACCCCAAAGAATATTTCTTCTGCATCGACAGCTGCACAGTAAAAGCAGCTCCGTCTGTTAAAATATGCAAATGACCAGCACGCATCTTTCCTCCCTCTCCTACTGGGCAGGGAATTCTGAATCTAAATTTATGGTGGAAAAAACCCAGAGAATCAGAGTGAATCTCAAACCGAGGGACTGCAGCGTGTTTGGTTGGATAATGATTTCAGCAAAGGGGAAAAAACCATGAACAGAGACATGAATACCAGTTCTAGTAAAGAAATGTTTCAGCTGAGATTGGCAGAATCAGTGGACAGGATAAAAGGCCTCTTTTATAAGGTAAAGATTAACGATTAAGTTACAACACTGAGAGATCTTTGAAAGAAAAAAATAATTTATAGTTATGGATAAAAGTCCACTGAAAGAAAACAAACATAAACTGGTGACATGAACTGATTTGAACAAGACGATTCAATTTGCCCTGCAAGACAAGTAGATTTTATGTATTTTTTAACTCAAAGAGGAGAGCAATGTTGACTTCACTTTCTGTTTGTTGTGTGCTCATTAGTTTTGGTCTATTTGGTTACTGTTAATGTAAACAATGACTTAGGCAAGGTAAGAGGACCTGGGCATGGCAGTTCAAGACCACCCAGTGCTGACCTATCCTTACAACAACTAAGTTTGGTATCTGACCTCAGCATTTATTCCAAACAAGACTGTATTCAAAGTCTTAGCTATAAATTTTAATATTTTCTGAGAGAAGTGAAGATTAAAGATCTATCTCTGAGATAGACTCAGTGCTGAAACCAGGAGGATTTCAAAAGAAAATGTGTTAGAAAGTGTGTCATAACATGTGAGCATGAGATCAGTGAGGAGCTGAATTGTGTTTTTAGAGATTGGGATGGCTGAGGTGCCCAGATATTATATTGTGTTTTCCAGATAACATTCCTTCTATAATTAAAGTGCCTTAATTTTTCTTACAGGACTGGTCTTACCATTCTATGAACTTAGTAGGTGAACAAGGGAAAGAGCTAATTATCAGATTTCAGGGGCTTTTTGATTATGGATGTGTGTCTCTTAGAAAAGTCCTGAACATACTACGCCAAATAACAACTATGGTTTCTCTCTATTTTGGATTATTGAAGTACTTAGCATTATAGATTCAGATCTTTATTCAAAGAATAATAAATGAACAAGCTAAATTGGGATATTAATACATCTGACCATTCACTGTGAAGTTATTTCACACTTAGCTTTGTAAATAAAGAACTTCTTTTTCTACTGTTCCTTATTGGACCATTCAGAACTGACTCCTAAACTCTCCACAAAATGAACTTTACTCTTGTTATATCTCTCTATAGTCGTATCTCAGAACCAGTTTCCCAAACACATCCTTCTTCTGACAGTCTCTTTTTGCAAGGTTGACCAAGAAAATCCAAGGTGTTTTTCTTGAAACCAAGTTACACTACCCTTATTTTCTGTAACTGTCTTTTTCAAGTGTCCTCCAATCCCTCTAAACTTTCCTTCAACATGATTTTTAGAGTATTTTTATCTTCAGTATTTCAGAGTATTTTTAAGTCTCAGTGGGGGAAGAGGGAAATGCCAGAAGATTCTGCCTTTGTGTCCATGGTCATTTAAACAGAGAAAGAGAATATTTCTACAGACATACTTGGTGCTTTCCTAAAGTAGTTATCTAAGGCACATATTGCTCCCTTGGGTATATCACTCCCTGGGAGTGCTTTGTGTCAGTTCCTTAGATGACTGAACACAGTCCAGCTCATTCTCTGCATTTGGGGCATTTTCCTTCCATGTCTCAGTAGAGTTCTGGATCAGAACAAGGGTTTCTGATCCCTACAGTAATAAATAAACTAATGTTATTAGTTTGCACTTTATTGGATTTGTATAAAGAAAAAAGTAATTAAGAAAATCTGGCAAAATTATATAAAGTTATTATTATGAGATACAGGTCATGCTTTTTTAAAAATTTTTTTCTACCTCCCTAACAAATTCCCTTTCAACTTCAGTCCAGTCATGAAGAATTTGATTTGTGGGCCCATTTTACCAATGGAATCACAATGGCACATAATCTATACAGCTGTGCATGCACCATCTGGCAGTGGTTCAGCCAGTTTTCCACTTGCCAGAAAGCCACATTTTTGGCTGGAAGAATTAAAGTTGTTCCAACTTTCTTGGTCCTAATCACACCAATAGTTCCACATGGTAGTGACTGGTGCCAAAGTTGTTTCACTCCCTGGAAATAACTTTATGATCTAAATTCATCATCCTTAGAAACGATTTTGTACACAATGCTGATGAAAAAACTTTGCTGACCTATAGAATTTCCCACCAGCAGGTCTCAAGGATCTTTGAAAAGAAGTTGGGACTTTTTTACCCATCAGCAAATGGGGAAACAGACATGAGCAGGTGGAGTGTGTTTACTGAGGTTTTATTCCTTTCTAAAATATATATAAAAATCAAAAAAACACAAAACAAAACAAAACAAAAAAACAAACACAAAAAACAAACAAACAAAAAAAACCCACACCAGAACCCCATTTCCCAGATTCCATCTGTACAAATAAACAAACCAGCTCCACAGCACAGACTTGAGATAGATCCCACAGTCTTCCCACTATATATTAGCAGGTTCCTCAACATATCTTTGGCTGCTGCCATCCAGCACTCCTTAATGCCATGTCCCTCCAGTGAAAGGTCCATGGTCCATTTTATTTGCTGGTACTGATTCATCCCTCAATGTAAATTCATGCCTGTCCTTATGATGATGTCTAATTTCTCCAGGCAATCAATGCAATTTTTTGTTTGACATTAAATAAGCACAAGAATTTTACCAGCTCTCTAATTCATAGAATTGTTGAATCACAGAATGGTTTGGGTTGGAAGGGACCTGAAAGATCATCTTGTTCCAACCCCCTTGTTTGCCTTTTCTAAACATGGTTGTGTTTACCAGTGTTCTAATGCCTTTTTTTTTTAAACCCAGATTTTAATCCATACTAATGACTTTGAGGATAGGGGCAATAAAAGGAAAGAAAGTAAAATATAAACTCTTGTTCTTGCCCCAAGGTGGAAAGAAAGAATAAAAGACATAGGACCTGTAAGGGGAGATCCCATGAGGACTCAGCTCCCTGTTCTGCTGAGGAAGTAAGAAGCGTGTGTGAATATAGATTCCATATGGGAGGTAGGCAGCAGGCAGCTTTGGAAATGAATTCATTTTGGAAATGAATACCTGAATAACCTGAAAACAAGAGCTAAATTAACTCCTGATAAAGCCAAGTGACAGTGGCCAAACCAAAACTCGATACAAACAACATGAAGGATAATCCCTGGCATCTGTACCTTTCCCTCCACCTTTCCTAATAATAATATAGTTTCAGTGATACTGTTCAGGAATCCAACTGAAGCTTTTAATTTGTTTTTTCTCCCTCAGCAGAGTATTAGAATATGCCAATTTTACAGAAACAAATCTTTCAGAGTGTGAGAAGTATTGTTTTCAAGTATTTTTCTATCTCGAGAGCATTCCAAACTGTGAGTTAATTTCCCACTTAAGAATGCATAAAAAAACCCTGGTTTTGAAACAAAATGCTTTAAGATGATGAAAACAAACATTGGTTTTGACCTGATCCAAAATAGTCTCTATTTTGTTTTATTTTGTCTAGTGAAAATGTTTGTTGTTTTACTCTCTCATCTTGTAGCAGAATTGGGAAAAAAAGTGTGAAAATTTAAAATTATCATGGTTTGGGGGTTCTTTTCTGCCAGTTCTGATTTTGAGTCATTCACCTCTGTCTCATTGCCACAGAGAGAGCATAAAGAAACCCCATGCAGTCTTAAATATTCCATATATTTTATATGGACTTAGGATAGTGCAGGCCAATTCCATGTGCTGGGGACAATCGCTCCTGGGTTTGACATGGAGGTGTCACTTAACAGAGTGGGGGCAAAGTCTACTGAAGCTGAAGCTCTGTTCATGCCATCATCAAACTATCCCTAAATAAGAGAGATAAATAACTCTGAATTTGTTCATCAAGATGTTGGGGTACCTAAGGAGGCCAACCAGCTTCTTTGAATATCTACTTTTTTTTAATTTTTCCCCCCTACAGAACTGCTCTGGGATATAAAATTAATTTTCCAAATCTGAAGGATGGTCTCCAACTTGTAATTCTTCTAAGCCTTGATTTTTTAAATACATAAAATAGTAACGCTGATAGTTCCTTGGTCTTACCTAGTGTTCATATTTTCTATTCTATTCCAAAAAAACTATTATCATGGCAAGAGCTGACCTTTGATACCCAGTCTCAAGGACAACAATACAAATACAATCACAGAAGTGTTTAGTTATGATAAAGCCAATAGTACAGCCTCAAAATGACAATAGGCCAATATTACCAGGTTTAGTTGATTAAAGTCATGTGTTTAATTCCCCAGAAAGACGTCACACCCTTCCCTGGAACTGTCCAAGGCCTGG
Source organism: Myiozetetes cayanensis (assembly GCF_022539395.1). Classification (NCBI taxonomy): domain Eukaryota; kingdom Metazoa; phylum Chordata; class Aves; order Passeriformes; family Tyrannidae; genus Myiozetetes; species Myiozetetes cayanensis. The sequence continues at coordinate 110,730,711 of NW_026087411.1, read as the reverse complement.
TTGGACAGGGCTCTGAGCAACCCTGTCTAGTGGAAGGTGTCCCCTGACCATGGCAGGGGGATTGGAACTGGATGATCTTTAAGGTCCTTTCCAACCCAAGCCATCCTGTGATTCTATAATTTGATGATCACACAATTTACCATCACTTTTCAGGGCTCCATGCAAGGCAAAGAGTTTCCCTTGCAGAAGTTCTATTTTGGTTCAAATCTTAGCTTGCTTTTGAGATATGCTGGCTGTATACAGTAATCTGTAAGCACTGTAAATCATTTGACCATTAAATATCATTTAAATGCTTGACATTAAAGATCTGAATGCCAGCAGAAATAAATCCAGGTGTTATCCCCAGCTTTTTACTCTACTTCAACATTTGTTCAGAATTACATGAATAACTAAGAATCTATTTAGAGGCTTTGACAAATATAACTTAATTTCAACAGTACAGAAACAAATGTCACCATTTTACACATTAATGAATACTGATTTGCATAAAGCAGGGATGGATTTGTACCTTAAATCTTATAGCTGGCACCTATTCCTATCCCACATGAAAAACAGCACCATATTTTTTTATTTCAGATGTGTGCAAAATGTGTGTTGAATGTCGAATCCCATAATTTCAGCTTTCTAAATTATATCAAGGTTCAGATTCTTAGGAACACAGTTCACTGTGAGGCTTTTTTATTATTATTATTATTGGTTTTGATTTAATCTCAATCAATACGCCATTGACTTCCTTGAGCATCGGATCAACCCCTCAAGGAATAGGAGTATGCAATGTCCTTTCTGAGGTTAAGCCAAACCTTCCATTTCTATGGCCTATTAACCACAGGAAAAACAAACAATACAAGTCCATCTCACAGTCCAAAGAACTGCTTACACAGGGGTGATTTTACAGAACCTCAGTTGCAGCTAAATGCACCATGAGATTAAGAGAAGGCTTTGCCAGAGCAATTGCTGTGCAGGTGCTTCATCCAACTGTGACTTTTGGAACTTTGCTGTAGGTTTACACAGTCCATGGCTTTAAGTATTTCTGAAGTACTGCACGGCAATAATTAGCAGCCAGGGGCGAAATAATCATTGCTAGATTCATTTAATGCTAAAGCCAAAACTAATATATTTTCTGTTGGTTGAAATGTCAGATCATATCTGAGTTATTGTAAGATCAGACGGAGAAAATGCTTTTAAACATGATTTGGAATAAGACTCCAGTTTGCAAATGCGTTAATCAGAATGGAAGGTGTGCCTTCTAGTGGATAGAGAGGGGCATTTGAAATGAGCAGGTTCAGCAAATACATTGGCATCACTGATTTACAAGGAAATGCTGATAAATAAATCAGAATTAAAATTAATAAATTGAATCAATGTTGAATTAATTTAGGTAAATATTAATATTTCAGCTCGATTACATCCATGGGAATTCTTTAGCGGGAAGAGGTTGAAAATGGTTCTGAGTAAAAATTTTAAAAGAGTAGAAATGAATGAGAGAAGGTGTTTTCTTAAGGCCTGTGACTTCATGTGAACTGCTTGACTTTCCAAATCTTTTCTCTTTTTTGCATCTAGAGAGTCTTAAAAAGTTGTTTGCACTCTTTCATGAAACTTGAAATCTCATCCTCGCATGTTAGAGAAGCTACAAAGGAGTGCAAATCTTCCTCCAACTCCTTCCAACAATGTGTATGATTAATTTTCCTTCCCATCACACCACAGGAGCAATTTCACAGAATCATAGAATGATTTGGGTTGAAGGGACCTTAAAGATAATCAGGTTAAACCCCCTGCCATGGGCATGGACACCTTCCATTAGAATTTGTGTGTTCTACTTACCAAGAAGGATCTCATCTGAATTATGGTAAATGGACAGCGAAGGATGTCAAGCAGCCAACTTCTGTTTTGTTGCTTTTGTTGTTTGCAAAGTTGGAGCATTAGAAGTGGCTGAACAGATCTGATTCTTTTTTCCTTTAAATTTTGAAGAAAAAAAAAGTTGTTCGTCTCAGGCCCTGTGTGCCAAGTTTCAACAAGGAGTGAATTTTTATGGTCAAATTACAAGCCCCTGAAAATAGAAGTTTATAATGGAAAGGCTGATACAACCGTAACTATGGTATTGCAATTGCATCACTATAAGAAAATTGGTTTAGATAATATACCCTGCTGGAATGATTGCAGTTCTAAATGATCCTGCATCTCCATAAATCTAAGCTAACTCAGTAATTCAAAATTACTAAGATTTAAGTTTAGTACCAATAAGCAATAAACTTATGGCTATTGCTATAATAACCGCTGGTCTGTGCTCCTTTATTTCACAGCAGGTGGTCTTTGGGCTGGTTTGCAGCCTGAATGAAAATACTTCCAACTAATTCAAAACTAATTCCTGAAGTTGAGTGGAGGCACTTTTCCAAACTTTCACACAATTCCCTTTCACTAACAAAGAGCTTGGTTGTTTGTTTTTTTGTTTGGTTTTTTTTTCTTTCCCCCTTTCTCTTTAATCAGTGCCTCAGCATATTGTCCCTTTTTACACAGTTTTATACTAATATATTATATGATGACAGCTGACTCACTGTATTTCTGCAAACTGCCAGGGAAATGCACTGAGGAACATGTAAGTTCCTCTAAATACACTGTCTCTTTACATCACCCTGTTTCCCCCCATGTCCCCCATACACCTAACATTCCAAATGCTAAAATCTCACGCCTCATTCTCCTGTCAGGCTGATCAGCTTTCTGCAGGCATGACTTAAGTGACTGATTCAGGCCAGCAGCAAGTGAGAAGAAAATGTGGTTAATAAAGTCTAATACCCCAATTTAGCAGAGTTTGAAAACTCATTTCCTTTGGACTATGTCTGAAAGACATTTAGGAGCTGGAGCATGTCCAGAGAAGGGCAACAAAGCTGGGGAAGGGTGTGGAGCACAAGTCTGATGAGGAGCAGCTGAGGGAGCTGGGGATAGTTAACCTGGAGAAAAGGAGGCTTAGGAGAGACCTCTCTGTCTCTACAGCTACCTGAAAGCCGTTTGTAGCAGTGTGGGGGTTGATCTCTTCTTCCAAGTAACAAGTGACAGGATGAGAGGAAATGGCCTCAAGTTGCAATAGGGGAGGTTTAGACTGGATATTAGGAAATTGGATATTAGGAAAAAAAATCACAGAGAGAGTTTTAGAACAGAGAAGCTGTGGAAACACTATTCCTGGAAGTGTTAAAACAAGTGTGGATGTGGCATTGAAGGGCATGGTTTAATGACAAACATGGTGGTGGTGCTGTCTTGGCAGTTGGACTTGATGATCTTAAAGGTCTTTTCCAACCATAATTCTAATGATTCTATGATAGAATCAACATCTGGCCTTTCATGGGAGGGTGAGGCATACAATAACAGAACCACAGAATAGTTGGGTTGAGAGGGACCTTAAAGGTCATCTAGTTCCAATACCCTGCCATGGGCAGGGACACCTTCCACTGGGGCTACTCAGAGCACCACCCAGACTGTCTTTGAACACTTTCAGGATGAGGCCTTCTCTTGCTGGGATCCAACAACAAACTTTTGATAAACCGGCTCAGCTATTTAATCCTTCAAGATGAAAAAAAAAAAAAATTGGGAACAGGTTCATCCATTCATCAAACTCCTGTTTGTTCATTCTCTAAGTTCTCATTGCTCTGTAGTGACAAGACAGTCACCTAGAAAGTAAAATACAAGTCAGAGGTCTTGCCAAAAGAAATTTGCATTTTATTTGCTGCCAACATTCCATGGGAGTCTGTGGAACACACTGAACAAAATCCAGTTAGTTGTGTCCTGTCAGGTCAAGGAAGGTGATTCTGCCCCTCTGCTCTACCTTAGTGAGGCACATCTGCAGTGCTGTGTCCAGTTTTGAGCTCCCCAGCACAAGAGAAACAAGGAGCTCCTGGAGCAGGTCCAGTGCAGGGTGACAAAGGTGATGAAGGGACTGGAATATCTCTGATTAGGAAAGGCTCAGGGAGCTGGAGCTGTTCAGCCTCAAGAAGAGACACTGAGAGGGGACATCACCAATGTCTTTCAGTGCCTGCAGAGGATGGACCAGGCTGTGCTCAGGGGTGCTCAGCAATGGGACAAGAGGGAATGGGCAGAAACTGATGCCTGGGAAGTTCCACCTGAAGGTGAGGAAGAACTTCTTTGCTGTGCAGTGGAACAGATTGCCCAGAGAGGGTGTGGGGTCTCCCTCACTGGAGATATTGCAGAACTGCCTGGACACAGTCCTGTGCCATGTGCTCTGGGATGATCCCACTTGAGTGGAGAGGTTGGATCAGATGACACACTGAAATCTCTCCCAACCTGAACCATTCTGTGATGGGATAAGCCAGAAACTGGCTTCTGCTAGAATGTTGCCTCTCAGTTTGTCTTGAAAGGGAGTCCTTAACTAGATAGAAACTTAATAGGTTCATTAATATTTCATAGAATCACAAAACCATAGAATATCCTGATTTTGAAGGGACCTACAAGGATCAGAATCCAACTCCTGGCACTGCACAGGATGCCCCAAGAGTCACACCATGTGCCTGAGAGCATCTTGAAAACACTTCTGGAACTCTGCCAGGCTTGGGGCCCTGACACTTCCCTGGGGAACCTGCTCCAGTGTCCAACCACCCTCTGGGTGAGGAACTCTTTCCTAATATGGCACCTAGACTTCTCCTCACACAGCTTCACTTTGTTCAGCAGAGCCAAAATAACCCTTCCAAGATACAAAACAAGTACCACTGCAAGTACTTATTTTTAATTTAAAAGTACTCATAATTACTTTTTTTTAATATTAAGTGTAGACTGAGTAAGTTACATGAAAATAGTAGAAACATATCAATCTTCATCTTCTTTTGCTGAGGTTATGATTTTAACAGGTAGCTGATAATTAGGAAAAAAAAAGATGTAAATGTACATTTGGGGTGTTTTTCGCTGCAAGAAGTTAACAAATATCTGCATGTTAACCATTTTCAAGCTTCTTTCCCCTTACCCTGGGCACCCATTTTTTCTTTCTGAGGTTTCTGGAGGAAATGAGCTGCTGTAGTTTGACTCCCATATACAATATATCACCCATCACACATATGTTGGCATGAGGGAGGGTGAGAGTGCAAAGGGCTGGGGGATAGGATGTTCTGGCAACAGCACTGTGCTGGGTAAATATAAGTGATCATGGGATTATGATTTTTTTCAGGTGACCTTACTATAAAAACATTGCTTGGGAATTCATATCAATCTAATGAGAATGCTCCAGGTAACAATTTTCTGAAGAGAATTTTCAAATATTTATAATTTTTTTGGTTTTTTTTTTATGGAATAAGAGTTAATTCCATTTTCAGAAATCAAAATATCAGGCCATTTTCAGGCTTTAGTTTTTCCAAGTCTTTGAAGGCTTGGCTCTACTACTCCAGAGTACATGTGAATGCACCTTGTGAGCTGACCTCCATGGAAAGAGCTGACAACATAACAGTTATCACAGAATCATAAAATGCCTTGGGCTGGAAGGGACCTTAAAGATCATCTTGTTCCATCCCTTCTGACATGGGCAGGAACACCTCCCACTAGACCAGGTTGCTCCAAGCTCTGTCCATCCTGGCCTTGAACACCTCCAGAGATAGGGAATCCACAGCTTCTCTGGACAATCTGTGCCAGGGCCTCACCACCCTCACAGGGAAAAATTTCATCCTAATATCTAACTACACCTGCCCTCTTTAACCTTAAAGCCATTTCTTCTTGTCCTGTCACTCCATGCTCTTGCAAAAAGTCCTTCTCTGGCTCTCCTGTTGCCCTTTTAGGCACTGGAAGGGGCTATAAAATCTCACCAGAGCCTTCTCTTCTGCAGGCTGCACAACCCCAACTCTGTCAGCCTGTCTCCAGAGCAGAGGATCTCCAGCCCTTTGAACTGCTCTTGGACTCATTCCAACAAGTCAACATCTTTTTTGTGTGGGGGCCCCAGAGGTGGATGCAGCATTCCAGATGGGGTCTCACAAGAGCAGAGCAGAGGGGATTAAAGGGGAAACCCTAAAAAAGAAGACTCATTCTCAGCATCTGTGCTCTTTCCCTTATTGCTGAACTATAGTAAGACTTGGTCCTTCTCTCAACAGCCTCCTTTTCCTCCTCTAGAAGGATGAAAAGCTTGGAGAAGGAGCTTAAATAGAGAAAACACTACATAATTTAGAAGATCAGTACAAAAGCAAGAGCAGGAAATTTGTGTAGAAAATGGAAATAAGAGTCTACAGAGGAGCCAAGGTGAATGGCAGAGAAAGCCCCAGGCTGGGATACACTCCCAATGCATCATCTTCTCATTCTCAATAATGAGGACATTTGCAAAGCCCCGCTGTCAGTGCCTGGCTGGTGAGCAAGAGAGTCTGAATTCATCAAAAAAAGGACGAATTCTCTACCCAAGGAAAACCATAACTCTGTTGACTTCAAGTCAAACTGTGCCAAGTTGTGAATTTATCCCAAACTGCTTAGCTCAATTCTCTTTGGTAACGACCTTGAATAGACTCAGACTGGTGTGAAATAGATGGAAAATGGTCCGTAGCCTGTTATCGGTGCATTTCCCCACTCCCAGCCTTTAATCCCATGAGAGTAGCAGAAGTGAAAAGGTTTCAAACTTCTTATGAAAATATTTTTCCACCATGCCTGTTCCCTAGCCCTGTCTGTTCTCCTTTCTCTCTGCATAAGCAGTTTTAGACTTTATTTAAGTGTCGCATTTCCAAGTGTTCACGACTCTGTACAAAGCTCGTCACACATCACTCATGCCTTATTTCACGGGTTGAGCTGGTAATTAGCATATTTCACAATTAGCCAGTGTATTTGCTTTGCTAATTTCATTCCATGATGAAGGTGCTAACTTGGCGTGAAGCTGTAATGTACTGGTTGATTTATTAAGCTTCCTCTGATGGATGAAAATCACATGCTGTGCCTTTACTGTCGGGGAAAGTTAACAACATCCATTTGTAAGAGATGGTATTTGAAAAGTGATGTTGGTGTGATTGAATGTGTGAATCTGTAATGAAGCCAAGTCAGATAGCTCCTTCCCCATAAAATAGTATTCAACTTCTCTAGTGGCTTCTTTTTGAAACTGGGCTTTTCTGCCCAGATTCCTCCCCTAAACTATGCAAGCACCAAATACTCAGCAGGTATTTAGTGCTCAGGGTTCTGTTTCAAACTCCTGTTTTCCAACATCTGTAGAGGAGTCAAGTGCCTAAACCCTCTAAGAGTCTATACTTTACATTGAGTGCTGACAGGACAAAGCATTTGCTGTTTCTTTCTTAATGAAGCTGCACATAAAATGAATAATTGACCAATCAGTCAAACCACAGGCTTTCAAGAGGCCTTTTTGAGGGAGAACTCCCTGGCCCATGGCCTTTGGTTGTAAAACCTGGCACAGTTATATGTGTACATACTCCTCACCTTCCCAAAGAAAAGGTTGATTTTGTGGTTGTGACTATAATATTAAATATTGGTGGGCCCATTCTTTATCCCATGGGTAGACAACACGTTCACATACTGTGATATTCTCTTATTCTCTGGGGAAAAAAAAGAGGCTGCATGCAAGTTTTCTGTTGGAAATGGTCTCCGGTCATTGCTAATCCACAACTGTACAAGGCCAGAGTCCTGTTTAATTTGCTAATGTGCATGTGCTGTACAGCAGAGAACAGGTGTTATCCTGGATTGTGCAACACATGGGATCTCTCTGCAGTTGTTGGAAAGATATGACACATCCAGAGATCAAATCAACATGGCCAGAGATCAAATCAACATGGCCAGAGATCAAATCAACACGACCTAAGACAGCAAAACTTAAAGAAACCTGTGGTTGCAGTTTAAAATTATCATGTAAAAAGCAGCTGCATAGGTTTCTCATGATCTTCAACAGGATAGACACAGCTCCAGGGAACATGGGAGAGGAGTGGAATAGGGAAGGCTTCTGTGTTTTCATGACCAGTATGTGGTGTGATGTAGGAATGCACATGGTGCTGGGCAGGGATGATGAGAGGAGCAGTTAAAAGCTCTTTTCCCCCTGCTAATTCTTGCATTTTGCTTTTTTAGGATGCAAAGGATCTTTTCTACTCCAACCTGCAGGTTAGCCAGTCTGCATGTAATAATTTTTTTTTTTGTCCATACTTTAAATATCCCTGATATTGGCACATTCCAGAGAACACCCACACACACCTCAAGTGATGTTCCTTGTGGAAGGATCCTTCTCCGTTTCACACTATTCTGTGGCCTGTGAATGGGATATTTTAAGACCGTCCTTCTTTTTATTTTCCGATATTTCCCTTGATTTTGATCCCCCTAAAGATTGTGTGCTTCCTGGAGAAATACTTTCAAGAGAGCACTTTGAAACTTCTAATGTCTGTACTCCCAGGCAGGACAGATTAAGTTCAATCTCTCTCAAAAGCCATCACATTTTTGTCTTATATCTGCATTTTCTCCATGCATCAGTTATGAACTATTGACAAATCAACATTCAATTTCCCTGTCATCACAGTTTAGGCTTTCAAAGGCATAAGAAATCAGATTGTTCTATATCAGAACTTGCACATGTTTCACTACAATGAGAAAGCAGAAGGAGAAAGGAAAGAAAGGATTGCTAAGGTAAAGATCCCAAGAATGGAGCTACCCCAGAATAAGGATTAATTTGTTTTATTTAAGTAGACAATAAAATTGTGCAGATGAAGTCAGCAAGAACTGATGATCTTCATGTTTTGCTCTGATTTTGCTGTCTTTCTAATCTCCCTGTGTCAAGTTCATCTTTGGTTTGTAAAGCTACAAATATATGTGACGTCATACCAGTACTAATAAAAAACAAAACTTGGATTCAGGGAAAAATTCAAGCAAAATCTAAAATCTGTGTATGCTTCTAAGCAAATGTACACCTTTCCAATTAAGCATGTGCTTAACTGCTCTCTCCTTCTATCAGCTTAAAGATAAACACAGACTCAGAACAGGTTGTTTTCCTGCATAACATGTTTGCTTCTTGTACCCACCCCTGAATTATATTAGCAGGTTTGGGATCAAGGGCACTGCTCCGCTGTACAACTGAAAACGGTTCAACCTGGACATATCCAACCTTTCCCAGATGAAAAGCCAGGAAAATATGTTGTATTGGGAGCATTACTGACCTTATTGATTCTGGAATGCCCTTCTACTCCTGCCACCAAAATGTTTTCTTGTGTCTCTTACCTTCCTCCTCCCTCACCAGTCCATCCTTGTGCCTTCAAACTCCTTTTATTCCCTGGCTCAGGCTGAGTCTGTAACTCAGCAGAAGGCAGGAGCTGCTGCTTCACACACATGTCACCACAGTTCACACTTCCAGCTGGTCTTAGAGACCACGATCATTAATTATTGTTACTCATGTTGTTGTTTATGCTCCAAGACCTGCTTTTTCACCCCAAAAAGAGTTACAGGAAACTTAAGAGATGCCATTTGGCTGAGTTTGTGTCACCAAAGAGTGTGTGTTGTGTCAGTACATTAGAAGGATACCTGGTTTTTTCCTGATTTTTTGAATCGTTGCTTAGATTTACCTGGCCAAAAGCCTAACCCACCTGCCAGGTATGGAGTAGTACAGAGAAAAACTGGAAGATTTTTCTCTAGGCTAGGGCAAATACAACCTTTCAGAAATATAAAACGAATAATTATTTAATTAACTCAATCTTTTAAAGTGTTATCTATGTGCTGTTGTAATTATATAACAGTCATATGGACAGAAATGCTTTTTAAAATATTTTTAGATTTAAGACAAGTCTGAATAACTCTTTTGTATTAACCAGGTGAGCAAGATATATTTCTCCAGCATTTTATATGAAAAACAAGGACTGTTTGTGTCCTTAACATATGTCATTTATCACAATTATCACATTTATTCATTATCAATAATTTCTCCATGAGGGTGCTGATCTACCACTCAAGGCAGCTGAGAGGCAAGAATCAAACTTCATGGATTGTCAGGCCTGAGGGGCATCACTACCCTTGTAGTAGTAGTTGGACTTGGATTACAGAAAAGAAGCAGCTTTCCCAGCCGAAGTTTCCTGAACCAGTGATTCCCACAGGATTTTGACATCTGTTGCTGAAGAAACGAAGCCCAAGCCATTGAAATGAGGCTGACTCCAAAGTGTTCTGTGTTGTCAAGTGAAGAATCTGCTGGAGCTCTTACTGAGACAGAAAATGACTGGGATACAACTGGAATTACTCCACTGCCAATACTTTTGTTGGAAGAAGGACCTCACAACTACTCTCAGCGTTCCAGCATTCCAGCATTCCAGCAATCCTTTTGTGCTTCTCCTATACAACATGCAGCACTTGAAGATGCATCAGAGAACAGGGGGTGCAACTTCTGACACCTCAAAAATTTATTAATGATCCCAACTGTAAGTTTGTTAATGATCTCAACATTTGAAGCTGACCCTTGATATTTCCAATCAGCAGGAAGGCAGGCAGGTGATGAAAGGTGACAAAGACAATGCATGGTACAATACATGAGGAAGTGGATAAAGGCAGGGAGGCAGATCAGTTATGTGGATAGAGAGGTCTGTCTAGTGTGAAAGAGAAATTTTAATGCACATGCCTTCAAGTATGACAAAGCAGTGGGCATAAACTCAGGTGTTGAAGGTCTTGTCTCTGGTTCCTGCCCTTCTTCTCCACCATTAGTTTACTACCCAAATGTTTAGTTCCCACATGACCCACCCATCCTGCCAGTATTAATCTCTAAGTGCTTTTGGTCTGCACCAGTTTAGATGCAGGGATAGGGTGGGAAATCCTACACAGCAGAACAGTGGGACATCTCGACAGGACAGATATAGTGATATAGCAAAGGAAAAATGTATAGTGACATAGTAAGGGAACATGGCTTTAAGCTGAAGGAGGATAGATTTAAATTACACATTAGGAAGAAATTCTTTACTGTGAGGGTGGTGAGGCCCTGGCACAGGTTGCCCAGAGAAGCTGTGGTTGCTCCATCCCTGGAAGTGTTCAAAGCCAGGATGGAAAGGGTTTGGAACAACCTGGTTTAGTGGAAGGTGTCCCTGCCCAAGACAGCAGCTAGCAATGAGATGAGTAACTTTATTTAAGGTCCCTTCCAATCCAAACTATTCTATAGGTGTTCCTAGAAAGTGAGTCTCCAGTAAGAGAGGTGAGTCCATAGGTCAGTTGGGGTACAAGTGAAAGAGTTTGGTCATTCAGGCTGCCAGCTGGGCTAAGGTGCAGGCTAAAGCTGAGTGCTGTTCCCAAAGACATGTCTTGCCACCAATGATAATATATCCTGTTCTGAAGCCAAATGTGAAGGTTGGACTTGATGATCTTGGAGGCCTTTTTCAACCTGAATGTTTCTATGGTCCTATGACTGATTGCCTTGAGGGACAGGGGGATGTGGGTTGCATAGGTGGTGAGGGGGCAAAAAGAAGCAGAACACTTCCTTTGGCTTGAAAGCTCCCCTCTCTGCCTTATCTAAGTCCTGCTCTGAAGGATCTGTTGGCAGTTTCTAGGAGAATAGGATGAAACCATCCCTGTCTTTTCTGTAAGTAGGCAAAAGAGTAGCGTGAGGGGCAGCAAGATGTGGAACCTGCAGTGAAGAAGGGTTTGCTCTTCTGAGAATCCTGCAAACTTGTCTTTCATGAAGCATCTTTCACCAGCTGTCATGGAGCGAAGCACCAGAGGGAGATGCTGACACCTCTGCTGCCTGTAACTTCAATTTATCGACTGCAAATTGCATGAGGTTCAACAACCACAAGTGCCACATCCTGCACTTGGGTCTCAACAACCCAGGAGCACTACAGGCTGGGGGCAGAGTGGCTGGAAAGCTTCCTGGTGGTGCTGGGGTGACCTGGGGGTACTGGTGACAGCAGCTGATCACGAGCCAGTGTGTGCCCAGGTGGCCAAGGAGGCCAATGGCACCTGGCCTGTGTCAGCAGTAGTGTGGCAGCAGGACCAGGGCAGTGCCTGAGCCCTGTGCTGGGCACTGGTGAGGCCTCACCTCAAACCCTGGGTTCAGTTTTGGGCCCCTCAGTTCAAGAAAGGCAGTGAGGTGCTGGAGCGAGTCTGGGGAAGGGCAACAGAGCTGAGGAAGGGTCTGGAGCACCAATCTGTTGAGGAGCAGCTGAGGGAGCTTGGGGAGGCTCAGCCTGGAGAAAAGGATGCTCAAGGGGGGACCTTGTCACTCTTTACAACCATCTGAAAGGAGGTTGTAGCCAGGAGGGGGGGCTCTCTCTTCTCCCAAGTAACACACGATAGGACAAGAGAAAAAGGCTTCAAGTTGTGCCGCTGGAGGTTTAGACTGGATATTGGGAACAATTTCTTCACTGAAAGAGTGGTAAAAGCACTGTAAGAGGCTGCCCAGGGAAGTGGTGGAGTCAACATCCCTGGAAGTGTTTAAAATACTTGTAGGTGTGGTGCTTAGGGACAAGGTTTAGTAGTGGACCTGGCAGTGCTATGTTAGTGGGTGACTCTGTGATCTTAGGGGTCTTTTCCAACCTTAAGGATTCTGTGATTCTGAAAGAGCCAGAATTTCTCCGTTCCCCGTAAGCTCCCCCTGAGGCCACTAGATGGTGCCTTTAGCCGCTGCTAAAATCCGCAGCACTCAGAGGCACGAGGTTTTTCCGTCACGGTAACGCCAGAGTTTTGGGGAACAGGGATTTTTACAGGAGACAAAACTCATCCTGCATAAGAAGCAACAGCCAGAAACGGAAACTCTGCACTGCCTTCTTTCAGCAGAGTGGGTACACCTGCGATCCTGAAGCAAAACGCGCTCCCTGGGTACCCCGACAGCTGCTGACAGCGAGGGACAATCTGGTCTGTCACAGCAGTGCCTTTGAACGTGGCACTGGCCGGGCTCCATCGGGGCTGCTCAGACTGGAAGGCTCGCAGCTCCGATTCGGCCCTGGAAAGGCTGCACGTATGCAGATTGCCCTGGAAGCGTCGGTCCTCGTGTTTTTTCCAGACTCCCAGACCATCTGGCTCCTGGCTCGGACACCAGGGGGTGGGATGCAGGTGCCTGGGCAGCCTTGTGGGAGGGCTGGCCCCCCGAGTCAGGCAGCTCTGGGGATCCAGCACATCACTGAGCCGCCCACCCTACACATCCCCAGCAGCACAGCCATCCCTTGGGCTGCACAGGCACTAGGAAAAGTCTCCCAGTCATTTATTTGCTACGAGGCAAGGAATGCGTAAAAGCATCACTGACTTCTTCTCAGCTCTCACTTTCTCTCTTAAGCTTTGTCCTGACTGACGGGTGCTGCCTCTCTCCAGTCTCTCTGGGCTGATCAGAAGATAAAATTGCAAAGTTTGAATCAGGAGGCTGGTGTTTGTTACAATGTGGGCCCTTCGCCCTTCAGTTTTTGCTTCCATGAGCATTTCCATATTTGAAGAAAATATGGCACCTCTCTTGACAGTCATCACTCCTCAGAGCAGAAGTCTGGCCTGGTCCAACTCTGGGGAAAGTTTAATAAATCTGATTATTTCACTGCTGTTTGTTGTAGAACAGCTGAAGGAGATACTGCAATTGGGGCAGTGGAACTGTCAGCTTAATTTGATTACTCTCTCCTGGGGAGAATAAAGAGTTTCTGGTGTAACAAGATGGGGCTGCATTGACTACAGTGATGTAAAACCAGCTGCTAAAGGCTTCACCATCTTCAGCTGACACTGTGTAGTTTCAGATGAGCTCTCTTAAATCCAGGTAGTTTCCATGAGATAAATACACGTAATTGCACTGGAAGCTGTGGCTGCCCCATCCCTGGAAGTGTCCAAGGCCAGATGGGTGGGGCTTGGAGCAACCTGGGATAGTGGAAGGTGTCCCTGCCCTGGGGGGCAGGGGGTTTGGAATGAGATGATCTTTAAAGTCACTTCCAACCCAAACCATTCTAAGATTCTATAATAATACACATTGGCTAATTTAGTTATTATCTTCTGAAGATAATTTTCATTTCCAGTCTTAGGAGTAAAGGAAACCTATTGATATTCAGAAGAGTATGTCAGTGTCTGTTTTATTTCACAAATTTTACTGAAGTAGTTCAGTGTTGCAGTGATACTTTGCTCTCTATTTCACGTCACTTCTCTCCTTTCATTAAATCTTCCCACACAAATTATGGAGAAAAATAGTATTTGTACCAAAAAAACTCACAAACAACAAGAATGTACTGCTATTTTAAAGATGTCCTGAGCACAAGCCCAACAAATTAAGACCTTTACTGCTGACTTTGGAAATTCATAGATTTATGAAGAGATGGTTACAACTTCTAACATCTTTTGTGCAATACACCAATAATATCCTGTCCAGATATAACTGTATAATACTAAATCTCCCTGAAGCTGCTTGAGAATAGATATTCCATTAAGACATCCAGTCCTGATGTAAAGGCACCAAGATGAACTACCAGGGATGTTCAACCTCCTGTGTTAAATACATGTGCTACTCTGCTGTGATTTGTCTGGTTTCATCTTACACCCATTATTCGTTGTTATTCCTTCCTCAGCTGAAGAGGAAGTAAATTCCATAGAGGAACATGGTACATTCATTCATTATGCATTTATTATATAGCTGGCTTATAGACCTCCTAGCATATTAAAGCCAAACTGTTAGGACAGCAACAAAGGAAGACTGAAAAAGATAGATATTTTTTTATGTTAGACTTTTCCATGACAAGAAGAAACATTTACATGGTAAAGACAAAGCCACCATTTACATTCCAAATTCAAATAACAGTAATAATATTTTCTGGCTCCAGATTTATGTTTCCATCTGGCTGAAGTGACTTGGCAACCGAAAGCATAAGCTTTGTTTCAATTCTTGGTATCAACAAGTACCCTTAAGGCATATTAGGGAGGTATGACAAAAATCTAGTGGATGCCAAAAGCAGTGAAGCTTAGTTATTGGCTTGCCAGCATGAGAGAAATATAATCTGCATTTTGTAAGTATGAATATAGAACAAGCCCTGGCAGTGCAAGCCGCTGTCAGTCAGGAGGAACTTCCTACTTCTTTTCAGAATATATTTTATTTGATGCCAATTTATTTTTGCAGTGTGGTTTAGTGAACGGAGGATTAAGCACAATGGTGTGCCATAAAACCACCTATGTGCAGGCTTTGAATACACATTTTCTTATTCCACACCATTGCACTTAGCTCAGCATGCCCTCAGTAATGGATAACTCAGAATCAGTTAATCTCAGAGCTTTCTTGGACATTATTTTTAGTGAGCTAAAAGTGACACTCAAAAGAGTTTTAAAGCCTTGTGTTTTCTTCAAGTCCTTCATCGACGGTCTCTGTGTATCAGAGGCCCTGGTCTCTGCACTTGTCATGGGGACAGAAATGAGTCTTCATTGACACCTTTGGCAGAATTTGAGTCAAAATGTGATTCAAACAAGAAATGGAAACATTTAATGTGAAGTAGACGATAATGAATAGGGCACTGTGCTCCAGTGAGACCCTGCTTGAGAAGGGTGGTTGGACCAGATGACCACACAGGTTGTCCTTTCCAACCTCACCCATTCTGTGATTCCACAGCGGATCCTCTGCCTTTTTGTTGTTGTTGTTGTTTGGGTTTGTGTGGTTTTTGTTTGGTTTTTGTGGATTGTTTGTTTGTTTGTTTTTGTTTTGTTTTTGGTTTGGTTTGGTTTTGTTTGGTTTTGTTGTTATTGTTTTTTTTGGTTTTTTGTTACTTAAGCTGTTCATTTAAACACTGCTTCCACAACTTCAGCTGTCAGTGTCAGATTGCTGTGTCCTGCTTTCCAGTGGCCAAGGAAGCCTGGCCAGGCAAGAAGGTGGACTGAGGCTTGTAGATGTCAGTGGGTAGGTGGAGTTTGAAACATGGCTGTTATAACAGATCTTTTGAGACCTTTTTAAGAAAAATCCATCAGCTTTCTGATTTGTAGTCCTGTGGTTCCTGAGCAACACTGAATGGCGAAGACATCCCATGACCAGCCATGGATTTGTTCTGGGTGAGCAACTACTGGGCAGTCTGGCTTTTGTAAAAGCAAATTAGTCTGTGGAACATGCTGAAAATGCCACTACCAAAGTATCCAGGTATCTAGACACATCCATATTCTGATCCCATCATGTAAAGTTAGAACATATGAATGTTTTGGTATGTGACTTACTGGTCCTTGGTGCTTGGCTTCCTCCATTTAAAAGAATCAGACATGAAATAGTTTCAGATATTGATTTTTGGGGTTTTTTGTTTATTTTTAACTTTGTGTGAGCTACAGAAATGAAATTCTGGCCTAACTTGTCTCCTGTTATTCAATATTTTTAGTTTTCCATGTCTTTCATTTGGAGCACAAGGGGGAAAGTTAAACACAACCATCTTTACACTTTGCCCAGATTTTTATTGCTGGGAAAATTCATCTTAGAGGACAATTACAGGGCTGAGGTCACCTATTTCACCAGGTCAGACCAGGAGCCTAGAGCAATGTTTGCTGTCAGTTCCAGGCTGTGGCCCTGAATGCAATGAAACTTTATGGGGTAATTCTTTTCTTATTGTGCAATTCATCAAATCCCAGGGATTAACAGCCAGACTGTAGTAGATTTTCAAGTTCATCAGGTCCAAGAAGGTTTTCAGCCTCCTGAATTGTTTGGAGCTAGAGATTATGGGGAAAAAAAACCCCACAAAACAACAACAACCAAAGACACAAAAAACTCCCACAAAACCACAGAAGTAGAACCCTTTCTGCTGCATCACAGTAGATCAAGTGACTGGAGACACATTTCTATGTCCCTCTCAGCACTGCCATTGTCTTTCCCATGCCTTCTCCTTCCCCAAGCCCAGTTTCCCAGGGCTTTTCCAGGCTTTGCCTTCAACCCCTCTCCATTGTTCTAAGGCAGGACCAGACAGATCCTGTCCCAGTCTTCCCTGGAGTGATGTAAGTCCAGGAGTCCCAAGGAGTTGATCCTGGCCAGTTACCTCCCAGGCTACATCACAGGAAGGGTGGCCAGAGGGTCAAGGGAGGTGATGCTTCCCCTCTACTTCACCTTACACCTGGAATATTCTGTCCAGATCTGTGTTCCCTGGTACAGCAAAGACAGGGACCTGTTGGAGTGGGTCCAGAGGTCCTTTTATGTGAGGCATTTTATAAGAAAGGCAGGGAGAGGCTTTTCACCAGGTCCTATTAGTGACAGAGCAAGGAACAATGGACAGGGAGCAAAGGTTTTAAACTGAAAGAGGAAAGTGTTGGATTAAATATGAAACAACCAATTTTAAAGATGAAAGTGGTGAGGTCCTGGCACAGGTTACACAGAGAAGCTGTGGATGCCTCATCCCTGAAAGTGTTCAAGGCTGGGCTAGATGGGACTTGGAGCGACCCAGTCTAGTGGAAGGTGTCCCTGCCCATGGCAGGGGTGTTGGAATGAGATGACCTCTAATGTCCCCTTCTGTCTAAATCATCCTATGATTCTACACTCCTATAAAGGAATGTTTGAGATAGAAGGTGCTTCTTGGGGAAAAGGAGACTGGTAGACTCCTGACTACTACGATCCCTCTGCAACTTCACAGTGTGATCAGCTGGCAAAGGGAGGTTAATGAAGGTGAGGAAGAAGGAAAGGTAGTTTTCTCCCTAGAATAACTTTCTGAAATCATTCACTGCTCTTCAAATCTTCATCTTAACTACTTGGTCTCACCCCAAAGCCCCCCTTTCACATCTCTGAAACTTCCTTCAAACCCACATCTTCTTTTGGAACCCCACTGATCCTTCTTGTCACTCATCATCACATCTATCTCCATAAAAACCTTCACACTTCTGTCACAGCCACGAAATGCAATTTTTGCCTAAGACATGTCAAACCAGCTCTGTACAAGGCATAGGAAAAGATTTAAGATGCCACAACAGCCTCAGAGAAATCACTAACAGTTGCAAACACGCTATTTCAAGTGAGTACAAGTGTTCCTGAACATCTGTATTTAGATGTGTGCATGCCCAGTGGGGTGCACGATACAGCCTATGTGGTGAGACTGATACTGCTTGAAGATTTGTCTTTCTTTTCTAATTGAGTATTGAGTAGTAAAAGAATTAACTTGCAATGGTTTCTACAGCTGTTTGACATTCCTCTTTATGACAAAACCCAGATCAGTGTATGTGGGTTCACTGAAAAAGGGGACTGATCTCAGTTTGGAAGAAAATGTAGTAGGTGAAACCAGGGAGGAACACTTTGTTTTCAGTCTTCTAGATGTATTTTCTACATCTGGAGAGGGAATACAAAAAACAAAACCAGTTGTGCTCCAAGAGATATTTATTTTGCAGTGATACTGTGGCCAATCTACTTCAGAAAAGTAACCCTTTTCTGAACAAGAATTAAACTAAAACTGAGAGAAAATTTAAATTGATGAATTTAAGCTTTATTAGCCATTCAGTTAGGATGAGATTAATTGCAACCAGGAGCTTCTCTCTCCAACTGTAAAGAGTCCAGACAAAGAACTTGAAAAAGTTTTACAATCCATGTCTAAAAGAAGGGGAAATGGATCCTGCCCTAAGTGACTCTCCAGTTGTTCAGTTCTCAGCGCCTACACCAGGGATTTAGCCAAGTTATACTCAAAAAATATGAGTCAAAATTGAGCTTTAGCATGGGTATGCTAAAATAGGCAGAAAATAGGAGGGAGAAGAAATATCAACAAAGTGATAGAACATAAGGATTTTCAGTGACTATTTTATCTTAAATTTAATTATGATTAAGTATTAATATTCATTGTTTATTAGGATAAAACTTAGTGCTTACATTTTTTAGAGGCTAACATGTTCTAGAAGGATCTAATGGGAAGAACCATTTAACCAGACTGTGCTGAAAAAACACTGAAGTTAATCTTAGTACTTTTCAAAGACTATCTCTCTCTTGCTCTCCCTTCCTCCTCTGTATAGATACATATATATATGCACAGTACTTTGTTGCTATACAGAGCAATATACCTACAGTATATGGGTGCAGAATTACAGGTTACATGGATGTAAAAGTCAAATGACATTTAAAAAAGCACCTCTTCTGGAAAGGAGAAGATTGTTAAAGATTAGCCAAACTACAATTAAATAGGAAGCCCTGGTCAATGATCCATATTTCCCTTTCTTTCCACCACCACTGTGCTGAGCATTTTGCTGATGTTAATTTATTCATCCCCACTGCAATTCTGAACCCTTTTCATTTAAGTCAGGCACTGAGCAACAACAAAGAGACAGGTTTCTAAATGGACACCAGGATGGAAATGAAATGAGGAGTCAAAAGCAGGAAGTTGTTAATGCTGGGGTTGAAAATATAAAAAATTTGAACTTCTGTTAAGGAAGAAAAGAAACTCAGCCCTTTCTTTCCACACTTTTTCAACGGATTTTAGCCACTGAAGTGTTTATGGGGAAATGGAACATAACCAGCTCCATCCAGGAGCTTCTGCTGTTGATG
Organism: Myiozetetes cayanensis; assembly: GCF_022539395.1. Taxonomy (NCBI): domain Eukaryota; kingdom Metazoa; phylum Chordata; class Aves; order Passeriformes; family Tyrannidae; genus Myiozetetes; species Myiozetetes cayanensis. Next base: position 110,711,372 of record NW_026087411.1, on the reverse strand, counting down.
TTACAATTCATTACACTAAAACTGTGGCTGGGATTCACTGTGGAGTCCTGTCTCTGTGTCACACATAAAGCACCTTCAGAGGATGATGACAACCTCTGCTTCCTCAAATGACAAGGCAAGGGAATGTCATCTTTGTGAGTCAAACCTGAACCTACTCAGGAATTTCAACACTAACTATTCTGTGGTTCCATGTTTCTATGAAATGGACACTTCTGTGCTTATTTGTAAAAATGTACGGTGCACCAACCTCTGGGGAATTTTACTGTTGTGAAACAGAGACAGCTACAGCTCTGAAATGATTATAGACTTAACTAGAGTAGTTGGAGAACTGAATTTTTAAAATATAACACCTTAGTCTTTGTACTTTCCATTCAATATTTGCAAAATATTTTCACAGTTAAACAATCCATTCACTTTGTTTAAAACCCAGATGGGACACTGTTATCTGTGGACCAATGTGTTATAATGGACTCATCCATTAAAACACCTCCTAGTCCTAATCATAGAACTGAAGAGAGTCATAGAATCATTAAGGTTGGAAAAGATGTCAAGATGTTGGAAAAGATCATCAAGCCTGACCTTTGACTGAATATTACCATGAACCATATCAAGAAGTGCCACATCTACTCATTTTCTGAACACTTCCAGGGATGGTGACTCCACCACTTCCCTGGGCAGCCTGTTCCAATCCTTTACCACTCTTTCACTGGAGAAATTTTTCCTAATATAAAGGAACCATACAACAGTCTGCAAGGGGACATGTTTATCCAAACACTTTTCTTAGGTGATTAAGCAAGGACAGACTCTCTTTTTCTTGCACTGACTTTGTAGAAATCAAGGTGATACTCAAAAATAGACACAATTTATGTATTCCTGTCTCAAATCATTGAGTGATCAAAGTTGAAAGCATGCTCAGTACTGAGATCAACTGCAATCAATGACTAGAATAATAAGACTTGTGGCATTTTTATTGATTCCTTAAAGGTTTGAACACTCTTAGTCAGGTAGTAGAGGCTGTTAGTTTTAAACATAGAATAATAGGATGGTTTAGGTTGGAAAGGAACCTTTAAAAGTCATCTAGTCCAGCCCCAAATATCACTGTTCTGGTTATCAAATCTTCATTTCCCCCATATTTGATTTCCTACAAAACATGATGTCACTAAATATATTTGAAGATCTTCAGATATCAAATATGTTGATGGTATTTCTGTGTATACAGAAATAGGAAAAGAGTAATAATATTTTGCTAAATCAATTACCTTTTAAACAAACAGAACTCATCCATTATTAATGCCCTTTAAAAACCTTATGAGAGTCAAGAACTCTGAGAGATGGGTCAGAGACTAATTTTTCTCACGGAGAAAATTCCTGCTCAATTCCCCAGTGGAGAGAAGGTTGGACTATATGACTCCAGAATTCTTCCTTTGAGACAATACTTCCACAGCTCATTCATCCATACAAGCAAGACGTCAGCCAGGATATCTGACGTTCCTTTTCCACCTCAGTGATTATGCTGCTAATTTTAGTCACTGTTCCTGCTCCATAGGTATTCCTATGTCTTAGGAGCACCACATTGCTGAAACTGGTGATGGTATTTCCTTTTACATTGTGTTTCCTTGTTTTTTTGTAAGGAGTGGCAGTGGTGGATGTAGAATATACCAATTTAGTGATATTTTTTAGTGAATTTTTTTATTCCTGGCAGCAGAAAAAACAAAAATTAAAATCAAGAGTCTAAATCATGGTGTTTTTACATTCAGAAATTTCCCAGACCAAGACAGTTTCTTGCCATGAGGGTGAATATGTTTTAGCTGCATGTACCATCAGAGTGAGCTGTTCCTAATTCCAAAAAGAAAAAAGCAGCCTTGGGAAAGAACTACTCATTACATTATGGTGATGAAGGATGATGGTCATCCTGAAAGGGAAGAAGGACCTTCTCAATAACATTCTTGAAAATTTGGGTTGAGTTTTTTCAACAACTTTTTTTATTTTGATGAAATTTTATGAGAAATGTAGTGTTTCGAATACATTTTTTAAAAATTAAAGAGACGAATTTCCTCCATAAAATTTCAGTAAAGAGGAAAAAAGTAAACTGTATGTATGTGAATGTACTTAAGTATACAGGTGGATACAGATATGTTTGTGTGTATATTTAATTTATATGTGATAGACAAAACTTCAGTGAAATTTTTCTCATAAATAAAAAGAACAACTTGTTCTGTAAATGTTTATCCGTTCCCTAGGCCATTCATAGGCAAGCACAAGAGAATAATTGTTCTCTACTTAGAAAGTCCTCTGCAGGAGTACCTGCAGTTCTGGCAAACAACAAAGGGAAAATCCCTTTGGAAGCCCAGTAGTATCCCTATTGTGGTCAAGAGAGAAAATGGGCACTTCCAGATTTCAGTTCATCTCATCCTGCAGGAAGTACTAAAGTTTTCAGTAGAATTGCATCATTAAATGTCATCTTTTCCCCAGACACTTCTAAGAGAAATCAAGCAGCTGCTTCAGCTGCAGAACATTTGTATTCACAGGAATGCTGTAATAATACCTCAATAATAAGTTCTGTTGCTGTGTCCTGCTCCACTCCAAGTGATTTCATCCCACTCCTTTAATTTGTGGTGATGTCGATGCTTTTTATGAGGTCTACGATATTTACCCACATAAATCACAGAACTGTAGAATGGGTAAGGTTGGAAAGGACCACGGGGTGTCATCTGGCCCAACCTCCCTGCTCAGGCAGGTCCTTAGACCAGGTTGCTCAGCATGATGTCCAGACAACTTCTGAATATCTCTAGAGTAGGAGACTCCACAACTTCTCTGGGCAGCTTTTCCAGTGCTCAGTCACCCTCAGGATAGCAAAGTTCTTCCTCATAAAATAGGACTGTTGTATGATCTTAGTCTGTAATATCAAAATCAAACTCATAAACATATTAGTCAGAACTGACTCTACCAAAAAATTGTGAGGGTCATGTCTATTTAACTCTATAATACATGTGTATATATTTTTAATATTTATATGTATATTTTGATATATGTATATCTATTAAAATAGATATACATATTAAATATATCATGTCTATTTAAGTCATATTTTTGACAAGAGAAAATTTTAAGGTGATTTAACATTCTTTTCATGGTGATATTGTAAAGTAAAGGATTATTATTTCCTGATCACAAACCTGAGACTGTCTATATGATAAGTAAAAGGATTAAAAAAAAAAAAAGTGTATTTAGAATACATAAAAAATGCACTGTCTTGCAAGTAAATTAACTTGAAAGGTTTCATTGATTTTTCTCTTTATCACCTTCTGTATATTGAAAAGTAAAAATTACTCTGAGTATAAAACACCTTAGCAGTAAATTTTCTATATAAATCTTCTTTTTATAACATTTCTGAAGGAAAATAAAAATTGAAAGACATTGTTTTTATTATAATAACAGTTCTTTGAAACCTCTTGATTTGAAGGATAATTGACAAACAAGCTTCTCTTGCTTCTTGATTTTTGTGACAGTATAAGGTGTTTGACTTTAGTTACCATAACAAGAAATACAATTTCCCAATCATTTATATTTATTTTATACAAATACATCTAATTTTAAATTTAAGCCTTGAGAGAAGGTGGATTTGCTGTTGATTGAGAGCAGAGTTCACAGCAGAATAAACACATTACAATAGTTTTTATTCATCTGATGACCAGTTACTGTTTCTCCTCTACACATGTATTGACATTTTGAGAAGGAGAGTTCATTATCATCTGACCAAAGATCTAGTTACCATTTATAAACTTAATAAAATCTTTTTAAATTATTGTAATTATTCCATAAGCCCAGCAGTTTGCAATCCAGTCAGTTACAGTAATTCTCTTAAATCATGCCCAGAAATTATTCGGGAGAGTGCAAACTGTCCCAGGCCATCAGCAGGCCATGCAAACACAGGTGCCAGTGCTCAGGATTATTTCCCAATGTTGCTTCACTTCGTGGCATCAAACTCGTTGTAGGTTCTATAGAAAGGCTGAGAGAGTTGGGGTTGTTCAGCCTGGAGAAGAGGAGGGTCCTGAGAGACCTCAGGGCACCTTCCAGTACCAAAAGGGGACACAAGAGAGCTGGAGAAGGAATTTTGACATGGGCATGCGGTGACAGGACAAGGGGGAATGATTTTATACTGAAGTGGGAAGGTTTAGATTGGATATCAGGAAGAAATTCTTCCCTGTGAGGGTGGTGAGAACATTGCCCTGGAACAGGTTGCTCAGAAAAGCTGTGGATTCCCCATCCCTGGAAGTGTTCAAACCCATGTTGGGTGGGACTTGGAGTAACCTGGTCCAGTGGAAGTTGTTCATGATCATTGCTGGGAGTAGGACTAGATGAACTTTAAAGGTGTCTTCCAACCCAAACTCTTCTGTGATTGAGTGTGTGATTCTAAGTGACATTATAAGATCTATTCTAAAATGACATGAAAATTAATGACTAGATAGAGAACAGAAATGGAAATCTGTGTCCCTAACAGCAGGGAGCTGTTGATAACCTTGGAGCTTTTCAGACACTTGGTCAGCTGAACCACTGTAGATTTCCCTGAGCTCTGTTGGCTGCTCAGTGATTTGAACACCTATTTCACACCTCCTGTAGCCACCTAAAAGTTGATGTCTTAATCTACCAGCTAAGTCCCGTCTGCAGCTTCAGTAGTTCCACTGCTCCAAATATTATTGTTTAGTAGTGAAAGTGCTAAAAGATAAAGTTGTGAACTAGCACGACATCACTTTCACTTCTCAGAAATATTACAAAGGTGATAAAAACTCCCTTCAGTTGTCAATGATTACAGTGTTTCCCTGTCCAATCACACAATCTCCATGCCAAACACAAACTAGAAAAATTTAGATGTGCTATTTCTTCATTCAGCATGTAAGTTGCAATTAATAAGTTTAATTTTATAACTGGGATGCTTTTGCAGTAATAGGCATGGTAGACTGGGATTATAATTATGTTCATTCAGTTTTACAGGATGCAGGAGCTGTTGGTTAATGAAGTTCAATGTGATACTGTCTCAAACAAATATGATATAATTGGTTACAGGGAAAAGGCAATTTCAACAAATGCTCCTCATGCAGGTGGCTGGGAGAAATTGTTTTCACTCAATTATGCCTTCAGTTATTTTGGATGAATGAGACAGGATCCTTTAGCTCATTATAAGCCCAAATCCACAATAAGTAAGTAAATATTTTGACACAGTGTTGAAACTTCTGTAAAAGCATCTATAATATTTATAAGCATTGGAAAGGTCACATATTGTATTATCATCATTCAGTGCCAACTAAAGGAAACTAATTATTTCCTTAGCCACTCAATATCACTGGAGTAATATTTTAATACTGTGAGTAGTCAGTAGTTTTCTGAAATATTGTCAGGGATGACATGGCTTATAAATACCCAGGTCTTCTATTATGTCTAAAAATGAAGTTAAGCAACAGGAAACATATTCCTTGGTTATGGGATACTATCTACTAACAAATACTGTATTGGAAAAGGTTTTCTATCCATTTTGAAGTAGAACTGTATAACAATTTACATCAGAGACCAGGCTATATTAAAAAAAACATAAGAAATTATCGAATATCTGAAGATTTGTTTGACATGGCTGAGGTTTAAACTTTGTCATCCTTGCTTCATCTCCCTGTTCATCAAGAAGAAAGTACAAATAGGATATTACCACCAAAAACTTCCAGGAGAACTGGTTGTAAATCATCACTGAGATGTCATGGAAGAGACTTTTTTTGGGTGAACAAACTGGCAAATGGCAGTCTGTAGATCACGTATGTAGAGCAATTGCTTTAAAGGTTTAGAGCATCCTGTGAAACATCCAATTATTTTGATTTCAATGAAAGATGTTGGAAGTTCCCCACAAGAAATACATTCATGGTGGAGAAAAATCTCTGAAGAAAAAGAGAATTGAGGAAAGACACCTTTGGAGTGCAGCAAAGCTACTGAACAACAGATGACTTTCTACCTCAAGAAACAGATTTTCATGTTATAAAAGTGTTATGTTTATTCAATTTAGTAACAATGTTGTTAGAAAAAATGCTCTACTCTGCATGTAGCTTGCAGTTTTGATTACTATTAGACCCTGCCCCTATCTGCAATTGTAAACCCTAAGCTCCCTAGGCTGTTAATAGAATTTATAGCTTTTCCCTGCCTTCTATCTTCTGTACCCATGTTTAGATAGACCCTTGCATGTTAAACCCTCTAGACACCCTCCCTAATTCCACACATTCCATGCTTTACCGATAAAAAGCTTGCTCACACTGCAATAAAGGGTCATTTGGTCTTTTGGTCATATTTACCACTTTGCCTCTTTGTCTTCACTATTAGTGGAGTATCTCGAACCTGGGGTCTGAAAATTTCAGTGGTGTCACAGCTATCATCATTTTTCCTCAAATCTTTATTTCCTCAGATCGGGAAATGTGCCATGAGATCCCACGGGATATGTTGAGTAAGGAAAGAGACCAGAAATGGGCTCAGCTGAATGTCCCAGGCTCTGTGAAAGGAGGTTTCTCTTGATGTAGGAATAATGGCTATGTCTCAAAAAAAAAAAACAAAACACCAAAACAGATCATGTGAATACCAATGGATGTGGTTATTATAAAAACATACAAAGTCTATGGCAATTTAGGCACATTCTATTTTTGAATTATAATTCTCCAATGGAAAATGTCTGTAAATATTTTTGCAAGTGCAAGTGAAGGACTAAACTAGAATTTTTTACTTATTTGTAGGGATATAATTGAAGCAAATGAAGCAAAAGAGAGTGTCTTCTCTTTTTCAGTAGACACCAGCTAATGAGTTGCTTTGCAATTATGGTTCATTATGCTTTATATATCACCCCTTTCATCAGGGCCAGGGCAGGTAGGCAGACAGAATATCATCGTTCACCATTACTGTTATGAACATACCGGGCCATGAACTTAATGCAGACTTTCTATCTTTATGGTTACTCCAAATATTAAATATCGGTAATTCTTTGCAAATTCAAAAGTTTGCAATATTCATTTCTTCTCTTAAATTGCAACATTAAGAACTACAAAGCATGCCATTAAAACACAAGAGGTAAATGCTGAGTTCTCGTGATTGAACAAATGCAACAAACTGACCTCCTGTTTAGGATCTGGACACATGGTCTCAGCCTCAGACAATCATAAATGTTAGAAAAGACCTCTAGGATCATCAAGTCACGATCTTGTCATTTCTACAGCATCTGCTGTGAATTGTTACTTCCAAGTGGTACCTTGTGCTCATTCAAGACACAAGATGTATAAAGGGTGCTGTTCTTTTGAACTGAACAAGAAGGGAAAGGGATCCATCCATGAACCTCCCTGACTAAGCTTTGAAATTGATGATTTTTGGCTAAGATATTTCTGCCTTACTCTATCATGGTTTTCTGCTTGTGATCCATGGCAACACAAGGTCTTTAAAACATGTTTGGACAAAACTCTCAGGGACATGGTGGGATTCTAGGGATGTGCTGTGTAGGGCCAGGATTTGGAGTCACTGATCCTTGCAGGTTTCTTCCAATTTAGGATATTCTGTGACTCTGTGATTCTATGACTCCTTCTGATATGGAACCACAAGAAGTTTAGCAAAAATCTGTCCTACGTTAAGTTTGGAGAACAGGATTTGCTGTCCAGGCTAAAATCTTTAAATGATATAATTGTTCATTCTCACCATTTTTCCAATCTGCTTTTCAGATGGCACCTGTGAGGGCTTAAACCTCTGTCAGCTGACATTTGCAAAACTGTATGAAGTATTACTGAGGCCCAGTATAGCACAAATTGCCTGTAACCCTTGCTGAGACCTAAACTCTACAAAAAGCAACTGGATTCCTCAAAATTACCTTTGAACAACCATACTACAAGGGAGTTCCTTAGATGGCTCTCCATCAAGACTGCCAAAAACTGCCTATTCCATAATATGCACATGGTATTAGAGAAAACAGAAGGCTGCTGTGGTTCCCAGCTGGCAAAGCAGCTTTAAGTGTTTTGTTTCCATTTCCATGCACACAACAGCTGTGGAAATCTGACATTATTTGAGCCAAGCATCAGCAGAGAAGGACACCAGCAACAAGAACTGGATCATTTCTCTTTTTCCTACAACCCTCATAGCAGTACTGCATGGTGGAATTTGTTTTACATCCTATAAAAATAAGGGTAAGGCTACTAAATCCATTTTTGTTTGTACATTAAAATAGACATCAAATATCAGGAGTCTTCAAATATGACACTCCCTTGGGAGTTGTTGGGAGTCATTCTGTGTTAAGCCAGGCCGAAGTGATTGTGAAATGATTGTAAGAGTGGATTGGATTTTAAATTATAGATATTGCCTAGGTAAATGTCAGGGATTAACTGAAATGTCAACAGGTGTGATACAATTAAATGGTCAAAGAATGCCTGTTACAAAGAATACCTTCAGAAGATATGTGAGGTTCCAGAGATCCAGAAACCTGTGTTGCCAGGAGTGCCAGACTAATTTAATGCAAATCAGCAGGTAAATTAACCCAGAGACAACTTCACATTCTGACTGCATTGCTCACATCACATGCTACTGATGTCTACATGCTACTGGTATCTAGCCAGGTAAAAACCTACATTTTTCTTATACCCCTCAAAAATATGAGGGGCAAAGACAGAAAAAGCTTCTCAGCTTGGATGTGGAACTGGTTGGATGGTGGTAATCATAAGATAGTGGTCAGTGGCTCAATGTCCTGATGGACATCAGTGACCAGAGGTGTCCCACAGGGGTCTGCACTGGGACCAGGGCTGTCTAATGTCTTCATCAATGGCACAGAGGATGGGATCAAGTGCACCCTCAGTGAGTTTGCCAAGAACACCAAGCTGAGAGAGCTTGCTGACACACCTGAAGGACTGGATGCCATCCAGAGGGACCTGGACCAGCTCAAGGAGTAGGTACATGGAAACCTCACAGGGTTCAACAAGGCCAAGAGCAAAGTGCTGCACATTGGTTTGGGCAAACCCCAGCACCAGGAGAGGTTTGGAGATGGAGGGAATTCACTGCTGGGAAGGTCCTGAGCGTGCTGGTGGATGGAAAGCTGGACATGAGCCAGCAAAGTGTGCTTGCTGCCCAACTGTAGCATCTGACCAGATCGTTTCAGAATGAATATCCACAGTCAGCAATTACTGCCAAGACTGAAGTAATCCCTTCCTGCATTTGCATATGTTTTTTTATTAGTCATTCAATAAAGTCACGCTCTTTGATGCATTAATTATATGCCTTTGTGACATGGCTTTACGGGAACTTTCCAGGTGATTAAACTTGCAACAGTTTTGGGAATTCAGAAATGTTTTTTCCTGTTCAGAGATGAGTCTACCAACTGTGCTCATCTAGCCAGTTGCCAGATCTCATCTAGCTCACACAGGTATGAAACTGAAATTTGAGGGTATCCCCCAGACAGGTACTTTCTTAGAAATCCTTTTGGAAGACACAACACGTGGCCACCAGAAAACACTTCATGGAAGGTTTCAAGTGCTGCTGGCAAACATCTCTCCCACAGTGGCACCTAAAGTAATGTAGTGAAAGATCTGAAAATGCAAATAAATATGTATTTAAATAAATGTTTTCCTTTAAATCTTAAATTCAATTTTAGAACTTTCCTGCAGTTTATGCTATGCCTTCTTAACCTTCCAGAGACACAAGATGAGGTCACTGGCCTACTAGGATGAATAATTCCAACGCCTAGTAAGGTGCTGCTCATGGCATTCCTGGTAAAGATGTTGCTCTTGTTCCTGAAGGTTCCCAAACATTTTAATTCCAGAAGCCTCACAAACTCAATTTTCATTGCTTTTCTGGTGGAGGCAAAAAAAAGATTGCAACCATTTCGGTTAAAATGTCTCAGCACCTCAACCTTGTCACCTGGTACTACAGGAACTGTGACTTGTTGATATTCAAAAGCCATCTGGTCCTGGGAAACTGTCTTTGGACAGCTCTGCTTGAGTAAAGGAGGGTGGACAGAATTACCTCCAGAGGTCCCTTCCAAACCTGACAGTTCTTTGTTTCTGTGTCTTCCACACCACCAAATCACGGATCAGAAACTACATGGCTGCTCATTTTCATTGTATTTATGTACAATGTTTATTATATCATAATACCTGTTGAATTATGAAGCAGTAACAATGAGGAGGGGAGGGAAGGTTTGGGAAGGTTTGGGAAGGTTTGGGAAGGGAAGGTTTGGGAAGGTTTGGAAAGGGAAGGTTTGGGAAGGAAAGGGAAGGTTTGGGAAGGTTTGGGAAGGGAAGGTTTGGGAAGGGAAGGTTTGGGAAGGGAAGGTTTGGGAAGGTTTGGGAAGGTTTGGGAAGGTTTGGGAAGGGAAGGTTTGGGAAGGTTTGGGAAGGTTTGGGAAGGGAAGGGAAGGGAAGGTTTGGAAAGGGAAGGTTTGGGAAGGGAAGGGAAGGTTTGGGAAGGTTTGGGAAGGGAAGGTTTGGGAAGGGAAGGTTTGGGAAGGGAAGGTTTGGGAAGGTTTGGGAAGGTTTGGGAAGGGAAGGGAAGGGAAGGGAAGGTTTGGGAAGGTTTGGGAAGGTTTGGGAAGGGAAGGTTTGGGAAGGTTTGGGAAGGGAAGGGAAGGGAAGGGAAGGTTTGGGAAGGTTTGGGAAGGTTTGGGAAGGTTTGGGAAGGGAAGGTTTAGGAAGGGAAGGTTTGGGAAGGTTTGGGAAGGTTTGGGAAGGTTTGGGAAGGGAAGGTTTGGGAAGGGAAGGTTTGGGAAGGTTTGGGAAGGTTTGGGAAGGTTTGGGAAGGTTTGGGAAGGGAAGGTTTGGGAAGGGAAGGTTTGGGAAGGGAAGGTTTGGGAAGGGAAGGGAAGGTTTGGGAAGGGAAGGGAAGGTTTGGGAAGGTTTGGGAAGGTTTGGGAAGGTTTGGGAAGGGAAGGGAAGGGAAGGGAAGGGAAGGGAAGGGAAGGGAAGGGAAGGGAAGGAAGGGAAGGGAAGGGAAGGGAAGGGAAGGGAAGGGAAGGGAAGGGAAGGGAAGGGAAACATGCAGAACAAGAAGTTCTCAGAGACAGACACTATTTTGGAAAATAATTAAGTCCTTTTTATATCATAGATGCATAACAGGGCATAGGACATCAGCTCCTTGAGGAGCCATTGGATGCTTTTAAGTTCAGTTTTTCACCTGAAACCATAGCTGATGATGGGCTTAGTTTATTCAGACCAGTTTTATTTTCCCAGACTGTTTCCACACTTTCAGCTGATAAATTGCTGTTACAGTTTTTTGTTCTTATCAATGGTATCTCAGGGTCTCTCTGGCTTCTGGGTACCCCAGCTACAGTTTCAGGATACCAGCTGCAGTTTTCAGGGATGTTTCCAGTTTGAAAGTTTAGTTCCCAGGCTCATAGCTCCCAGGCCGGCAGGCAAAATATCTGCCAGTATTTTTCAGCAGATGTTTTCTTCTGTTCAGTAATTTTCCCTTTCTAACCAGGCCACTCTTAAGGCTGCTCTCATTGCAGCCTCTGCAGAGAAGATCCAATCTGCTTGTCCTACCTGCTTCCCTCTGTCAGCTGGAACTTCAGTCCCTCCTGAAAGGGATGTTGTTCTCTGAATGTAAATGTCTGTGTCCCCCAGGTTGAACACCTCATAAAGGAAGAATTCTTGAAAAAAATCAAAGATATAATTCCAATTTAGGCAGGATACAGGCTGATTAGTACTACATATGTATGCACTATGCTGTGGAACTGAAATAATTCAAGCAGGCAGATGTTATAAATCATCGTTCATCATTTTAATCAGATGAATAATTAGTAATGAAGATGGTGAGAAATGCAGAAAATCTGGAGAAAAAAAAAAAAAGGAGAGGAACTGCATAGAATAAGGACTGAGACCACTGTTAGACACTGAACAAAATGTCAATAATGGCCAAAAAAAAAAAAAGCGCCTGTTTTGGGTTCAATAAAACCAGGCTGATTTCTGAGTTAGCTGAGAAATTCTTGTGTTTACAAGACTATTAGTCCTGAAAATATTATTCTTCAATATGCATTGCACATGCATACAAGGCAAAGGTTCAGTTTGTTCTTAGATGCTCACGTAACAAAAGCGAGATCCTTGCAAAAAGACTTGGAAAAACCTGTGCATAAAACCGGTTTCTAAGGTAGATTGTACTTTATCCTACTAAATGTTATGCCTCTGCCATGAGCTACATTGAAGCATTGTCTTCATCATATAGAAAGGAACTTTGATCTGATGTTTGTGACCAATTTTGAATTGTCCACAGTGAACCTGACTGCTTCCCTCCCCGTTCCCAAGCACTATAAACCGTGTATCTGGAGCTTCATATTGCCTGGCTAAATGCTAAGGTGAATCACAGTTTCCCTTACAGCACATGAAATTGAGTTTTTTTAATAGTTGATTGTGGATTGCCTGTGTTTTCCTGAGATTCTCTGTACTTATGGGAGACAAAAAGAAGAGAAAGGATTTGCAGGAACTGCAAGAAATCAAAAATGAAGAGTTGTGGGATTGGAGCAGATCGATTTATAGCGCTTACAGATTGTGTGCCCAGATAATTTCAAAGCACATGGTATGAAGGGGTCAGATCAGCCTCATGCCAACATTTTTTGCAGCATCAGGCAAGACTGTCACTTAAGACCCAGCCAAGAGATTTACAATGTAAATGGTTAGTGCATATGGGCATGAGATTGCCTAAAGTCCCCAGCTGCCAGCTTAGACAAAGCCTTAATTAGCCGATAATGCTGGAAATTTGTGCTACTATGGAAGTTTTCTTTATTCAATAAGCAGTTCCTCAAACAGTACTGAACTGAAACAACAACCAGTTTGACAAGGAACCAAGGAATGTGGCTTTAGGTCAGTATATATTAACTAAAAATTCAATCAGTTAGCTAAAGGTAAAAGTGTATCAGTATATCTCATGAGATGTTTGCTACACTAAGAGAATGAGAACGTGTTTCTTTTTAAAGATTAGATATCTATATTTGGGGATCTAATTCCTTGGGGAGAGACTTGATTACGCGGCCAGTTTTTATAGATCTAGAGAAATACAGTTTCCAAGAGAGATACAAGAAATTTTAAGCCCATGTTCTGCAGACAGATGAACTGCCTGTGCACATGAGGCTAAGAAATTCAACAGGTTCAAGGTATTTGGACTCAGTTCTCAGTAAAATATTGAAAATAGCAGCTTCCATATTCAACTTTAGGTACATTCACCAACTGAGACGAAAATACCTTCAGTATTTTCTTTTATTGCTTGAATTATATTGTTTGTTATCCCTTATTTGCTTATTGTGTGAAATGATACTGCAGAAAAGAATGCTAAACCTTAGGCAGAGAAGGGCAATTTATTTTATAATTTTAAATATGTAAGACAACACAAAAGTAAATTTGTTTGTCTGTTTGTTTGCTTCCTCAATACTCCCTTGACTGGCCTCAGTTTCGTGGTATTCTTTTGTATATAAGGAAAAGAGGAGCAGAAGCATAACAGCCTTATTTCCAAAAGCACAACTATTCTGAATTATCTAATATACTGCAGCAGAGGATGTAAAGCAGCAGATAGCTCACTGAGCTGGTAATATCTACACTGGGAAAGCAGAAATCTGAATTTGATGGTTCTGGACAGTTCTGAAGGATAATAGTCTGTATAAGCTGCCAGCAATGATTTTTACTCTCTTCAACTAAGACAGAAAAGGGGCAGCAAGGCAAAACAAGAATCAGAAAAATCTGAAGAGAAAGCCTCCCTGCAAGCATGAGGTCAACCCAAGGAGACTCTGGACATTGATAAGGAGACCTAGGAAGGGTCAGGGTTTAAACTGTTTCATACTAAAAAATAAAAGATGAATCAGATAAAAGTATAAAGTCATACACTCATATACACAAAGTCTTTATGGGTATGAGTGTTATTTTGGCACTGTAAATAGGCAAGAGAGGACAGCAGCAATACAACTGCTCTTATCTGGAGCTCCCTTTGGGCTGTCACAACAGACCAAGGAAACCTTAGTATAAATGAAAATGAGGTCAAAGTGTGTAAGGGACATATAGGCATGCCAGAATGATCAGCTTAATGCTGATAAGAATCATTGAGTCCTGTGCAAAATGCTGCTTGGAAGCACTTTCTCTGTCTCATTTGTGTGCCATGTTCTGTAATTTTGGAGGTGTCTCAACAGTTTAATAAATTTTCCTTCACAAAAGCAATCAAACTCTCATATTGTGTGTCATCTACATTTTTCCTATGGTTAAAAATCCCCACATGCAAGCAGACACACGTCATGATCATCTTCAATCCAGGACGAGGTGACAGTGACCCTTGTGGAGATTTAATGTGGCTTTAGTAATGTTCAGTTGGCTGATCCATTCCAGGTCCAGCCAAGGGGGTTTGACTTGCCTGTTTGCCTTAAACAGCAAATGTCTGTGTTACCAAATGTGCTCGTATCCAGTACATAAAGAACTACCTGACATGTCAACTGAAATAGGATGAACTGTTATGGCCTTTTAAGTTCAGAAAACATATGAGTTTATATCTCTTTAAAGAATAAAAGTGGTAAGTGGGAAGCAACATGCCTGGGAGTGCAATGGCTTCCAAATGCCCAAATGGGAGCACTCCTGTGGACTCACACACCTGTCACAAAAAGGTGTCAAATAAGTCAATATCAGTGGAGTGGGAGCAGCCATTTGACTTGTTATCTTGGTAGATCAGAACTTTGTGAATTAAATGAGAAGATGGTAAAGCCTGAAGATGGAGGAAGGGGGAAACCAGGCCCTTGGATGGTTGATGAAATGACTGTGGTTTAACCAGAGCTGGAAATGAAAAATCGCTTCTCTGCCTTTTCCCTTTAGTGTTCTCTTATATTACCCTTTTTCCATCCTACTCAGAAACACCATCCCAAGCCAACCTGTCGTTAGCAAGTCGAATGCCATCCATTTACAATAAATTCCCTCCCTAAATGAGACACATTTGAACAATAGTCATGGTCCTCCAGGGCATGACTATTAGACAGACCTGCACCCCTGACACAGACATAACCCTTAACCTGGGGATGATAAATTAATCCTCTTCCCTTCTACACATGAAAAAAGTCAAAGCTGACTGTGATACACTCATCCTTCTGTCCTGGAGCAGCTGAGTTAGGAGAACACTCTCTCTAGTATCACCAAACCAAACTAAAGAGAAAAACCACCCCAGGTGTTCCTGCCCTTCCCAGCTGTGGCTGTCACCACAGCTCTGGGTTTCAGGAAAGACACAGCCCTAGAGACTCAAACACACTTATGAGGGTGGTGAGGCCCTGGCACAGGCTGACCTAGAGAAGCTGTGGCTGCCCCATCCCTGGAAGTGTTCAAGGCCAGGTTGGAAAGGGCTTGGAGCAACCTGGGATAGTAAAAAGTGTCCCTGCTTATGGCAGGGGATTTGGAATGAGATGATCTTTAAAGTCACTTCCAACCCAAATGATTCTGTAATTCTAAGAACACAGCTAATGTTAACTGCAGAATAATCCATGTTATCTCCATGTCCCCTTTCCTTTCAGCTGTTTTTTTGCAAGTAGGAAGATACTTGCTCACAAAAGAAACCACATGGATGTCTGAGAACACTCTACTGGGTCTTACAAATGTATCACTGAGACAGAAAAACACTTGATTTAAGTGTGTTATGTAATTTTCATAGAAGAGATTAGTTCTTGTGGTACAATACAAACTCTCTGTATTAAGAACACATTTCCAGATTTAAAAGAAACTAACTATGCCTCCTATATTCTGTAATTACAGTATGGCTGTATTGATCTTCCAGTTAGCCTTTATTTTCTATTATGTCTTGCTGCCCACTAATTAGAAATATTGTCCCTTTGAATTTCCTTGTATGCCAATCAAATTCTTTACTAAAATGTGGACCTTCATAATCTTTTTTTTTCTCATTATTATTTGCCTTGACACCACTTGAGAGAACTCAGGAAAGGTGTTACTACTACAAAGTTCTTTCCAGTTTTTCATCACAGTTGAATTCTCAGAGAATCTGCAATGTCGTTTTCCATGTTTCTAAACTCCTAAAGAAAATTAAAGATATCTTGCCTAACTGCAGATTTCTAAACATGGAGCATCTGATCCAATGTAGCCTTTTACATTTTCCTTGGATACAACTGATTTCTTGCAGAGAATGTTTTATCCTACTTTTCAGAGACATCTGCAAAGAAGTGATGTACAGTACTCCCATAGTTGTATTTCAGTGGAGTAATTATGAATCAGATGAAAACCAGAACAAAGGAATGAGATCCAATTTCTGCAACAATTTATTTGGATATATATATAAAATATCCCCTTCTTAATTCTGGAAGAGTCAAATTAAGGAATTCCCTTACTATATAGGTAAGTGTTACACAGGAGCACACTCCTAACTTTTGCTCAGCCTGAAATTCAAGAATTTGAAGAACACAAAAAGAAAAAGGAAGCCTGGCATTTAAGCAAACTGACATCTGTTTCATTAACAGACAACCTGAATAACTTGGTTTTGTGAGTGAGAGGTTTTCATTTGTCATAACTCTGCAAACTGAAGGAACTGTTTAATCAGCTTCAGCAGAGCACAATCCCTGAGCTTTGATACTTTCCCCTCACAGCACTTAGCAATGCAAACAATATTATGGATACCCAGAAGCATTGCAGCAGATTCACAATAGCAACCTGTCATAGTCTGCCCAAGTGAAATTGTTCCTGAGAAAACGACAAAAAAGAAGGAAATTAGCAAGAGAAAATGAGTGTCATTTGGGAAATTCGTATTAATTGCCTACAGTCATAGTCGATGTGAACCTACTCAGCAAGGAATATTTAAAATCAAGGTTTGAGTAGTCCCCAGAAAATCAACCTCTGTTTTAAGTCAGCTGCACACTTGAACAACTGGCAGAAGGGGATTTTCAGTAAGCCAGTTACTCCATTGATCTGAAAATGACAAGATTTAGGGCACACATTTGCACAGAACAGAGGTGGGGACAGCTTGAACACTTCGCAGGGTATGGAAATTTTCAGGAATGTAAACCTGAGGTTCCCATCATGGGCCATATGTGTGCCCCCAACAGGCACCACCAAATAGGTTACCATGGGTAACTAAAGCTGTTACAGGCTGGCAGTGAGCAAGTCAGAAACACAGAGAGAAGAAAGTGTTGAGGAGAAATGCAGGAATTATTCACGCAGATAAAGTTTAAAACCAACAAGCAAAACAAAACCAAAGGAAAAAGAAAAAGAAAGTAGAAGCTCTCATCCTCTGTGAACATCCTTAGACTGCAAGAGAATCAAGATAATCCATGCTCCTCAAGAGAGTTGGGGGAAAGAAGGGGAAGGAAAAAAAGGCAAAGTGACAGAAATAATCCATATTAATCCCTGAGATCTCCATCGTTCTCATGGTGGTCTGGTTTCCTCAGGACACATGGCAATATAGTTCTGTTTATCATCCTTTATCAGTGTGGAAACCACTGTCTTCCACCATGTTAGTGCTGATGAAAGTCTCATTTTCCTTTCTCATAAGCTTCACTCAATATATAAACCATGATAGGGAACTTTTTTTTCACCCCACCTCTTTGTCCCACCTTAATTTACCACCCATACCCTTCCCCTTGTGTATTTTTTCTGTGTGTCTCTGAGAAGAATCTGTATTTGTGTTGTCTACAGCCCCTGCTGGAATATAAATTACATATTCCTTGCTGCCCTTCTCTTTTCCAAGCTGAACAAATGCAGCTCCCTCACCATCTTTTCTTCTGTCATTAACTCCTGCCCCCAGACACCTTCATGGACTATTTGGCAGCTTTTAGGTTCATATTTGTGTTCTTACTCTTTGTATGTGCTCTGCCTTTCTTCTGGGCTTAATGTTCAAATTCAAAAGATGAAAACTGCTGTTCATTTTAACATTAGGAAAAATCTATAATTCTAAATCAAAACTGGCTGCTTGAGAAGTGAAAACTACCACAAATGGAGTTAGTATAGAGCTCACAAATCTACCAGATAAATTACTGATGCTTTCTCAAGACTCTTTCTCCAGACTCCGTTTGTTGTGACAGCAGGATCTTTTATGAGGAACCTGGATACCTGCAAGACTCCCAGGTGCTGCTGGAATCCATGCAGAATCGATGGCAACTGCTGAGATTTTGCAGGGTATTTAAGAAATCAGTTATCTGGAAGAGTTTTAACACCAAATGAATTCCCCTTGACATATCAAAGCTCATGGAGATTTATGTTACTGAAACAATAAATGATTTCTGAGCAGAGCCAAGGCTTCCTAAAATAAGTCACATTGCAGCTGAACAACACAAGGTTGTGCAACTACTAAAGTACAGAAGAAAATGTCAAGAACCTTAGAAGAAAATAGGATATTTATCAATCCTGGCACGACTGGCATGGAAACGGGTACAAACAGTGATTAGTAAAATGGTGAAAGTGTTTCACTCCACCTGCAAATAATTATAAAAATAGTTGGTGTGACTATTTAATAATGAAGTGGGACTATTTATTTCTTTATTTACAGATTCTTAAATAACCTTGTTTAAAGCTTTATTTAATCACTCAGAATTTTTTTTTAAAATACCAAAGTTACTTCTGGCTTTACCAAAACAAGCAAAACAAAAACCAACAACAAAAAAACCAAACAACCAAACAAAAACTAAGTAGAAAGAAAAATCTTCATTCAAAAGTCAAATTTTGAGTGTTTAGAAGAAATTAAGATCTTTTATTTCAATGATTTGTAAGACAGACGTCTGCGCCCAATATCTCTGCAATTAAGGGAGCAGTGCAAGCATTTCCAGAATGCAATGGTCTTTAGTTATTCAAGTGGGTTAAATCCTGCTCCACTGATGTCTTTTTCAGTTTAATCACTACAGGACATCTATATGATTATCTTTGACCAGACATCAGATTTTAACATATGAAGACTTTGTTAAAAAATTGTCTCACCATTCATACCTAAATATGGTTATGCTGTTCTTTGATATAAAAAAGAAAAATACCATCTGTTTTGCATAACTCTGATCAATAATAAGCCCTTGTTCTTTTAGAAATTGAGTGAAAGCTAATATGCAGAAACATTTTCAATGCATCTGTAGCTTATTTTGAGTAAGGTAATTTTGGGCTGCATGTGCAGATCCAGTGAATACAAAGAAGCTACTGAATGGTGAGACGATGGTAACTGCTTGAGATTACAAATATTAATAGAGAAAGAGCCCACCTTTGTCTATAATTTAATTCCCAGATATACTGTTATGTAGCAACATTAGGGTATAATGAATGTGCTCTGTTATTTGCTCCATGGTGGGCTTGGAGCCAGGGCGTCATTCTGCCCGAGAGACAAAAGACACTCTGTCTCTGCAGAGATCCCTGAATCTTCCCAACACGTTTCCTCATGCATTTTGTGAACTGTCTTTCCCCTCCCCTCTCCCTCTGTTATGTGAGCTGTGAACTGCAGTGAAAATCTGTCTGTGACAGACACTTTCGGTTCTTGGTCAGCTGTCAGACAAGCATGAGGTGAAAGACTTCAAATATGGCATTGTGCTCACAAACACACACACACTCACACACAGCGAAGCAGCATCACTGGCTACTGCTCATGTCCAAGCATGAAAACAACAACAAAACACACCAAAAAAAAAACCACTCAAAAAAAAAAAAAAAAAACCAACAAAATAAAATACCACAGGGAGAAAGTGCTTCTGTATGAGGCTGAGATCTTGCAAACAAAGAAGGAATACTTTACAGTTTTCACAGGATCACAGAATCATAGAATGGGTCAGGGTGGAAAGGACCACAATGGGTCACCTGGTCCAACCTCCCTTTCTCAAGTAGGGTCATTCCAGAGCACATTTTTTTGTTTGTCTGTTTTATTAAAACCAAACACATAAGATCTAAACTCAAAATGCAAGAGTGTCTTCATTCTGCACCCAGAACCCATCTGTGGCAGTATCTTCTGGATGAGATCTTCACTTTGAAAGTTGTTTCCATTAATCATTGAATATAGAATCGTTTGGGTTAGAAGAGACCATAAAGACCATTAGTTCCAAGCTCCTGCCATGGCCAAGGACTCCTTCTACTAGACCAGGTTGCTCCAAGCCCCATCCAGCCTGGATCATGCTGTCAGCATGGTGTAATCACATCACATAAGTCTGAGGTTCATTGCAGTGCAGTCAGTGTATATCCAGTGTGCTCCAAGTAAAATATCCTCTCTGGATGCTGTGCCATAACAAAAGACTGTTGTCTTCTCCTACAGCACCAGCTGAATTCTGCCTGTAAACACAATGCAGTATTCAGGGAAAGCAAAGGAAGCATCCCAGCTGGATAGAGTCTGAGATCAGGTCCTGAAAAGCCTTCTTTGTTCAAGATCTCACCAAACTGAGCCTCTGGGCTGGAGCACACAAGTGACACAAGAAACACCTTGATTTATTTTTGATTCTGAGAGGGATATTTTAGATCCACTAGGCTGAAGGTCTCTTTTAGCGTAACCTTTAAATCTAAACAAACAACATGGCCCACATGAGTATCTCTAATATTCAAAGATATTCCTAATGTCTCTGGATGCCTGTAAATAACTCGGTTTTACTGCCAGAGCTTACAAGAGTCAGGACATGCTGGTCAAGTGCAGACACCTACAATTAGGTGTGTGAACTTGAATCCTGCCATAAGCTCATTCCTAGTCACTGGAGAAATATAGACACCTGAAATGGGTGGCTCACCCTTTTCTAAGGTTGGATAAAGACATGTCAAATATGAATTTGATAGAAATGTCTGAAATTTATCTTCATTGAGTCCTTAAGTGGACTAAATGGCTACCCTTTACAGAGCTGAATGTCCATTTCTCTCCCTGAGCTGAGCTGCTGTTGGCTGTCTAAGATGCCCTGACAGATCTGAGACCTCCCCCCAGGGTTATCAGATATGATGAAACATCAGTGGGAAGCTCAAACTTCCTGAAGCAGTAGCTAATATTAAGGCATAATATTTTACAGCATCTCAAGATGGTGCCAGGCTCTGAAGCTGAGTAAATTAAATTAACATTTGAAGGAAAGTGGCTGAATCAGACAGAGGACTCTACTCAGCTGGCCAGACTCGGGCATTTAGCATCATGCATCCCAACAGAGAGGAAGTCAGGCAAAAACACCAGAACAAGGAGTTCCTGGACATACTCAAACACAAAAAGGAAGCAACTGACAGACAAATTCTGGTAAATCCGCAGAGTTTGGAAGCACAGCTAAGGCCAGGCGAGTTGACTCATTATGTGTGAAGCAACAGGAATGTGATTCATTTGCCTAAATATAGACACTTAGTGCTATTTTAAGTGCTGCAGGGTGTCCTACCTAGGCTCCATCTGACACTCCAGAAGGGGAGTCTCTGACAAGGGCTGTGTGATACCTGTTAGTCCCGTGCATATGTCTCAAATATGCTGCAGCAAAATTGGCATCAGACGTCCCTGTTTCAGCAACAAAATCCTCCCCTACATGTCTGCACTTCCAACTTCCCTGAGCATTTGGAAAACCCACCTTGCAAGTTGTCACCCAAATATCACAGAGCAGCAAGTGTCAGCCAGTGATGGCACAGAGCAGCACAGAGCAGTCTGGTGTGTGATCCAAGGCACATAACCCTCATTCCCAGGCAGTGCACATGGCTCTGGGAATGGAGACATTTGTTCCTTCCTTTCCAGCCAGCTGGGAGCTGGTCTTTTATCCCAAGCAACAGGACAAAACCACATGGCCTCAAGATGTGCCAGGGAAGGTTTAGATTGGATATTAGGAATAGACTTCTTCACTGAAAGGGTGGTCAGGCACTGGAAATGGCTTTTAACAGGGATTTAAAAGATGTGCAGATGTGTCACCTGGGGATATGGTTAAGTGACAGGCTTGGCAGTGCTGAGATAATGGTTGGACTTGATGATCTTAGAGGTCTTTTTCAACCTTAACAATTCTGTGATCCTGTAATTTTGGCAAATAATCCAAGCTTGTTCAACTTTCCCTGCACTTAATATTAAGGACATATCCACAGAGGATGCTCAGCCCCTTCTGGTGGATGAACAACATATGGGTTAAGATCTGCATCACGCGTATTCCTCTAACAACATTTGTTTTAAAACAGCAGATGAAAGGAAGGGCTTGTGTACAGGAGTTCCATTTGTGACTGAGCCACAACCTTCCTGCATTTGACAAGCAGGTCTTTTCCTCTTGTTTCCTCTTATCTCATCCTGCAGTTAACATTACTTCCCATTTTCTGAGATAACTTGGGTGGACACATTCATAGATGGTTATCAAATATATCCAGAAATATCTTTACCACTGAAATTTTTAAAATCCTTGGGGAATTCTCACCACAGGGATAATAATCTGAGTTTCCTCCTGACAATACTGAACTTCTTCACTTCCCTTCCTCTCCTCTTGTCCTTCTTATAGTCTTTCTGATGAGCACCAAAAAGCCCCTGTTAATATCTACCAATTTAGCCTTCATCTAAAATCAGTTCACTTTCTCTTCCACGGTTTAGCTTTTGGTATTCTCTTCCCTTTGCTCTCACTCTGACTGAATTCTACCTTTTTTTGGTCTATCGTCACAAGTGTGTCTTTCCCCAGCCCTCTGAGAAACCAGAGGAAAGTACACACAAACCAAAGAGAAGCTACAGAGTTTCTCCATGAAAAGAACAGAAAATACTAACTTTCCAGGAATGTTCATCAGCTTTGAATAGGCTATTCCCTTCCTACACTGAATTCCCTCAGCTTCTGTTACACATGTTTAGCCTAACAAAGCAAACTTTTAGTATCTCTTTCATTAGTTAGTTAAATAAAAATAATGGAAACAAAAAGGCATAATTAAGAATATATGAAACTTTCATATGGCCATTCAAGAATCATAAAATAAACATGTACTTCTGGGATCACCTGATTTTGTTTTGATGTCAGCCTCAGGATGAAATGAAACATGAAAGGTGCCTGTTAATTTCCAAGGTCTGTGAAAGGAGTCTTGCCCAAGTACAGATGCTTGTGGTTATTTAAATTAGGTTGTTTAAATTTCAGGTAAATAAATGACTTGTAGAATATGGTCTTAATGATGTTCACAATATTCCTTTCTCCAGAACTTTTTATCATCTTTCCTGGTAAATCTTGTTTTTAAGTGAATTCAAAGGGGATGTGACTATGTAAACTACTAATGCAGGAGACAGCCACGACTATAATGTTGTGTAGATTGCATATCCTTACTTCTTTAAAAAAATCAAAATGCACAACTTGGTAGAATTATCTATATTTGTTTCTTGTACTGTTTTGCCACAGCAGTTCTTCAGATGTGTAGGTTGATAGATAAAGTTTCTTGTAGTGTGTATGTCTATTAACATAAAACACCTGATAAAAAATACTCAACTGTTATCTTTGTATACGTAGGGTTTAGGGTGATGATGTAGACAATACTATTTCAGAAGCCATTTGGAATCATGTCCTGATACTTGATAGCAGGAAATTTTTCAAACTGTGGAAGAAATGGAAATTACTCCTAAATATTTTGGGGTTTCTCAATAAAACTGGAAGTAAATAATTATTAAGTTCTCTGACTCTGGAAAATTTGTGCTTGAACATTTCCTGTGCATGGCATTAAGTCAAGACCTTTTTGTGGGAGGCAGTTCAAAAGGATTTGGTCCTTTTTCCTTTCTGTGACAGGTCACAAGTTGTAATCCTGCACTGCCATGAAGGAGGACCTTAATGTAGACATGTTAAAGGAGGACCTTAACATAGACATGTTAAAAAGGTTCACAGGGGCTCTTTTGGCTCTTGCAGCCCTTTCTTTCTTCTACATATTCATGAGGGATATACTAAAGAGTAAAAAAGACATTGGGATTCACATTTGAGTGGACACCCTGGCTTTGGCCATAAGAGATGTGACACTTCAGCTCTCAGGTCTTTTCATGTGATAAGATGTGCACCAACACAGATGGTGAAATAATGACTGAATGTCCTACCAAATTGTCCTGTGTCAGCCTTCAGACCTGAAGAGTTGCTCTGATGTGCAGTGCCCAGGGAACTCCAGATGCTGGAGCAAAATGGATTTGCAGATTGACCAGCAGATTTTAGTCTCTATTCTGAGTCACTGAGAGATAAATAAACACATACAGAGATATGGGGAAAGGGAAATATATTTTAGCAACAAAATTTTCCTTAATAGAGTAAATTTTTAAATCCAAGTCTACTTATTTATAAAGTACATTGCTAGTCTTAAACACACTGCTGTTTCTGTAATGGGCTCTTGCTTTAGACAACCTCAGAGACTGATCAGGCTAAAATCTGAGCTGTACCTTAAAAGTCCCACTGGGAAGAAGAGAAACGAATGTTCCACTAGTCCAGTGCAGAAATCAATGATGAAACTGAATTTTGGAACTTTGCCATGGGCATACTCTTTCCTTCAATGATCCATGTTCAACAAAGGGTATGAAATATATATAAGTCATTTATAAAAATTCCACAGAATGCTTGCGCTCTATCATTTTTTTCCAGGCACAAAATTCTTATCACAAACGTTCCCTTTCCATGACATCTCACATTTTCTTCCCGACCTTTTAAAATCAGCATTGATAACAGCAGGCATATTGAGAATTAACTCTTCCAAAGATACGGCCTTATAGGAAAGCTTGCTATGGTATAAGGATGTTGTTATACAACCTTGCTATAGTGCTAAAATAGTGGCAAACAACATCTCACCCTAAACACAGAAACACTTCTTTCAGATAAATTATGCAAATTTAATTTCATTTTTAGCTGCATTTCTCTTGTGACTGCCTGGTCAAGTAGATCCTTGAAACAGAATCCTTCTAAATAAAAGCACTCTTGCCAAATGCATTTGTCATGGCAGAAGTCTGAAATTACTAAAAAATTAACCTTCTTCAAGGTCATGTTGCTTGGAGTTATTGGCTCTGTGAAGAGCTACAGAAGGACCTCGGTTTTCTGCCCTCAGAGTAGAAGTTGGGGATGATGGAGAGGGAAGAAAGAGCCATTGACTTCTGAAAGAACCAGCACTGTCTTTAAGATGGAAGCACCGTGCTCCAGTGGTTGACTTTGCAGTCAGTCTTTCCCAGTGACACACAATGGAGGCTCCAGGCTGCTGTTTTCCAAAGGTTTTGCTTAATGTCACAGTGTTTCCACCAGTTTACTTGTAAAATCAAAGCCCTGGGAAACACAAAAGTGAGGTAGAAATAAAAGCCAAGGCATTATGTTTCTCTTGGGATTATTAATATAGTTTGGAATCTCTGTAATGGACTCAAAGTACTTATCAAGCATGTGATCTGAGGTTGCACTGTTCACAGAGGAATTACCTCCCTGAGATAAATGCAGATACATTGGAAAGAGCATGCTTTTGTTTAGGCTAATAAAAAAATTGTATGCTCTAATCAATGAGAACATTTTCATCGTATGGAACATGAGAAGAGAATGTGGCTGATTATACCTCAAATACCAGTGGAAAAACTGGCCAAGAAGGTTCTTTAAGAACAATACATTTATTGACTTTTCCATTTGTGTAGCAGTCATGAAACTCCAGATGAGCACTTGTGCTTTCAGTTTGCAGTGGACAGAAAATGAGGCAACTCCCCACATTTATAATGCAGGAGTGATGAACGGATAGGGATTGTGTGATTGTGAGGATTATTCAGTGATGTCACCCAAGGTTGGCATCTAAGTAAGATGAACCTGGAGGTTACCCACCACTGAAAGGCTAAACTCGAGAAAAAACTTCTTTACAGTGAGGATGATCAAGAACTGGAGCAGCTTACCCAGAGAGATTGTGGAGTCTCCATCTTTGGAGACATCCAAAACCCAAGTGGACTCAGCACTGAGCACTGACAGAGTTTTGAGCAGGAAGACTCCTGCTCCCATTCCTCTGGAAGGCTGGACCAGGTGATCTTTTGAGGTCCCTTCCAACCTGAGATGTTCTGTGATTCTGTGAAAATACATTATAGGAACAGTTTTTGAAGAGTCATGGCAGAACCTCTATTTACAGAAACGCTGTTACCAGACAGGATGTTGTTCTGAATCATTCACTTGGGTTTACAAACAGCTCTTACACTTAAATGGGGAGTTGATTCACAGGGTTTCAGTGTATATTAGGCAGAGAGATGAATGACAAACATCATAAGATTTAGTCTTTGCCTTATGATCCATTGTTCACCGATCACCTGCATATAATCTTTTCATTAGTAATGGTTATAACAATTATGCTACTAACACTTGTTTTCTCATGTAGCAATTAGAGCTTCCCCTTGTAATTAATTAAACTGTCATGATCTGTCAACAAGTAAAATAATACAAATCTCATTTTGTGCCTCTCCAGTGTCAACAATACAAAAAGCACACGGCCTCAGAATAGCTTTGGTTGTGCAGGATCTCTGAAGCTCATCTGGTCTGTGTTCAGCCTCGTGTCTGTGTTGTAAAAGAGTCAATCTCTGCCTTTCCCCTTTCCAACACAGTGGCTGTTTGCTGCTCTTACTCCAGTTTATTAAAGTCTTGCTTGCACTGGGGACTCCAAAACTGGACTCAGTAGTCCTGACACAGTTTTTAAGTTGCTGAAAAAGTGGGTACAATCACTATTTTCAGTACTTGCACTGTGTGGTGACTAAAGCAGCGCCCTCACTTTGGCAAGGGAGCACTGATGACTCATATGCAACTTGTCCTGGAGTCATAGAATCATTTAGGTTGGAAAAGACCTCTGAGGTCATCCCTGTCCGTGGCAGGAGGTTTGGAACTGGATGATCTTTAAGATCCCTCACAACCTAGAGCATCCTATGATCTACAAGTCCAATCCCTCAGTGTTTTTACTACAGCTGCTCCCTCGACACTTGCTCTCTCCCAATTGTTTATTTTCAGATCTTTTCCTGATCAAATCACTGTTTCAGGTTTTTGAGATTCATCTGAATGACAGCCTTGTGGTCCAGCATACAGACTGCTCCCTGCAATTTGGTGCCAACCCCAAACTTGCTGACAGAGTGTTCCTTTCCATGTAATTACAAACCAACAAATCACACCTTTACCATTTCATCTGGCAGATGTTCCCAGGTTTCCCAGGTGCTGAAAAGCAAAGGCCTGTTCAGAAATCTTCACAAGGGACTAGAGTAGGAGTTGCATGACTGAAGAAGAGAGAAGACCAGAATTTAATCAGAAAAATAACAATATTTGATACAAAAGCAGGCAATGACAACTGATCTGGTCAGCAGTTATGTGAGACTGAATGTGGACAGAAGCAGTCAATATGCACACAAATCCCTTCTGACCTGGCAATCTTTCCACCCATGGCAATGTTTCTCACCAAATGTACCCGGAAATGCCAAAACAAATACATGTTTTAATGTTAGAGCACACAGTAATCTTTTAATCTTGATCCAATATCAGGGGAAAGTATAAGCTACAGAAATATCCTTGTCTCCTTTTTTGACTTTTACACTATCAGATGGATGTAAAGAAGCCACAGCATGAACAGGAACTTGGCCCAAGACTTTTTAAACCCCCATGGAAAAATCAGCAGGCAAGATTCCATTTTGGTTACAACAATGTCACTCTGCAGACACCTCAGTAGCCACCTAAGTTTACTGGCATCGCTGGAGATTAGGATCAAGTGCTACTACAACTGGACATGTCAATCATTAGCAGAGAGCTTTGTACCACATTCCCTTTGACTGCAAATCTCACATAAAGGAGTAAAACACCCAAAACTCATTTCAGAGTATTCCACCTCTTCCAGTACAGGAAGAGGAAATAAAAATGGAACCAAAGCAAACAGCCTCCTTTTTGGGTGAATTTGCACTTGAAAAATACGCTGTTGTCTCTGGTCATTACTTCAATTTTGTAATACCTGTGACGTTGAAGTCACCTTGTCCTATCAGGAAACAGAAGAGCTATAAATCACCCTCCAGGGAAGAAGTCTGGTCACTGCCACAACTACCTGAAGAAAGAAAGAAGAAATTCCTGATCTTCTTGGAAGTAAAAGGTAGGATTTACATTGATTTGTTGGCTTTAAGTATTGCCATTTTTTTTTCATGTATTAAAATACAACCTATTGTCAGAAGACTTCTTGAACAATTTAGGGTAGTCTCAGAAAGAGGATTTTATTCAGTGAAAAATAAGGATTACATAGGCAACCATGCAACAAAAGCTGGAAAAAAAGGGGGGAGAAAATTGATGAACAATCAAAAATGACAGATGAAAAGACACCTGTGTGCAAGAAAGAGCATCTTGGCAAATTATACGTACATAGAGAAAGGGACAGAGAGACAGTCAAACATATTGAATGGGATATACATTGAACTCAGTGTATTTTATTGGTATATGTTACTATCATCACCTATTTTCAGAGTGATGAAATTACCACCTTGTTTAATTTACTCCTCTTGTGCAAGGTGGCTGCTAAGTAAGACTTTGTGCAATAATGCTGCACAAGTGGAATGCCAGAGACTATGTTCCAGGTCTTTTTCAAGGACAATAAAAAAATAATGGGGATGTTCTTTTGTAATGGATATTAAATTCAACGCATAATTTAGGACACATCTTTTTATATTTTTTTAATTTTTTTTTAAGAAGGAGAGACGGAAAAAACATATTCACACAAGTTTGCCAAATTGATACAAACTAGGGATGTTAAAGCACCATCTTTCAGTGGCAGATCCTGGTATACAGATGGATTTGCAGGAAAGTCAGTAAGACTTGGCACATGTCCTGATTTATGTTTGATTGAGGGGGAACAGGGGAGGGGGAGAGAGAGACTGATTTTAGGACCAATGCCTAGAAATTAATGCAGAGCAATTAAATTTACATCTCATAAACTGTAAGCATTTGGTTGAAATCAGTGGGATTGCCAAAAGTATGTTAATATCTTGGAGTGGGAAACCCACTGAGTCTTGAAAAACATTCCAATGGCATTTTGAAACTTGTATCATGTATTAAGTTACCAATTATATTTAATTGTAAGTTAATTAATAGAAAATATTACAGTGAATGAATACTTTACCTATGTCTCTCCATTAGCTTTACTAAACAGAAAGCTTCAGAATTTCAGTGAAGAGTTATTTTACCTTTAAAATGTGTTTTACATGCAAAAAGAGTTGTTTCTATTTGCATATCATCATATTTTGCACTGAAAGGACATATTTTTGCTTGTAACTTGAGTACAGCTAAAAATAACCCCCACCTCTACTTAATTTCTAGTTAGAAATTAGGTGAAAATAATAATTTTGTCATGATATTGGGAGTATAATCTTTTGTTGCTAAACACCTAGGTCAGATACATTGGAAAGTTTTGGAATGGCTCTGGGAAATAAGTGTTAGAAAATTTATTAAGAAAACAATTCTGTGATCCTAAAGCATTTAAAGGAGGCACAGGTGATGTCAGAGCTTAAAGCAAGCATAGAACATAAAGCAGCACCAAGAACAGGAAATCAATGACTTGTACTCTTAATTATCAGTATGTTTTCCCCTGGATCAAGCAGATATTTTCTTAAGGACAGGTGTTTGGAATAAGCCACTTTATTTTGAAGACTGTGAGAGTTTAATTGAACAGATGTGCCCAGTCTGTCCAGTTTTTTAGCCTCTGAGCTGCAGCTGCCCATAGTCAAAGTCCACTTCAAAGGGCTTTGCTGTTTAGCAGAGCTGGAGCAGCATCTCTGCCTACAGGCTGGGGACTGTGGGTCACCTCCAGTGCCAGGTAAGGAAGCTGGTGAGGAGCAGGGACCCTGCTGTAGCAGTTGGAGAAGGGCAGTTTTTCTTTCCCACGTGTTCTCCTCAAATACCAGTGTTCTCCAGGGCACCTTGTGTTTTATATGAACTGGTTGCCTCAAGAGAAAGGGGCTTTGCTGAACATGAAAAGATCAGCAAACCCTATTGGCCTTCCCCCAAGAATAGCTTAAAACCAAAACCAGCAGCTGCTCAAAACCAAATAAATATAGCTAATAATATATCTCTGTGGTAACATGCCCATAAATTCCCTTGGGTGGGAGGCTGGGGAAAAATGCCAAAATGAGCAAATTCCACTCTAGTCATCTGCTTGCCTGCCCAAGGTAAGAGAAACAAGCTGAATGTAACTTGTATGACTGATTGCAGATACCTGAAGTCTGCAGTGATCTCCTGGGTCACTGGAGCGGGTCACTGGTGTGGTGCTTTGAGCCTCCAAAGCAAGTGGAGACTTGGAGTCCAGGTTCTGGTGGATGCTTCTTCAATTAGAATCACATATTTGTAGAATCTCCTGAGTGGAAAGGGACCCACAAGGGTCATCAAAGTCCAGCTCCTGGCCCTGCAAATCACATCCCCAAGAATCACATGGTGAGAGAAGGCTTTGATTTCTGTTGTCATTCTGCACTACCTGCAATAAAATCAAGAGTTGTCTTTAAGCAGATAAAAACAAAAAAAAAGCTTTCTGAAACAGGTCTTTCCCTGGTCCATTTCTGGCCCAGCCAGTTCTGCCCCAGCTCACATGCAAGGCTCTCACAGTGCTGCTCACTGAGATTCAGGGTTTGAATCCTGACTCCTGGATCTGCACAAGGATCAGTGTCTAATTCCCATTTCAACCAATGCCCTCCAGTCAAAGCAGGCAAACAGGAGTAGGGAAATTTTTAGACTAACCTAGACATAGAAACAAGTTAAAAGCAGCGTCCTATCCCATTCCAGTTTGGCAATGGGCAGGTTTCTTACAGAAAGGGAAGCACAAATACCTCTGAATTCAGGTGGAGATATTAAGCCAGGATGACAGCAGGAAGTATGAGATATCCAAAGCAGTTGATTCATAGAAATTTGGAAATGAGGGGGAACTAATTTTATTATTTAACTTCTAAAATGGGAGGAGGAGAGGAGGAAACAAAATAAATAAAAAAAATATATTACCTTGCTACTTGGGCAAAAGCCAGGAAATACACTGGAAAAAAGATGCATTAAGTATCAGAGAAATGAAAGCTACATAAAAATAAATTAAATCCTCACTCTCCCCTTTTCAGAGATGATTCTGCCAGTGGTGTTCCTGTGTCTCACAGCTGTACTGCCTCCATCCACTGCACAGGTAGGATCCACACTTTGTACTCAGAATATTTGGTTGGGCCCTGAGGCACTTGTGTTCTGACTGAATATGGCTTTTCCTGTGTACACCAATCCCATGCATAAAGAGTCTGATCAGATATCTAGGATCTGGAAAACTTTCATCCTTGAAGTCTACTTCCATTCAAAGCAGTCAGTTGGATGCACACTTGCACAATAAACCATCTAAAGATTCACTGTTACTTGTGAATTAGATCACAGATAACTACATTTTCCAGAAGTTTCCATACACAGATCCAAGAATCAGGTTCTCCCAAAGATACAGCCCTCTGCCCATTAGTTTCCCACAGGTTCATAGATAGCACTTAACCTAACTTCCTTCCTCATCCTCCAGGTCCCTGTATGCACCTCTCCCTTTGCTCAAAGATCCATTCTCTCATCATGTACCCCTGATTTCCTTGAAACAGCTAAATTAGGATACTGAATGCACACACAGAGTGATTCCTCCCAACCCATACTTGGACTGAAGTCTATGGTTTACTATTTCTGCTTCAGAATCATTATGACTGAGGCCTTGATTACTTTTCTTTGACTACTTTTCCCTCTAATTCTTCAATTTCTGCTCTCCAAGCTGCAGTCGAGAAGACTAGTTGAGAATGGATGTACAGAAGAGACTGAGTTCTTCACATGGCTCTTTTTTAATTAGAGAACACATGAAAAGTTTGAGAAATGCTATCAGTTATGGCAGAACTGTAACAAAATCTATGTCATGAAAGTATAGGCATTTATTTTCTGCTCAGTGGGATGTGCTGGTGAGGTACCACAAGAGGTTTGTGATTAAACATGTTCCCTCAATAAAAAAAATAATTTAAAAAAATTGATAGGCATGGTATAAAATGCAGAAGAAGGGGACCCCATTATAAAACCACATTCATGTCTTCAGATGATTTTTAGATCCTGTTTCCTCACAACCTCATGTAGGAAATTATAATAATAGTAAGTAAGCCTGATTTTGTTGCCCAAATTTAAGAGTGTACAGGCACAAGAGGCATTCCAGAACATCTCAGTCCTCCATAGAGGGTTGGAAGATAAAATACAGGAATCGGTGTTGTTATTGATAAGCTTTATGCTGTGGAACCAGTCATGGTGCTCCACATGGAAGCACAATTATTTTGATATTTTAATATTTCTTAGAAAGGATAGAGGATTTAGTTACATTCAAATAAAACAGAAATATAACATTTTCTTTCCATTTAGGGACCTGAAGGTGTCGATGTTCTGTCAACCAGCAGAGCAGATCAGCAAAAGCTGATTGTTGACAGACATAATGCCCTCAGGAAAGGAGTAAAACCAACTGCCAGCAACATGATGAAGATGGTAAGCTATGTGCTGTAAATCTGTTTTTAATGAGTAGTGGACTATATGAGAGGTACAAGACTGTATGCAGGTTACATTATTTTGTTTAGCCACAAATTCGTTCTCTAGACCTTTCACTAGGATTAAGCATGGCCAGCACCAAGAGAAACATAAAGCTGGGTAGAAGGATAAAAAAACTCTGAAAATCCTTGTGTTTTATGAACAATAATGTCTCTTTCTTTTGGAGGAAAATGAAAAGGAGAAGAAGGATCCCTGGCATTATTAATTTCTTTTGGATACATCCTTCATCAGTCTTCACAGTTTCTATTCCCTGGGTGCATAGTAACTTTTTTCCTACCCATCTCTTCCCCCCAAAAAATGGGAATGAAAAGGATTTTATATTTTATTTTTTCTGATTTGAAATGTAGTTTCCAAATGTTGTTAATTGGTATGTGTCTGAATGAC
The DNA here is from genome assembly GCF_022539395.1 of Myiozetetes cayanensis. Classification (NCBI taxonomy): domain Eukaryota; kingdom Metazoa; phylum Chordata; class Aves; order Passeriformes; family Tyrannidae; genus Myiozetetes; species Myiozetetes cayanensis. The sequence continues at coordinate 110,678,581 of NW_026087411.1, read as the reverse complement.
CGGTATTTTATTCTTTCATTAAGGAATGGTGTCCTCTGGCTGCAGAGAATGCCCAAAAATGGGCCAATCAATGCACTTTAAGTCACAGTCCTCCTAATCTGAGGAGAACAGGTAAGAGAAGCACAAGAGTAACTGAATAACGTCACATATGTTATCGATGTGACCACTTTTGGTTTTGTTTGTTGGGGTTTTTTTGAGATACAATTCATGTAACATTTAGAATTTGTTGGTCATGTGATCAAAGGGAAATTTCTAGGTATAAATCTGTCCAGCAAGTGAGAAAAGTTCAATCCCATTTTCATCCCAGCTGCATCAGTTTTGCATAGGCATATCCCATTTTCTACAGCAGATGAAAAAAAATCATAAAGATAAAGCATATTCTCCCAATTTATCCATCAGTAAGAAGAGAATCAAAACCAAATTTAGGGCAGGAACCACTTTGTATGTGCTGGCTCAAAATATCGGCAAAGAAAGGGGCACGGGGTGAAGATCCAAAATTGGCTGCTGGTGCTAAGCACAGTTTCTAAGACAAGATAAATCCCCAGGCAACTTGCAGCCTATAAGTGTCTTTGAGGTTCAGATTAGCACTTCAATCTTTGGATATTGAAGTTACAGCCATACTATGTTAACAATAGTCAGTGCCCAGCGTGGTGTTGACTGACTTCTGTCCATGTCATGTTTAAGATATGGACAGTCCTGTCCATACTTTTTGCCTAAAACCCAAATTGTCAGGGTTTTGTTAAGGTGAATCCCAGAGGAGAACTAATGCAGTAAGTTTGGACCTAAGTAGAAACAGTAGGTCAAGACAGTGTAGACACCTTCTTGTTTACCAGGAGTTAGCTTCGGATTATTGGGATTTTCCCAAAATTACTGGGCTGTGACCTGAATAATGAGGGGGTTGGTAACTTCCAAATAACAAAATTAGTCATGAACCTGTGGTGCACATGTGCAGGTGTATCTGCAGTCACGTAGAAGGTCTGTCAACAACCAAACTACCAGATAGACAGGCTGGCCATGCTGCAAACTGATCAAGTGACAACCTTTGTTTTAACAAAGAGTGATGTCACAGAACCGGAAAAAAAACAACATCCTGCTGCTCCATCTGGGATGAGAATTTCTGTGAAAATCATCCCACCTTTTGTGGGGTTTTTGGGTTTTTTTTCCTCACATGTGTATCCTTTATGCCTTTCTCAAGACGTTTCTCTTTTCAGATGTATTATGTGGTGAAAATCTCTTCATGTCAACCTCCCCATTCTCATGGTCAGATGTTCTTCAGACTTGGTATGATGAGGAGAAAAATTTCAAATATGGAACTGGAGCAAAAACAAAAGGTGCTGTGATTGGCCATTACACTCAGGTAGAAGCATTTATATATATATATATATGTATTTCAGGCTGAATAAATAAATATGTACATGTTAGCTAAGCAGCTGTTACCCTCTCATTTTTAAAGGAAGTAAGTGCAATAGAGAATTAAAGAGTTATTCTGACAAAACAAGATAGAAACTTTCAAATTAAAAAAATAACAATGAAAATAATAGGCTAAGTGTCTTATGGAATAAAGAATAAAGATAATGATATTTCAAGACTTCAGGAAGAAACAACTTGTTTGTTTAACATATGAAAGTTGTCCAGACACTAGAAAAACAGGGTTATTAAAGTATCAGCAACAAAATATAAATAGGTCTACAAAGTTCTATTGACTCAGAGAGTTTCTAGCTAGACAACAGCTTTTGTTCACCTACACAAAACACAGGAGAGAAAATTTCACATAATGATTCTTACATTAATAGTTTTCATTGAAGGAAAACATGCAAAATGGTGACATTTTAACTCAGAGATTTTATATATACATATGATAAATTATCATTATATCCTCAATATTATTTGGTGGAATAGGGGTGAAAGCAGGTTTCCAGCAAGGTGGGATTCAAATTTTAATATAAAGGGCAAATAAGTGGCTTTACTTCATTGCAAACATTTCTGTAATACATATTGCATTTAAATGATTTTTCAAATGTGTATTTTTCATCCTTCTATGATTTTTATTCTTATACCTACAGATGGTTTGGCACAATTCCTATAAAATTGGATGTGGTCTCGCTTTCTGTAACAACAGCAGATTTGAATACTTTTATGTCTGCCAGTACTGCCCCATGTACGTATTGACTCTGATTTTGGAACTTCTTATTACATTATCAGAATTAGTTGGGAGATGGTGACATTTGTAATAAGGCACATCACTTATAGCTTATTCTTATTCTGAGGAAGAGGTTTGAAGACTGTATTAGGAATATGAAGACACTCATCAATATGAAAGATACTCATCAAAAGACTTGTCAAACAAGCAAAAGCATAAAACAGATCAGAGACATTCATTTTCAAATTAAATTTCATTTGTCTAAAAATCCCAATTTTCATAGCAATAAATCAGAAAAAAAGTATTTTCAACATTCTACTTGAAATCTTGGTTCGGAAAGGCAGATCAATATGTACAGTACAGTAAAAACCATAATTAATACCAAATAAACTTTAGTGGGAATTTTAAGGCAGAGTGATTACTTCATATGTTGCCTAAAATTAATTTCCACATTCGCAGTGCAATAGGTTCTGATGGGTTGACCTTGACAGACCATCAGTAGTCTGCCCCTCTATGATTTTTCTCCTCAACAGGACAGAGGAATTAAAAATATGACAAAAAGTTCATGGATCAAGATAAGGGCAGAGTTAATCACTCATCATCACTCACCACCATCATGGGAAAAACTGGCTTGGCTTTGGGAAAATAATTTCTTACCAATCAAATCAGAACAGGATAATAAGAAATAAACCCAAACCTAAAAACACCTTCCACCCACCCCTCCCTTCTTTCCAAGCTCAAATTCACTCCTGATTTTCTCCGTCTCCTGCCCTTCAGCAGCACACTGGGATATGAATGAGGGCTCTGGTCAGTTCATCACAAGCTGCCTCTGCAACTCCTTCCTCCTCATGCTCTTGCCTCTGCTCCAGTGCAGGGTCCTTCCCGTGGGAGACAGTCCCCATAAACTTCAGTGTGGTCCTTCCCACAGGCTGCAGTTCTTCATAAACTGCTCCATGGGTTCCTTCCATGGGGTGAAGTTCTCCAGGAATGGACTGTTGCAGTGTAGGTCCCCCTCAGGGTCACAGGTCCTGCCTGTGACAGGTCCCCTGCTCCAGCAGGGGCTTCCCACAGGATCACAGCCTCCTTCCAGCATCCTCCTGCCCCAGTGTGGGATGCTCTGTGGGCTGCA